>NC_044398.1:42183963-42512197 GCF_006542625.1 Nomascus leucogenys | reverse complement strand
CTATTCTAAATTTCATTTGGAACCCATAAAGAGCCTTCAGAGCCAAAGCCATACTAAGCGAAAACAAAAAATCTGGAGTCATCACATTACCTGACTTCAAATTATAGTGCCAGGCTGTAGTTACCAAAGCAGCATGGTACTGGTATAAAAATAGACATGCAGACCAACAGAACAGAATAGACAGCTCCTGAAATAAAGCCAAATACAGCCAACCAATCTTTGACAAAGCATACAAGAACATAAAAGGACACCGTATTCATCAAATGGTGCTTGGATAACGGTCAAGCCACATATAGAAGAATGAAACTAAATCTTCAGTTCTCACCTTATACAAAAATCAACTTCTGATGGATCAAAGTCTGAAATCTGAGACCAGAAACCATATAAATTCTAGAAGATAACATCAGAAAACCTCTTGCAGACATTGGCTTAGAAAAAGAATTTGTGGCTTAGATCTCATAAGCAAATAAAACAAAAATAAATCAATAAATGGGACCTAATCAAACTAAAAAGCTTATGCACAGCAAATAATAATAATAATAATAATCAGCAGAGTAAACAGACAACCCACAGAGACAAAATATTTGCATGCCAACTATGCATATCAGAAAGGATTAATACCCAATAACTACAAGCAACTCAGGCACGTTGGTCAGAAAAAAAACAAATAATCCCATCAAATGTAGGCAAAGGACATGAATAGACAATTTTTTAAAGAAGGTATACTAACAGCCAACAAACATGAAAAAATGCTGAGCATCACTAATTATCACAGAAATGCAAATTAGAACCACAGTGAGATACCACCTTACTCCTGCATGAATGGCTATAATTAAAAAGTAAAAAAAAAAAAGAAAGATATTGGCATGGATGTGATAAAAATGGAATACTTTTACACTACTGGTGAGAATGTAAGTTAGTACAACCACTGTGGAAAGCAGTATGGGTATTCCTTAAAGAACTAAAAGTACAACTACCATTCAATTTAGCAATCATGCCTCTGGGTATCTACCACCCCACCCCCCAAAAAAATAAGTCATTATATGAAAAAGGCATATGAACATGTATGTTTATAGCAGCACAATTCACAATTACAAAGATATAGAATTAACCTAAGTGCCCATCATCCATGGAACTGATAAAGAAAATGTGATATATATGCACCATGAAATATGACTCCCTCATAAAAAAGGAGCAAAATAATGTCCTTTGCAGCAACTTAAATGGAGTTAGGGGAAATTATTCTAAGTGAAGAAACTCAGGAATAAAAAAACAAATATTGTATATTTTCACTTATAAGGGGAAGCTAAGCTATGAGAATGCAAATGCGTAAGAATAACATAAGGGACTTATATTATTCTAGTATCTAGAATCTACGAGGAACTCAAATCAGCAAGAAAAAGTGAATAATTCTATGGGAAAGTATGCAAAGTTCATGAATAGACAATTATCAAAAGAAGATACATAGTCAAAAACATATGAACAATGCTAAACATCACTAATTTTAACTCCAGTGAAGGCTGGGAGGGGGTGATGAATAAAAAACATATTGGGTACAGTGTATACTGCTCAGGTGATGAGTGCACAAAAATCTAATAAATCACCACTAAAAAACTTATCCATGGCCCAAAAACCACCTGTACCTCAAAAATCAATGAAATAAAAATTAAAATATTTAAATAAATAAATATAAAAGGAATGAAAATATACCAATATATCAACAATATTTGTGGATGATTTTCCATGTATTTCAAATGTTTAATAATGAGTATTTGTTATTTTATAGATCATATCCAAAGTAGCAATACATAATGAGTAAAAATTTTCATCTTCATGTAGATATAGAGCTACATAAAAAATGGTTAATGCTAGCCTAAGGAGATTTAGAAACACCTGTATTCTACTGAGATGACTGAGTCTCAAGAAACTTCAGTTTTCTTTTGCTCTTTCTTAGTAATGAATGCATTCATCATATGGAAATGTATTCCACAGTCTAGAAAGAAAAAGCCAATGACAAAGAAGGTTGGAATCTTGTGTTTAGTCACTAGTTGCCACAGGGAGTGGGGCATTAAAGCAAATTAACAATATGAAAATGTTTGTTATGGGATATTTTAGTCTATTTATTTTAAAGTTGCTTAGATTTAAACTTTGTATTTTTTGTTTTTCTTTTATTGACACATAATGTTTTACATATGTATGGAATACATGTGAGTTTTTGTTACATGCATAGAATGTGTAATGATCAAGTCAAGGTATATAGGATATCATTTTGAATATATATCATTTCTATGTGATGAGAACATTTCAATACTTTTAGCTACTTTGTAATATAAAATATATTGTTAACACAAGTCACACTAGCCTTCCACTGGACATTAAAACTTACTTTTTCTATGTGTGTATTTTTCCCATTTTCCAGCCTCTCTTTATTTTCCTCTCCCACCCTTCCACGCTTCCCAGCTTCTGGTATCTATCAGTCTATTGTCTATTTCCACGAGATCAAGTTTTTAGCTCTCATGTATGAGTGGAGGACATGTGGTATTTGAATTCCTGTGCCTGGCTTATTTCTCTCAATGTAGTCACCTCCAGTTGCAAATGACTTAATTTTATTCTTTGTTACAGCTGAATAGTATTCCATTGTGTGTGTGAGTGTGTACTACATTTTCTGTATCCATTGGCTCATTGAAGAAACACTGGTTGATTTTGTGTCTTTGCTATTGTGAATAATGCTGTGATACATGTGTGAGTGTGTGTATCCTTTTGATATACTGATTTAGTTTCCTTTGAGTAAATACCCAATAGTGGGTTCCTGAATCATCTGGAAGTCCTATTTTTACTTTTTGGAGAAATATCTATACTGTTTTCTATACTGGTTGTACTAATTTACATTCCCACCAACAGCATATAAACATTAACTTTTATCACATTCTCAACAGTGTCTATTATTTTTTGTCTTTTTAATCATAGCCATTCTAACTGAGGTAAGATGATGCCTCATTGTGCTTTTGATTTGCATTTCCCAGAGGATGTTAAGCATTTTTTCATGGACCTGTTTTTCATTACTGTGTCATCATTTGAGAAACACCCATTCATGTCCTTTGACCACTTTTCAATGAGTTTTTTTTTATTCTTGAGTTGCCTGAGTTTCTTATATATTCTAAATATTTGTCAGTTGAATACTTTTCAATATGTTCTATGCAACAGTTTGTCTCTCTGGCGTTTTGATTATTTCTTTTGCTGTGCAGAAGCTTTTTCGTTTATTATAGTTTCATTTTGTCTTTTGCATTTAGTTGGCTCTGTTTTTGAGGTCTTAACCAAAAAATATTTGCCTAGACCAATGTTCTGATTTCTTGAATGTTTTCTTCTTGTAGTTTTATAATTTTAGATCTTATGTTTAAGTCATTAATCCATCTTGGGTTGGTTTTTGTGTATGGTAAGATATACAGTTTCAATCTTTTGCATATGGATATTCAATTTTCCTAGCACCATTTATTGAAGAGGGTATTCTTTCCCCAGTGTACATTCTAGCTGCCTTTGTTGAAAATCAATAGGCTGTACAAACATAAGTGTATTGCTGGTTTCTCTATTTTGTTCCATTGATTTTGCTCAGGATTAATTTGGCTATTGTAGTTCCTTTTAGGTTTCATACAAATGATAGACTTCTGTTTTTTTTATTTCTATAAAAATGATGTTATTTTGATAGCAATTGCATTGACTCTAGATTTCTTTGGACAATGTAGTCATTTTAATGATAATAATTCTTTCTATCCATGAGCATGAGATTTCTTTTTTTTTTTTTTTTTTGAGATGGAGTCTTGCTGTCACCCAGGCTGGAGTGCAGTGGCGAGATCTGGGCTCACTGCAGGCTCTGCCCCCTGGGGTTCCCGCCAGCAGGAGATTGCTTTAAATCTGTTTGTGTCCTCTTCAATTTCTTTCATCAGTGTTCTGTAGTTATCTTTGTAAACATTTTTCATGTCTTGGTTAAATTTACTCCTGGGTAATCTATATAGCTATTGTAAACAGGATTGTCTTCTTGCTTCATTTTTTGACTATTTTATTATCAATGTATTGAAACACTACTCATTTTTGTGTGTTGATTTCATATTGTCTGAATTTACTAAATTTATTTAGGAGTTCTTTTCTTTTTTTCTTTTCTTTTCTTACTTTTTTTTTTTTTTTTTTTTAGATGGAGTCTTGCTCTTTTGCCCAGGCTGGAGTGCAATGGCATGATCTCAGCTCACTGCAATCTCTGCCCTCTGGGTTCAAGCGATTCTCCTGCCTCAGCCTCCAGACTAGCTGGGACTACAGACATGTGCCACCATGGGCTAATTTTTTCACTTTTAGTAGACACAGGGTCTCATCACGTTGGCCAGGCTATTCTCGAACTCCTGGCCTCAGGAGATCCACCCGCCTTGGCCTCCCAAAGTGCTGGGAATACGGGCATGAGCCACAGTGCCTGGCCTTGTTTGTGAGTTCTTAATAGTCTTTTGTTAGAGTCTTTTTTAGGTCTTTCTATATACAAAATTGTGTCATCTGCAAAGTAGACAATTTGACTTCTTTTTGCAAGTCAATTTGGATGTCTCTTATTTTTTTCTCTGGTCAGATTACTGATTAAGACTTTCATGTTCAGTAAGATTTGTGAAAGGGAACATTCTTTTTTTGTTTTGTGTCTTAGAGAAAAAGCTTTCAGCTTTTGTCTGTTCAGTATATTGTTAGCTTTGGGTTTGTCACATATGACCTTTATAATTTTGCAGAATGATCTTTCTATGTCTAGTTTGTTGAGAGTTTTTAATATGAACGGAAGTTAAATTGTATCAATTACTTTTCCTACATCTATTAACCTAGTTATATGGGTTTTGTCCTTCATTCTACTGAGGCAATGTATTCAGTATATTGATATGTGTATGCGACCATCCTTGCATTTTAGTATAAATTTCACTTGACCATGGTGCATTACCTTTTGACGTGCTGTTGCATTTGGTTTGCTAGTATTTTATTAAAGATTGTTGCATCTATGTTTATTACAGATATTGGCCTGTAGTTTTGTGTTGTTAGTGGTGGATGCTTGTCTGGTTTGGTATTGTGGCCTCACAAAATAAGTTTGGAAGCATTCCTTTCTCTTATGTGTCTTTGAAATAGTTTGAGGAGGATTGATGTTCATTCTTTTTTTATACATTTGGAATAATTCAGCAGTTAATCAACCTGATCTTGTCTCTTTTTTTTTGTTGGGAGACATTTTATTACTGACTCAATCTCATTATTCATTGATCAGTTCAGTTTTTCTACTTCTGATTCAGTCTGGATAGGTTGTGTGTTTATAGAAATTCAATCATTTCCTCTATGTTTTCCTGTTTGTTAGCATTTATAATATTCTCTGATTATCTTTGATATTTCTGTGATGTCAATTGTAATGTCTGTTCTTTTCTTTTGCTGATTTGTTTCTTATCTCTTTTCTTGGTTAGTCAAGCTAGCAGTTTATCAATATTGGTTATATATTTGAATAACATACTTATCACTTCATTGACCTTTGTATTTCTTTCCTTAGTTTCTCTTTAGTTTTTCTCCAATCTTTCTTTCATCCTGCAAATTTTGGATTTGCTGTGTTCTTGCTTTTTCACTTCCTTGAGGTGCATTGTTAGATTGTTTATATGAAATCTTTCTGCTTTCTGGTGTAGATGTTTATTGCTATAGCCTACCTGTTCTTAATGCTTTTGCTATATAGTATGGATTTTGATATGTCATGTTTTCATTTTTATTTCTTTCAATAGTTCAAAAAAACGTCCATCTTGAAAACCAAACACCACATGTTCTCACTCATAGGGTGTGATAGGTATACAGCTGTTGTTACCATGGTGATGGCCAGTGTCATGCAGAAGATTATACCTCGTTATTCTCTTGCTCAATAGCTACTCTGTAATGGCAGTTTGAGGTGGTATCAACATTCTACAGTAGAAGAATCAAGAATTCTTGCAGGGAATCAGCAAAAACAGAAAAGCAAAAAAGATAGGAAATATAATGGTCATATTGAAATTAAGCCATTAACCATTCCAAAGGATATTGACCTTCGTCTAGAAACAAAGTCAGTTATAGAAGTGGATATTTTAGCATTGCATTACTTGGCAGAATACCAGTGACTGGTGGATTTCACAGTGGCTGCTACAGTTGTGTATCTAGTAACTGAAGTCGACTACAAGTTTATGAAGCCTACACAGGAAGTGATTATCAGCTTAGTGTGTTGCCTGCTTGTTTTGTCTTTTGCAATCAAAGTTCTATTTTCATTAACTACACACTATTTTAAAGTAGAAGATGGTGGTGAAAGATCTGTTTGTGTCACCTTTGGATTTTTTTTCTTTGTCAAAGCAATGGCAGTGTTGATTGTAACAGAAAATTATCTGGAATTTGGACTTGAAACAGGGTTTACAAATATTTCAGACAGCATGATGCAGTTTCTTGAAAAGCAGGGTTTAGAATCTCAGAGTCCTGTTTCAAAACTTACTTTCAAATTTCTCCTGGCTATTTTCTGTTCACTCATTGGGGCTTTTTGGACATTTCCTGGATTACGGCTGGCTCAAATGCATCTGGATGCCCTGAATTTGGCAACAGAAAAAATTACACAAACATTACTTCATATCAGCTTCTTGGCACATTTATTTATGGTTCTGCTCTGGGTAAAACCAGTCACCAAAGACTACATTATGAACCCAACCTTGGGTGAAGAAAGCATCACTTTAATGACAGAAGCCACATTCGATACTCTGTGACTCTGGTTAATAATCCTGCTGTGTGCTTTGTGGTTGGCCATGATGCATAGTTACCTGCAAGCTTATTTATATTTAGCCCAAAAATGTGTGAATCAGATGATGAAAGAAGCAGGGTGAATAAGTACAGTTGAGCTACAGAAAATGGTGGCTTGAGTCTTTTATTATCTTTGTGTCATTGCACTGCAGTATGTGGTGCCTCTGGTAATGCTGTTTCACACAAATCTGCTTTTGAAAACACTAGGTAATCATTCCTGGAATATTTATCCAGAATCTATCTCTACTTTACCAGTGGATAATAGTCTACTCTACAATTCTGTTTACTCTGAATTACCATCAGCTGAAGAGAAGATGAAGGTTACTGTTACACAAATAACAGTGGCACTGAGCAGCTTAAAAATATTTTTACTCTTCTTTTTTGAGGACTTCTGTCGTTTCTGACCTGGTGGATTGCTGCTTGCCTCTTTTCTACAAGACTTTTTGGGCTTTTTTATCACCATTATCTGACTGTGGCATGAATCTCAGTTAACAAAAAAGCATATCAAAATCACACTTTAAATTCAAATATTTGTGCCCTTTAAAGGCTGATGAAAACCAGAAGAAAGCAAATACAATGGAAAAAAAATCAGAATATCTTGTATTAAATGTTCCTCTGTATTCTCAGGGTGAATTAATGTTAAAATTACAAAATAGATTGTTAACTGTTACACTGTGGCATTGGAATTTTAATTGTTTATATTTATTGGTATGAGGGCTATCTACAAGGTTAATATTTCTGATTACCTTGGCTTACAGAAACCTCCAGCAGTCTTTGAAACATCTCACATGACTCTAGTTATTGATTGCTTTTAATGGTATTATGGTACTGCTGGTAGTCATAGTGGCTGCCTATAGAACAATCTTCAAACTGAGCCATGTTTTAGGGGAGAGAAAGGGGCTAAAGTCTCTTCTGTTGGTAATATATTAGTTACTGTTGAAACGATAAAATCCAACAGAAAGGAAGAGATAGCTACTGTATATTACAGTAAAGAAAGCTGCATAGTTGTTTTAAATTTAGTGGAGATGAATATGGTTGTCTACAACTACTGCTGCTTGAGAATATCAAGAGTATTGTTTTAAAACATATTCTACCCAACTTGAGAGTTCTTTTAAAATGATTGGCCATATGAACATTTATAATCTTGCCATTAGGCTTAGACCTGCCATATTTTTTTTATTCTATGATCCTAAATAGTTCCTTTTAACAGTCTAAAAATATTTATCAATACTGATCAGACTTTAAAGAAATTACTTTGTAAACTTGGTGACTACCTGTATGTATTGTATATCTATTACATATTAAATATATAATATATTGAGATTATAAAAGATGGAAATATTGATTCCTTATAACATTTTAAGTTGCAGAATGTATGTTAAAAAGTGATTTGAATGAGATGTATTTGTATCTAGAAATTTTACTTCTTTTTGCAATGAGATTAAAATACATTTTGAAAGTTCAAAAAAAAAAGTCCATCTTAACTATTAATTGACCCAATGGTCATTTGGGATTATGTTATTTAATTTTCATGTACTCAATATAGTTTCCAAAGATCCTCTTGGTGTAGATTTTTACTTGTATTTTATGGTGGTTTGACTTATTTGCAATATATAGATATTTTAATTTGTTCTCATTTATAGCCTATTGTGTTTTATTTGTTTTATTTATTTATTTATTTTTTGAGACGGAGTCTTGCACTATTGCCCAGGCTGGAGTGCAGTGGCGCCATCTTGGCTCACTGCAAGCTCCGCCTTCCGGGTTCACCCCGTTCTCCTGCCTCAGCCTTCTGAGTAGCTGGGACTACAGGCACCCCCCACCACGCCCCGCTAATTTTTTGTACTTTTAGTAGAGATGGGGTTTCACTGTGTTAGCCAGGATTGTCTCGATTTACTGACCTCGTGATCTGCCCGCCTCGGCCTCCCAAAGTGCTCAGATTACAGGCGTGAGCCACGGCGCTGGGGCAGCCTATTGTTTTTTAAATGTTGACATTTGTAGTCTGTTATGGAGAATGTACCAATAGAAAGAACGTTTATTCTGCCCTTGTTGGATAAAATGTTTGTAAATATCTATTGAAATCATTTGGGCTAAATTCCAGTTTAAATCCAGTGTTTGTTTTTTGATTTACTGTTTTAATAATCTTTTTCATGCTGAGGTGGGGGTATTGGAGTCTCCCACAGTTATTGTATTGCAGTCTATTCCTCTTTTTAGATGTGGTAATATTTGCTTTATGAATCTGGGTATTCCAGTGTTTGCTGAATATATATATTCAGAATTGTTATATTCTGTTGCTGGATTGATCACTTTATTATTATTTAATTAGTTCATTTTCTTTTTCTAACTTAAATTCTGGTTTGTGTGATGTAAGTATAGCTACTTCTGCTTACTTTTGGTTTCTTGTTGCATGAAATATCTTTTTTTCATGCTTTTACTTTCTCATCTATATTTGTCTTAATAGGTGAGGTGCATTTCTTGTAGGCAGCATATAGTCAGACCATGTTTTCTAAATTCATTCACACAGTCTATTATTGTAAGTGAATAATATAATGCATTTACATTCAAGGTTGTCTTTGATATCTAACGTAGTGTTTCTGTTATATTCTTAACTGTTTTATATATTCTTTGTTCCTTACTATTTCTCTGACTTTGTCATTGTTCTTTGTTAGTTTTTTTGTAGTGGTACCATGAGTCCTTGCTATTCCTTGTTTGTGTATTTGCTTTACCAATGGGTTTTTTACTTTTATTTGTTTTCATGAAGGTTATCCTTTTGCTTCCAATTTTAAAATTCATTTTATAAATAACTTTCATCTTAATTTCTTTGTTGACTTCACGGTCATTCATGTTATTTAAATTTCATTTATTTGTATAGTTTCCAGAGTTTCTCTTGGTATTGATTTCTAGTTTTACTCCACTGTGGTCTCAGAAGATACTTAATCTGATTTCAGTATTTTAAAATTTCTTGAGGCTTATTTGTGGCCTAAAATATGGTCTATCTTGGACAATAATCCATGTGCTGATGAGAAGAATGTATATTCTGTAGTTGTTCAGTAGAATGTTCTGTAAATGTCTGTTAAGTCATTTGGTCTAAAGTCCAATTTTAGTCCACGTTTATTTATTTATTTTCTGTCTAGATAATTTGTCTAATGCTCTGAATGGTGTGTTGAATTTCCCAAGTATTATTGTATTGCTCCCTGTCTCTCTGTTTATGACTAAATATTGGTTTTATAAATGTGGGTGATCCAGCATTTTGTAAATATATATTTGTAATAGGTATAGGTTCTTAATGTGGGTGATCCAGCATTTTGTAAATATATATTTGTAATAGGTATATGTTCTTAATGAATTGACCCCTTTATTATTATATAATAACCCTTTTGCATTTCCTTAACTGTTTTGACTTAAGGTCTGATTTATCTGATATAAGTGTAGCTTCTTTTTGCTTTCAGTTTTCATTTGCATGGAATATCTTTGTCCACTCCTTTACAGGTAACATGAGTTTCTTGTAAGCAGCATATAGCTCAAAAATGTTTCTAAATGTATTCAGCCAGTCTATATATTTTTAAATGAATATTTAATCCATTTACAATCAAGGATTGTAATTGATATCTAAGATTTTGTTCTTGTCATGTTATTATTTTCTAGTTAATTTATAAATTCTTTGAATTTCTCCTTTTCTTTAACTGTTGTTGTTTGGTGGAGTTTCTGTAGTAGAGTCCTGTGATTCATTTCTCTTCCTCCTTCGTGTGATTGCTTTACCAGTGAGTTTTATACTTTCATGTGTTTTCCTGGTTGTAAATGTTGTCTTTTTACTTCCATGTTTAGGAATCAGTTGAGCATTTCTTGTAGGGTCAGTCTAGTGGTGACAAATTTCTTCAGGATTTGCTTGCCTGGAAAAGATTCATTTATACTTTATGAAGTTTAGCCTTGCTGAATATAGAATTCTTAGCTGACATTCTTTCTTTCAGCATTTTGAAAACGCCATCCCACTGTTTTCTGGCCTTCATGATTTCTGCTGAGAAACCCACTGTTAGTCTGATGGGGTCTCCTTCATAGGTGAGTAGATGCACTTCTCTTTCTGATTTTAGAATCTTTGCATTTACATTGATTTGAGACAGTCAGATTTTAATGTGCTGTGGTGAATTCCTTTTTCACTGCATTTGTTAGGGATCACTGAGCCTTCCATATCTGAATGTCTAAATCTCTTGCTGAATGTGGAAAGATTTTATCTATTATTTCATTAAATAGGTTCTCTAGGCCTTTTGAATTCTCATAACCCTTGAGAATACAATTCATAATTTGGTTTATCCTATGTAGTCCCAAATGATTCAAAGAGTTTCACTTATTTTAAAAATTCATTTTGCAAAATTTTGTCTTAATTATTTTAAAAGACCTATCTTCAAGTCATAGAGTTTTTTCTTTTCCTTGGTATAGCCTGTTTTTTAATATTTTAAATGTGTTTTGTATTTCCTCCAATTCTTTTTTCCTTCAGAATTTCTGGGTTTTCTTTTTTTTTTTCTTTTTTAAGATACCTATTTCCTTTCTCATTTGTACCTTGAATTGATTTTCTGACTTTCTTTTATTGGTTTTCAGATTTCCCTTGCATCTCACTGAGCTTCTTTAAACTTAATGTTTTGTATTTTTTAGGGGGTGATGAATATATTTATTATCATGATAGTGGTGATGGTTTCATGGGTATACATGTGTCAAAACTTAACCAAATTTTATACTATAAAAAGGTGCAATTTATTGTATGGCAGTTATACATCAATCAAAATGTTAAAATAGAGCCACAAACTCCTTTCTATTTCTCTCAATACGAGATGGATTATAATTCTCTTCCTCCTGAGTGTGGGTTGGCCTTAGTGTATCATTTGACCATGAGAATATAGCAGATACTGGGACTTCTGAATGTAGGGCATAAGAGGCCTTGCATCTTTGGTACAGCTGTCTGGGAACACTCTCTGAAAGCCCTGAGCTGCCACATAAGAAATCTGGCTACCTTAGACTGTGATGCTAGAGAGGCCATGTGTAGATACTCCAGTTGAAGCTCCCAGCTGAGCCTAACCTTCTCCATCAAAGTGCCAGACATGTGAGTGACCAACCCAGCCCACCCCAGATACCATCTGAATACCATAGGGTAACCTTTGTTGCTATCATGTGGAAAAAATATATATTACCCCAGTTGAGCCCTGTGTGAGTTTCTGACCTCTGGAATTGTGAGATATATTATAACGAAATACCTGTTGTTTAAAGCCATTAGAAAGTTTTGGGGAAATTTATTATGCAGCAGTAGATAACAAGAAATGAATTTGGCACATGGAAGTTGGAAGTGCTTTTTTAACAAAAATATGTGGCATTGAATTGGTACTGGGTAAGGGACAGAAGCTGGAAGAGCCATGAAGAGACTGATAGTGAAAGGCTGAAGGACAATGAGGAAAATGTTATTAGAGCTGGAGAAGATATGACACATTATGTGGTGGTAAGAAGTTTTGTGAACCTGTTGACTTTAAATAATTTTTTTGAATTTTTCTCTGATATTTTGAGGACTTATTTTTGGTTAAGATCTTTTCTTGCTGGACACAGTGGCTCATGCCTGTAATCCCAGCACTTTGGGAGGCTGAGGCGGGCGGATCACGAGATCAGGAGATCAAAACCATCCTGGCTAACACAATGAAACCCCGCCTCTACTAAAAAAATACAAAGAAAATTAGCCAGGCATGGTGGCGGGCACCTTAGTCCCAGCTACTCAGGAGGCTGAGGCAGGAGAATGGCGTGAACCCGGGAGGTGGAGCTTGCAGTGAGCCAAAATCAATCACGCCACTGCACTCCAGCCTGGGAGACAGAGAGAGACTCCACCTCAAAAAAAAAAAAAAAAAAATCTTTTGTTAAGGAAATATTCCTTAGGGAAGGGACATTCCTTTACGGATGTCATATTTCCTTGCTTTCTTATGTTTCTTGGGTCTGTACATTGCTTTCTGTGCATCTGATGTAAAAGTCACTTTTTGTTTTTGAATTTACTTACTTTGAAGGTGAGGATTTTTTTCCTGAAGATGTGACTATAATGTTGGTTGGGTAGGGTTTGTTGGCTTTGCATTCAATCGTGAAGTCTGTGTGATTTCTTTGGCTGTAAATATCATTAGTGCTACCTGTGATTTCCTCAGTGCATTACAGTGTGGTTATTGCTAGGGGCTACAGTGAAGTTGTGATGGCTACACTGAAGTGCTGTATAGGCCCATCTCTAGGTTTCAGTGGTAGTGTTGGTGAACTAAGCTTATCTATCCTTTTGACCTAGAGTGACATATGTTGGCACCTGTGTTGGTGACTCCAGGCAGGCCACCAGCAGGGTAGCTTACTCAGATGCCAGTTGTAATTGTAGCATACCGGGAGGGCAAATGGACTCTCAAACTTCTGGACAGCCATGGTGGCATGGGCAATGTAGGTAGCAGAAGTGGTGAAATGCTCTTCCAAGTCTCAAGTGCTCTTCTGAGTCCCAATTGTGTTGGCAGTGGTTGCAGTGGGCTGTGTATGCCAGTGTCTAGGCCAGTTGTTGGCACTTGCAGGTAAAAGCCAGCTGTGATGGAAGCAGTATGTTGTTTATGCCCAACTTCAGTGCCCCCAAAAGACACACTTTGTTGTCCCAGGTGGTGGATTAGATTGGGGAACCTCCCCAGGACCCTGGATCCTGCACTTTATCCTAAGGAAGGGGTGATACTGGATGGAGCTGAATTACACTCAGGTTCCCCTAGTGGTAAGTGCCTGCACAGATGTATTTGGTAGGAGTTAGGCAATCCTCAGGGGGCTGGTGAAATGCTTGGGTGAGGGGCAACTGTCACTGCTCTGAGGTCCTGCCACAGGGACGGGGGAGGTTGTCTCAGCATCCACAACTTTGACTGGTGGTTGAGTAAATTTATCCCTTTCATGCCTAGCCCCACTGGGGCTTGCTCCCTCCTCCCACCTGTCACAGACAACCTGGCTATTCTGTCAGACCTGAGAAATTTATGCTGTTCTTTAGTTCAATCCTGGTTCATAGGAACTCTTCCACAGCTCAAGACCAAGCCACTGTGACAGCTGTCACCCTGCTCAAGTCCTTGGGATAATGCCCTCTTTCAGTGCTGCTGGCTACAGTCCATGTCATGCTTGCTTCTCAGTCTTGGTTGTGTTAGCCCACTCCCTGCTCATGCCCCAGTTCCATGAGCAGCAGCTTGAGTTTCCTTAATGACTAGGAATGGCAACAACCCTGATAACTAGGACCATGAACAGTTTGATAAGAGCTAAGATTAAAAATGGCATCTTGCTAAAGCTTCTTAGGCTACAGGAAGTGTGTGGAACCAAGGGCATGTTCCCTCCCTTGAGTGGTTTCTTCTCTCAGTCACCTGACTGCTCCCTTTGCTAGATTCAGGGATTGGGAGGGTGAAAGTGCTCTCCCATGATCTAGATTTTATGATTCCCCAGTGAGAAAATGGACCAGAGAAAAGCTGTTGCTTACTTTATCCTGTCTTATAGAGTCACTCCTTATTTCCAGCCAGTCTTGGCTACACAGGCTGCCTGTTTTTCTTTTCCTTTCTAGTTTTTGCCATTTCCTGTCACTTTTCTGTTGAACTCTTATGTTCTCTCTTGGATAATGTACTGAATGTATGATTGTCTATATACTATTATGGTACTAAATGGATGCAGCTGGCTTGAAATGCTCCTAGTCAGCCATCTTAAAAAAAATGTGTACAGATGTTGAATCATGCAACCTTGCTGAACTCATTTATTAGCTCTAGTGGGTTTTTCAAAATTCCTTAGAAATTTTTATTTGCATGACACTGTAAAGTTTCCAATCCCCAGGTAGAGGCCATTGATTATTTTTGTTGCATGATAGCTTTCACTAAGACCTTCAGTATAATGTTGAATAGAAGTGGTAGAAACAGATATTCTTGTCTTGTTTCTGTTTTTTTTTTTTTTTTTTTTTTTTGAGACGGAGTCTTGCTCTATCGCCCAGGCTGGAATGCAGTGGCACGATCTTGGCTCACTGCAAGCTCTGCCTCCCGGGTTCACGCCATTCTCCTGCCTCAGCCTCCCGAGTGGCTGGGACTACAGGCGCCTGCCACCACGCCCGGCTAATTGTTTTGTATTTTTTTAGTAGAGACGGGGTTTCACCGTGTTAGCCAGGATGGTCTCGATCTCCTGACCTCGTGATCCACCTGCCTCGGCCTCCCAATGTGCTGGGATTATAGGCGTGAGCCACCGCGCCCGGCCCATTCTTGTCTTGTTTCTAAAGTAACTTTCCCAAACTGTAATAATACTTTAATATTAGTTATAATAATTATATTAATTATAATAATTATTAATTATAATAATTAAAGTATTATACTTTAATTTCTAGGGTATATGTGCACAAAGTGCAGGTTTGTTACATAGGTATACATGTGCCACGTTGGTTTGCTGCATCCATCAACTCGTCACTCACTTAGGTATTTCTCCTAACTCTATCCCTCCCCCAGCCCCCACCCCCCAATAGGCCCCAGTGTGTGATGTTTCCCTCCCCTGTGTCCATGTGTTCTCATTGTTCAACTCCCACTTATGAGTGAGAACATGTGGTGTTTTTCTCTCCTTGTGATATTTTGCTGAGAATGATGCTTTCCAGCTTCATTCATGTCCCTGCAAAGGACATGAAATCATCCTTTTTATGGCTGCATAGTATTCCATGGTGTATATGTGCCACATTTTCTTTATCCCGTCTATTATTGATGGACATTTGAGTTAGTTATCAATTCTAATCCATGATATCATGCTGTTTTCTTGTCCTGCCTCAGCACCAATAACCTGAAGAGCCTTTTTGAAGGAAGATTCTGATGATTCAGGGGAAGCATTTTTTAGTGTGTTATTGTTATTAGCAGAAAGAGGGCCATAAAATACATGGGACAAGCTGAATATATCTTAGGCAAAAGAAGAAAATATTCAAATTCTTATGTTATTTTATCTAATTATTTTATCTCTTTTGGTGTGTGGCTTATAATGTGTGTATCGTATTAATAAAAGTATATAAACATGTAGTTTACAAATAGTTGCCAATATTATTAGTGCATATCCAAGTATTATATTACTGGAAGTATAATCCTCAAAATACAGAGACCATTAAGCTCTTGAGTCAATAGTATCCTGATGCCTTCCCTGGTTCCATCATTACAGCCGAGCAAAATTGTGCTGAGGGTGCAGACAGATGCTAAAGAACTATCAGTTATTGGTTCTGTCAGTAAGATAAATGTGTTTCTTTACTAACTTACACTCTTGGACAATGATAACAATTTTAACTATAAAATGTGTTTCTTATAAACTCATAGATATCAGGAGGTTGTACAGCAGTGTTCTACAGTGTAGTCATAATTGATCTTGACATACAATTGGACCCATTTTTATCTCAAAAGAAGCTGATTAATTGTGGTAGTTTTTCATTTTTTTGTGATGTAAGGCTAAATTGTTTGAGTCACTGGATTAAATAGATTTTATAGCATAATGATGCCTACACTCTGGCAAATAACATTAGTAGCTGCAAAATTGTTCACTGAAATCATGCAAGGTGTTCTGATGTTGTGGATTTCCTGAGACAACTTGAGGAAAATTATATTTTAAATTGGAGACCAAAGTATTGTTCAAGGCATAAGAGGGGATTCCTGTATTAAGTGGGATCTCAAAAAAAAATCACGATGTGATCATTTTGATGCAACTTTATGGTTTTTATAAAGTTATTGCAAGTAGTGTTTACTCTCTTTAAAAGTCAGTGATGGATATCAGAAATATGCTGATGTGCTGAAATGAATTAATCTCTTAGACGGAAACTAAACGGGGAAAGACCCAGGGCCATTTTTACGTGGTAGAGCTAAGAGGGTTTTGGTAAGCACAATAATGCCCTCCAAAGATGTTTATGTTCTACTTCTCAGATACTGGGAATATATTATATTTCATGGCAATGGGCATACAAAGTTATACATAGGATCAAGATTGCTAATCTTCTGATGAAAAATGGGGATATTATCATGAATTATAATGGTGAGTTCAGTGTAGTAACTAGGGTCCAGAAATGTGAAAGAGATATAGAGAATGTAAAGTGTCAAAATCATGGCATCTTAGAAAGACAATCAGATAATGTCTTTTTCAGCTGTTTGCTTTGGTAATTTTCTCCATATTAGCTTAAAATTCCACCAAGTTCACATAAACTGTATACATAAAATTGGATAATTTTATGTTAACAGCATCAATATGAAGTGAGAGAATATAGAACAAAAGTATAATGTCTAAAATGGGAGGCCCAGGTACAATTAGAATATAGATAGTGTACATTTTATAAGGTCATAATTGTGGATGGCTTAGTGAGACAAATATTAATACATGTATGTTTTACTAATAATATTTATTAAATTATTACATACACAATTTGGTGTGGAAAATAATGTAGAGACTGAATTATCAAGAAGTCTTAGGAGATAGTCTGGGTTTATCAAGGGTAAGAGGATAATGTAAAAATGAAGATGATTTGTGAGGATATTGACTACTATATAATAAACACTGATGATATGAAGTCTTTCTTTTCCAGATATACAAAATAAGTTTTCTCTTTGCCATTTGGAAGAACCCACTTTCCACTTATGTTATCATTAAAAGATCCCTTTTATTTCCAAGCTGAGACTGGAGTCCGCCAGCACTTTCTTGTTTTTTTTGTTTTTTTTTTTTCTACACGACTTCACATTCTTTCTGAATAAAAAGCCTAAGCCCCCATGACCTGATCACCTGTTACTTGGCCTTTATTCCCCTAGTGATGCTTCTCATAGTAATGGATTTGTTGTCTCCAGATGTATTTGAGTCACTGCATTTTTGGAATGACTTCAGATGTAAACTGTAATTCTACCTGAGCAGAGTGACAAGGGGCCTCTCCATCTGCACCTCCTGCCTCCTGAGTACTCTCCAGGCCATCACCATCAATCCTAGCACCTCCTGGTTGGCAAGAGTTAAACATAAATCCACAAATTACATTATCCATATTTTCTTCTTTTTTTGTTCCTCAATTTATTTTCCAGAAGTAACGCGATCATGTACACAGTAACTTATTTCAAGTGACACAGACCAGGCAACTGACAAGTAAATACAGACAAGTAAATATTGCTCATTTTCCTAGATAATCTCTATAATCAAGGGGACTGATTTTTATTCTGGAATTTTCCCCAAATGTTTTCTTTGTAGAAATTATGTTGCTCTCAATTGTGTGCATGGTGATACTCTTGTTTAACCATCAGAGGTGATCCCAGCACCTTCACAGCCCCAGCCTCTGCTGCAGTCCCTCCCCAGAGAAAAGGGCCGCCCATACCATTCTGCTGCTGGTGAGTTGCTTTGTGGTCATGGACTCAGTGGACATCATTATTTTATCTTCCTTAACCACGTGGTAGGTTTTTAACTCAGTTATCCTGGATATCCAAAGGCTTGTGGTCCATCTTTAGGCTTCCGTTTGTTCTTCGGTACAGATCAATGTGTCCTTTGGTATAAATCAATTGATAAAGGAATAATCAATTCTGCAAAAAATAAATTCAGAGAGGCATCATTTTTTAATAAGATCATAAGAGAAAAATAATCCTCTGAAAAAATAGATTTTTCCTTCAACAGTTAAATTATTGAAGGTAGCACAGGATTTTCATCTGACTTAAGTACAATGTGTAAAATTGTAATTTCATATCTAAATACTTTTGAATTTCATGCTACCAATAATTATTTGGTTTCTTTAGTTCAAAGTCTACCAGATTTTGATCTTCCCAAATCAAGTCTCTTACTCTTTAATTTTTAACTGTATACACAAAAAGCATTTCTTTCTTTTTGAAGTGTACTCTTAAGAAGCTCCTATTTATAACCAAAAAACTTAGTGTTTTTTCTTTTGAAAGTATTTTAGTCTTTTTTTTTGACTAAGGTATTTTAGCTAAGTATCTAATTCTTGCTTTAACGATATTTTACTCACCTTTATTAGTATTCATTTCTCTGTTTTTGGCTCTACAAGAGCTGTGGAATTTTTCTCTCATCTTTGCAAGTTATGTATTTTTCTCTTGCTGATTTTTAGTGTTTTCGTCATTTTTGTTGCTATACAGATTATGATTTCTTTTATGTATTATTTATTTTTTTCTTTTGTGGACACAATTTCTGAACTCAAGGATTCATGTTTTCAATTGTAGAAACTTATAAATTACCAATTCTTTGACTATTGCTGTTCTCTCTCTTTTTTTTTTTTTTTTTTTGAGACAGAGTCTCACTCTGTCACCCAGGCTGGAGTGCAGTGGCGCGATCTCGGCTCACTGCAAGCTCCGCCTTCCGGGTTCACGCCATTCTCCTGCCTCAGCCTCCGGAGTAGCTGGGACTACAGGTGCCCGCCACTGCGCTCAGCTAATTTTTTGTATTTTTTTTAATGGAGACGGGGTTTCACCGTGGTCTCGATTTCCTGACCTCATGATCCGCCTGCCTCGGCCTCCCAAAGTGTATTCTCTTTTTATTATTATTATTATTTTTGAGATGGAGTCTCGCTCTGTCACCCAGGCTGGAGTGCAGTGGCGCAATCTCCGCTTACTGCAAGCTCCCGCTCCCGGGTTCACGCCATTCTCCTGCCTCAGCCTCCTGAGTAGCTGGGACTACAGGCCCCTGCCACCACACCCGGCTAATTTTTTATATTTTTAGTAGAGACGGGGTTTCACCATGTTCGCCAGGATGGTCTCTATCTTCTGACCGCGTGATCCGCGCGCCTCAGTCTCTCAAAGTGCTGGAATTACAGGCGTGAGCCACCGCGACCAGCCAACTATTGCTATTTATATTTAAATATATTTTAAAGAAACAATTAGATTTGTTTTGTTTCTTGTTCTTCTACTCTTCATGTATGTATAATTATATTTGTGTTTTCTATTACCTTTTCTCCTTTTACTCTATTGGACTATAATAATTGTGCTCACTAATTTCTGTTCACTAATCTCATCAGCTTAGAAATACTTTAATTTTTAACTTGTATATTGAGTATTAAATTGATTAGTTTTATTTGTAATTATCTGTCTTCCACTTGGCTGAATATAACTTCTTAAGCTTATACCTTCTTGTTCTTTCCATGTTATTTTTTTCTTTTTTTTAATGTATTGAATTTCTTCTGACACTCATTCTAGTAACTTTTTTCTCTGTGTGCAACGTAAGTTATAATTTGGTTCTCAGATTTGAGATCTGCCATAAGTTTGAGGCTTTATTTTTTTTTTTCCGTGTGCTTTATGGCAAGTCGGACAACCTGCATGGATTTGGCGTCATTGTAGTCACCCATATCTAAGAGCAGCACTTCCTTTTTAGCATGATGAGTTGTTTCTGGATTGTTTCTTTATTTTACTTATATACCTGGGAGATTCTCATATTTTCCCTTCAACTCTATTCAGCATTTTAAGAATTCTTATGACTGTCTGAGAATTTTAGCTTTCTGTATTAAATGTTTTTAATGAGCATTTTATTTTCTAAAAAAGCACAAATATCAATAGTGTACACATGTGGAAAACTATATATATATTCTCTTGCAGACAACAGCATCTCATGACAAAATGCTAGTCATTTAAAAGACAGCTCTCCTCCAGTATACTATGAGGTAACAAAAATTTGTAGTGTGTAATTTTTTTAATACTAGAAAACTGATCTTACTTTTTGCACAAATTTCTGAAATGATAGTACTTCATTGTTTTTCTATAGAAGTAACTTAATATTGGCAAAATTGCTTATTTGAATTTAGGTTTTGGCTTTCATCATATGCTTCCTCATTAACATTTTCCTCAATCCATAAATGCAATCTCAGTTTGAATCTTCCATTTAACCCAGAAGTTAATTTTTAAAACCTTAATAAAATTTGAATGTAGCTAGATATTATTTTTTGGTTACATAGTAGTCAATAATTTCTATTACTTACAATGATCAGAAAATATGATCTGAATTTCTGCTGTCATAAATTCAATAACGTATTTTAGGCCTAAACCTTTCCATTTCAAATCCTTGGGTCTGGTAATTGAAAATAATGGTTATCTTTTGTTTTCTGGCCAAAAATGCTGCCCATTTATTTCTATGCCTAATTAGTCAAACTTTCTAATAAATTTATTTAACATTAATTATGTTTATTTGCTTGTTGTATACTAAAACCAGTAATTTCTATAATTTAAATGTCACCTAATATGAGTGAAAATGTGTCAGAGGCTAGGGAAGAAGGTGGATGAAGAAAAGGAAGGTGTTGATCAAAAAGTACCCAAGTTTCAGTTACACAGGAGGCATAGGATTGATCTAGTGCAAAAAATGATGAGTATTATAAATAATAATGCACTGTATATTTTGAAATTGCTAAAAGTAGATTTAAAATTGATTTACATAATATTTTACATATTTATAAAGCACATGTGATATGTTGTTACGTGTATAGAATGTGTAATGATCAAGTCAGGGTATTTGTGGTATCCATCACTTGGAGCATTTATCGATTCTATATGTCAGGAACATTTCAAGTTATCTGTTCTAGCAAAGAAATATAAAATACATTATAGTTAACTATGGCCAAGCTACAGTGCAACTAAACACTAGATTTTATTCCTTTCCAACTGTGGGTTTGTATTCATTTACCACCCTCTTTTCATTCCCTTTCTCACCCACACACTGTGCCAGGCCTCAGGCATATACTATTCTACTCTCTGTCTCTGTAAGGATTATCATTTTAGCTTCCACATTTGAGAGAATGCATGCAAAGTTTTTCTTTCCATGTCCGGCTTATTTAACTTAACATAATGACCTCTGCTTCAATCCATGTTATTTATATTGCCCAATAGTGTTCATAAATATATACACACATATATACCACATTGCATTTGTCCAATTATTCATTGATGGAAACTGGTTAATGTTATATCGTTGCTATTGTGAATAATGCTGCAATAAACACACAAGTGGGGATATAATTTGAAGAATTTTTTTGTTGATGTTCCACACAAATTTTAAGATTGTTTGGTCTATGTTAGCGTTAGTATTTTCACTGAGATTGCATTGAATCTGTAGCTTACTTTGGGTAAGTATGGTCATTTTGATGGTATTAATTTTTTCATTCCATGAAGATGAGATTTCTTTCCATTTGTTTGTGTCCTCTACATTTTCTTTCATCAAAGTTTTGTTGTATTTTTGTAGATGTATTTCGCCTTACTGATCAAGTGTATTCCCTAAATATTTTATTTTTGTAGCTATTGTAGATGAAATTTCCTTCTTGATTTCTTTTTCACTTAATTCATTATTAGTGTATGGAAATGTTATGGATTTTTGTCAGTTTTTTATCAAAAACTGTATTAAAATTAGAGTTTTTTGTTGAGTTTTTAAGTTTTTCTAGATATAAGATCATGACATCTATCAAAAAAAAAAAGACGATTTGACTTTGTTTTCATGAATGAATTTTATTTCTTTCTGTTGTGGGAAGTCAGGGACCCAGAACAGAGGGACTGGCTGAAGCCACAGCAGACCAACATAAATTGTGAAGATTTCATGGACATTTATTAGTTCCCAAAATTAATACTTTTATAATTTCTTACTCCTGTCTTTACTGTAGTCTCTGAACATAAATTGTGAAGATTTCATGGACATTTATCACTTCTCCAATCAATACTCTTATAATTTCCTATGACTGTCTTTACTTTAATCTCTTAAACCCGTCATCTTTGTAAGCTGAGGATGTATGTCGCCTCAGAACCCTGTGATGATTGTGTTATCTGCACAAATTGTTTGTAAAGCATGTGTGTTTGAACAATATGAAATCTGAGCACCTTGAAAAGAACAGGATAACAGCAATTTTCAGGGAACAAGGGATAACCATACAGTCTGACTGCCTGCAGGGCTGGACAGAACCGAGTCATATTTATCTTCTTTCAGAAAGCAAATAGGAGAAATATCGCTGAATTCTTTTCTCAGCAAGGAATAACCCTGGGAAAACGAATGCATTCCCAGGAGGAGGTCTCTAAAATGGCCACTCGGGGAGTGTCTGTCTTATGCAGTTGTAGGTAAGGGATGAAATACTCCCTGGTCTCCTGCAGCACCCCCAGGCTTGTTAGGATTGGGAAATTCCAGCCTGGTGAAATTCTAGTCAGACCAGTTCTCTGCTGTTGAACCGTTTCCTGGTAAGATGTTTATCAGTGACAATGTGTGCCCAGCAGGACATGGACCTTCATCAGTAATTCTAGTTTCCCCCTGGCCTTGTGATCTCACTCTGCCTCTCTGCCCTTGTGATATTTTATTGCCTTTGAAGCATGTGATCTCTCTGACCCACTCCCTATTCATACACCCCTCCCCTTTTGAAATCTCTGATAAAAACTTGCTGGTTTTGCGGCTCAAGGGGCATCACGGAACCTGCCAACATGTGATGTCTCCCCCGGACACCCAGCTTTAAAATTTCTCTTTTGTACCCTTTCCCTTTATTTCTCAGACCGGTCGACACATAGGGAAAATAGAAAAGAACCTACATTGAAATATTGGGGGCTGGATCGCCCAATATCTTTCTCTTACCTGATAGCTCTGGCCAGAAATTCCAGTACTACAATGAATAGGAGTAGTGAAAATGGGTGTCCTTGTCTTATTCCCATGCTTAGAGGAAAGGCTGTGAGCTTTTCACCATTCAGCATAGTATTAGCTGTGACTTTGATTATATGACCTTTATTATGTTGAGGTATGTTTCTTCTATGATATGCCTGAGATTTTTTTATTGTGAAGACCTGTTGCATTTTATCAAATGCATTTTCTGTATTGTTTGAAATAATTATATGATTTTTGCCCTTCATTTTGTTGACTTGATGTAAAATGTGTATTGGTTTACATATGTTGAACCATCATTGCATCCCAGAGATAGATCCCACTTGATCATACTGTATTATTATTTTTGATGTGCTATTGAATTTGGTTTTCTAGTATTTTTTGAGAATTTTTGTGTCTATGTAGATCAGAAATATTGGCCTGTAGTTCCTTTCAGTCTTGTATTCTTGTCTGATTTTGATATCAAGGTAATGCTGGCCTAATAATATGAGTTAGAGAGAATTTCTTCCTTTTAACTTTAATGTTTTGATATGGTTTGAGGAGAACTGGTGTTAGGTTTCTTTGAAGGTTTGATAGAATATGGCAGTGAAGCCATCCAGGCCTGGACTTTTCTTTGTTGGGAGACTTTTTATTACTGACTCAATCTTATTACTCATTATTGATCTACTCAGGTGTTCTATTTTTTGTTGATTTTAATCTTGGTAGGTTGCATGCATCCAGGAATTTATTCATTTCCTCTAGGTTTTTCTGGTTTGTTAGTGTATAGTTGTTCGTAATAATCTCTGATAATCTTTTGTATTTCTGTGATAGCAGTTGTAATGGCTTTTTTATTTCAGATTTTATTTGGATTTTCTTTCTTTTTTTCCTGATAGCCTAGCAAGTTGTCAGTTTTGCTTATCTTTTTAAAAATCCAATTTATGTGCAGTTGATTTTATTGTGTGTTTAGTTTGTATTTTGTTTAGTTCTGCCCTAATCTTTATTATTTTTTTCTTTCCATTGATTTTCGGTTTGGTTCATTTAAAACATTACATTCTTTATTAGAATGGTTTCTAATTTTTTTTTATATAGTTTGTTGCTATAAACTTCTCTCTTAGCACTCTTTTTGCAGTATTCCATTAGTTTTGGTACATTGTGTTTCAATTTTTGTTTGTCTCAACAATTTTTAAAAATATCTTTCTTAATTTTTATCTTGACCCAGTGGTCATTCCAGAGCATGTTGTTTAACTTCCATGTATTTGTACAGTTTCCAAAGTTTCTCATGTTATTGAAGTCTCATTTTATTTCATTGTGGCCTGAAAACATATTTGATATGGTTTTGACTCTTAAAAATTTATTGAGACTTATTTTGTGTCCTGACATATGATCTGTCTTGGAGAAAGTTTAATGTGCTTGTAAGAAAAATATGCTTCTGTCATTGTTGGATGAAGTGTTCTGTAAATGTCTGTTGGATCCATTTGGTCTAATTCACAGTTTAAATTTAATGTTACTTAATATTCTGTGTAAATGGTATGCCTAATGATGAAAGGGTGGTATTGAAGTTTTCAAATATTATGTATTGAAGTCTGTCTCTCTCTTTAGATCAAATAATAGTTCCTTTATATATTTGAATGGTCGGTGTTGAGTGCCTATATATTTAAAACGGTTATATTCTCTTGCTGAATTCATTCCTTTATCATTGCATAATGTCCTTCTTTGTCTTCTTTTACTGGTTTTGAATTAGTCTATCTTATGTTACATAAGTATAATTACTTCTGCATGCTTTTGGTTTCTGTTCATAAGAAATGATTTTTCAAACCCTGCCCTAGGGATGTCAGATATTTTTAGTTATTCTTGTACTTTTCTGAAAATCATAGCTGCCTGCCTTAAGACTTTTTAAAATATATATTTTACCAAAAAGTACAAATGTAAATTCATTACTACTCATGAAAACATTTCATATGTATTTTTTTTGTGGCACATCAGCATCTCTTGAGAAATCCCAAGTGGAACACACCCCCATTTCCCAATATATCATAAGATAAAAATAATTTATGGAGTATATTTTTATATTAAAAATCTAATTTTATGTTACACAAATTGCTGAAATAACAATACTCTACTACAAAGAATAATACCTACAGGTGGCCAGAAATTACTGTTTTTTCTATAGCATTAAGCTAATATTGGCAGAATTATTATTTTGTATTAAGCTTTTTGGCTGCAATCACAGTGTTTCCTCATTAGACTTTTCCTGAATCCATAAAAAATACATTTTAATTTTCCACTAAATCCAGAAGTAAGAAGATCTTAATGAAATGTCCATGTGGCTAAATATTATTTGGTTTTTTGTTTGTTTTTTTGTTGTTGTTGTTGTTTTATTTTATTATTATACTTTAAGTTTTAGAGTACATGTGCACAACGTGCAGGTTTGTTACATATGTATACATGTGCCATGTTGGTGTGCTGCACTCATTAACTCGTCATTTAGCATTAGGTATATCTCGTAATGCTATCCCTCCCCAGTCCCCCCACCCCACAACAGTCCCTGGTGTGTGATGTTCCCCTTCCTGTGTCCATGTGTTCTCGTTGTTCACTTCCCACCTATGAGTGAGAATATGCGGTGTTTGGTTTTTTGTCCTTGTGATAGTTTGCTGAGAATTATGGTTTCCAGCTTCATCCATGTCCCTATAAAGGACATGAACTCATCCTTTTTTATGGCTGCATAGTATTCCATGGTGTATATGTGCCACATTTTCTTAATCCAGTCTATCATTGCTGGACATTTGGGTTGGTTCCAAGTCTTTGCTGTTGTGAATAGTGCCGCAATAAACATATGTGTGTATGTGTCTTTATCGTAGCATGATTTATAATCCTTTGGGTATATACCCAGTAATGGGATGGCTGGGTCAAACGGTATTTCTGTTCTAGATCCCTGAGGAATTGCCACACTGACTTCCACGATGGTTGAACTAGTTTACAGTGCCACCAACAGTGTAGAAGTATTCCTATTTCTCCACATCCTCTCCAGCACCTGTTGTTTCCTGACTTTTTAATGATCGCCATTATAACTCATGTGAGATGGTATCTCATTGTGGTTTTGATGTGCATTTCTCTGATGGCCAGTGATGATGAGCATTTTTTCACGTGTTTTTTGGCTGCATAAATGTCTTCTTTTGAAAAGTGTCTGTTCATATCCTTTGCCCCCTTTTTGATGGGGTTGTTTTTTTCTTGTGAATTTGTTTGAGTTCATTGTAGATTCTGGATATTAGCCCTTGGTCAGATGAGTAGATTGCAAAAATTTTCTTCCATTCTATAGGTTGCCTATTCACTCTGATGGTAGTTTCTTTTGCTGTGCAGAAGCTCTTTAGTTTAATTAGATCCCATTTGTCAATTTTGGCTTTTGTTGCCACTGCTTTTGGTGTTTTAGACATGAAGTCCTTGCCCATGCCTATGTCCTGAATGGTATTGCCTAGGTTTTCTGTTGCGGGAAGTCAGGGACCCCAAATGGAGGGACCAGCTGAAGCCATGGCAGAAGAACGTGGATTGTGAAGATTTTATGGACATTTATTCGTTTCCTCAAATTAATACTTTTGTAATTTCTTATGCCTGTCTTTAGTGCAATCTCTAAACATAAATTGTAAAGATTTCATGGACACTTATCACTTCTCCAATCAATACCCTTGTGATTTCCTATGCCTGTCTTTACTTTAATCTCTTAATCCTGTCAGTTGAGGAGAATGTATATCATTCCAGGACCCTGTAATAATCGCGGTAACTACAAAAATTGTACAGCATGTGTGTTTGAGCAATATGAAATGTGGGCACCCTGAAAAAAGAACAGGATAACAGCAATTGTTCAGGGAATAAGAGAGATAACCTTAAACTCTGACCGCCGGTGAGCTGGGCAGAACAGAGCCATATTTCTCTTCTTTCAAAAGCAAATAGGAGAAATATCGCTGAATTCTTTTTCTCAGCATGGGATATCCCTGAGAAAGAGAATGCGCACCTAGGAGTAGGTCTCTGAACTGGCCCCCCCGGGGCGTACTGTCTCTTATGGTTGAGACTGCAGGGGTGATATAAACTCCAGTCTCCCATAGCACTCCCAGGCTTATTAGGAAGAGGAAATTCCCACCTAATAAACTTTGGTCAGACTGATTGATCTCAAAACCCTGTCTCCTGATAAGATGTTATCAATGACAGTGGTGCCCAAAACTTCATTAGCAATTTTAATTTCACCTGGGTCCTGTGATCTCGCCCTGCCTCCACTTGCCTTGTGATGTTCTATTACCCTGTTAAGTACATAATGTCTGTCACCCACACCTATTCGTATACTCCCTCCCCTTTTGAAACTCCCTAATAAAAACCTGCTGGTTTTTGTGGTTTGTGGGGCATCACAGATCCTACCAATGTGTGATGTCTCCCCCGGATGCTCAGCTTTAAAATTTCTCTCTTTTGTACTTTGTCCCTTTATTTCTCAAGCCAGCCGATGCTTAGGAAAATAGAAAAGAACCTACGTGGTTATCAGGGCACATCCTCCGATAGTTTTCTTCTAGGGTTTTTATGGTTTTAGGTCTAACATGTAAGTCTTTAATCCATCCTGAATTAATTTTTGTATAAGGTGTAAGGAAGGAATCCAGTTTCAGCTTTCTACATATGGCCAGCCAGTTTTCCCAGCACCATTTATTAAGTAGGGAATCCTTTCCCCATTTCTTGTTTTTGTCAGGTTTGTCAAAGATCAGATAGTTGTAGATATGCGGCATTATTTCTGACACCTCTGTTCTGCTCCATTGGTCTATATCTCTGTTTTGGTACCAGTACCATGCTGTTTTGGTTACTGTAGCCTTGTAGTATAGTTTGAAGTCAGGTAGCGTGATGCCTCCAGCTTTGTTCTTTTGCCTTAGTATTGACTTGGCAATGTGGGCTCTTTTTTGGTTCCATATGAACTTTAAAGTAGTTTTTTCCAATTCTGTGAAGAAAGTCATTGGTAGCTTGATGGGGATGGCATTGAATCTATAAATTACCTTGGGCAGTATGGCCATTTTCATAATATTGATTCATCCTACCCATGAGCATGGAATGTTCTTCCATTTGTTTGTATCCTCTTTTATTTCATTGAGCAGTGGTTTGTAGTTCTCCTTGAAGAGGTCCTTCGCATCCCTTGTAAGTTGGATTCCTAGGTATTTTATTCTCTTTGAAGCAATTGTGAATGGGAGTTCACTCATGATTTGTCTCTCTTTAGATCTAATAATAGATCTAAAGATCTCTGTCTGTTATTGGTGTGTAAGAATGCTTGTGATTTTTTTACATTGATTTTGTATCCTGAGCCTTTGCTGAAGTTGCTTATCAGCTTAAGGAGATTTTGGGCTGAGACGATGGGGTTTTCTAGATATACAATCATGTCATCTGCAAACAGGGACGATTTAACTTCCTCTTTTCCTAATTGGATGCCCTTTATTTCCTTCTGTCTGATTGCCCTGGCCAGAACTTCCAGCACTATGTCGAATAGGAGTGGTAAGAGAGGGAATCCCTGTCTTGTGCCAGTTTTCAAAGGGAATGCTTCCAGTTTTTGCCCATTCAGTATGATATTGGCTGTTGGTTTGTCATAGATAGCTCTTATTATTTTGAGATACGTCCCATCAATACCTAATTTATTGAGAATTTTTAGCATGAAGCATTGTTGAATTTTGTCAAAAACCTTTTCTGCATCTATTGAGATAATCATGTGGTTTTTATCTTTGGTTCTGTTTATATGCTGGATTACGTTTACTGATTTGAGTATGTTGAACCAGCCTTGCATCCCAGGGATGAAGCCCACTTGATCACTGTGGATAAGCTTTTTGATGTGTTGCTGGATTCAGTTTGTCAGTATTTTATTGAGGATTTTTGCATCAATGTTCATCAAGGATATTGGTCTAAAATTCTCTTTTTTTATTGTGTCTCTGCCAGGCTTTGGTATCAGGATGATGCTGGCCTCATAAAATGAGTCAGGGAGGATTCCCTCTTTTTCTGTTGATTGGAATAGTTTCAGAAGGAATGGTACC
Source organism: Nomascus leucogenys (assembly GCF_006542625.1). Taxonomy (NCBI): domain Eukaryota; kingdom Metazoa; phylum Chordata; class Mammalia; order Primates; family Hylobatidae; genus Nomascus; species Nomascus leucogenys. Next base: position 42,482,804 of record NC_044398.1, on the reverse strand, counting down.
AGCTCCTCCTTGTACCTCTGATAGAATTTTGCTGTGAATCCATCTGGTCCTGGACTTTTTTTCATCAGTAAGCTGAAATTATTGCCTCAATTTCAGACCCTGTTATTGGTCTATTCAGGGATTCAGCTTCTTCCTGGTTTAGTCTTGGGAGGATGTATGTGTCGAGGAATTTATCCATTTCTTCTAGATTTTCTAGTTTATTTGCGTAGAGGTGTTTATAGTATTCTCTGATGGTAGTTTGCATTTCTGTGGGATCGGTGGTGATATCCCCTTTGTCATTTTTTATTGCATCTATTTGATTCTTCTCTCTTTTCTTCTTTATTAGTCTTGCTAGCAGTCTATCAATTTTGTTGATCTTTTCAAAAAACCAGCTCCTGGACTCATTGATTTTTTGAAGAGTTTTTTGTGTCTCTATTTCCTTCAGTTCTGCCCTGATCTTAGTTATTTCTTGCCTTCTGTTAGCTTTTGAATGTGTTTGCTCTTGCTTCTCTAGTTCTTTTAATTGTGATGTTAGGGTTTCAATTTTAGATCTTGTCTGCTTTCTCTTGTGGGCATTTAGTGCCATAAATTTCCCTCTACACACTGCTTTGAATGTGTCCCAGAGATTCTGGTATGTTGTGTCTTTGTTCTCATTGGTTTCAAAGAACATCTTTATTTCTGCCTTCATTTCATTACATACCCAGTATTCAGGAGCAGATTGTTCCGTTTCCATGTAGTTGAGCGTTTTTGCATGAGTTTCTTAATCCTGAGTTCTAGTTTGATTGCACTGTGGTCTGAGAGACCGTTTGTTATAACTTCTGTTCTTTTAATTTCTGTTCTTTTACATTTGCTGAGGAGTGCTTTACTTCCAACTATGTGGTCAATTTTGGAATAGGTGTGTTGTGGTGCTGGAAAGAATGTATATTCTGTTGATTTGGGGTGGAGAGTTCTGTAGATGTCTATTAAGTCTGCTTGGTGCAGAGCTAAGTTCAATTCCTGGATATCCTTGTTAACTTTCTGTCTTGTTGATCTGTCTGATGTTGACAGTGGGGTGTTAAAGTCTCCCATTATTATTGTGTGGTAGTCTAAGTGTCTTTGTAGTTCACTAAGGACTTGCTTTATGAATCTGGGTGCTCCTGTATTGGGTGCATATACATTTAAGATAGTTAGTTCTTCTTGTTGAATTGATCCCTTTACCATTATGTAATTGCTTTCTTTGTCTTTTTTGATCTTTGTTGGTTTAAAGTCTGTTTTATCAGAGACTAGGATTGCAACCCCTGCCTTTTTTTGTTTTCCATTTGCTTGGTAGATCTTCCTTCATCCCTTTATTTTGAGTCTATGTGTGTCTCTGCACGTGAGATGGGTTTCCTGAATACAGCACACTGATGGGTCTTGACTCTTTATCCAATTTGCCAGTCTGTGTCTTTTAATTGGAGCATTTAGCCCATTTACATTTAAGGTTAGTATTGTTATGTGTGAATTTGATCCTGTCATTATGATGTTAGTTGGTTATTTTGCTCGTTAGTTGATGCAGTTTCTTCCTAGCCTCTATGGTCTTTACAATTTGGCATGTTTTTGCAGTGGCTGGAACTGGTTGTTCCTTTCCATGTTTAGTGCTTCCTTCAGGAGCTCTTGTAGGGCAGGCCTGGTGGTGACAAAATCTCTCAGCATTTGCTTGTCTGTAAAGTATTTTTTTTCTTCTTCAGTTATGAAGCTTAGTTTGGCTGGATAGGAAATTCTGGGTTGAAAATTCTGTTCTTTAAGAATGTTGAATATTGGCCCCCACTCTCTTCTGGCTTGTAGAGTTTCTGCCGAGAGATCAGCTGTTAGTCTGATGGGCTTCCCTTTGTGGGTAACCCGACCTTTCTCTCTGGCTGCCCTTAACATTTTTTCCTTCATTTCAACTTTGGTGAATCTGACAATTATGTGTCTTGGAGTTGCTCTTCTCAAGGATTATCTTTGTGGCATTCTCTGTATTTCCTGAATTTGAGTGTTGGCCTGCCTTGCTAGGTTGGGGAAATTCTCCTGGATAATATCTTGCAGAGCGTTTTCCAACTTGGTTCCATTCTCCCCGTCACTTTCAGGTACACCAATGAGATGTAGATTTGGTCTTTTCACATAGTCCCATATTTTTTGGAGGCTTTGTTTGTTTCTTTTTATTCTTTTTTCTCTAAACTTCTCTTCTCACTTCATTTTATTCATTTTGTCTTCCATCGCTGATACCCTTTCTTCCAGTTGATCAAGTTGGCTACTGAGGCTGGTGCATTCATCACGTAGTTCTCGTGCCATGGTTTTCAGCTCCATCAGGTCCTTTAAGGACTTCTCTGCATTGGTTATTCTAGTTATCCATTCATCTAATTTTTTTCAAGGTTTTTAACTTCGTTGCCATTGGTTCGAACTTCCTCCTTTAGCTCGGAGTAGTTTGATCTTCTGAAGCCTTCTTCTCTCAACTCATCAAAGTCATTCTCCGTCCAGCTTTGTTCCATTGCTGGTGAGGAGCTGCGTTCCTTTGGAGGAGGAGAGGTGCTCTGATTTTTAGAGTTTCCGGTTTTTCTGCTCTGTTTTTTCCCCATCTTTGTGGTTTTATCTACCTTTGGTCTTTGATGATGGTGATGTACAGATGGGTTTTTGGTGTGGATGTCCTTTCTGTTTGTTAGTTTTCCTTCTAACAGTAAGGACCCTCAGCTGCAGGTCTGTTGGAGTTTGCTGGAGGTCCACTCCAGACCCCATTTGCCTGGGTATCAGCAGCAGTGGCTGCAGAACAGCGGATATTAGTGAACTGCAAATGCCACTGCCTGATCATTCTCTGGAAGTTTTGTCTCAGAGGAGTACCCGGCCGTGTGAGGTGTCAGTCTGCCCCTACTGGGGGGTGCCTCCCAGTTAGGCTACTCAGGGGTCAGGGACCCAGTTGAGGGGGCAGTCTGCCCGTTCTCAGATCTCAGGCTGCATGCTGGGAGAACCACTACTCAATATTATTTGTTGCTTATGCTTTATTTAATGGTTTCTATTGTCATTTTCAGGGCCAAAATCTATGACCTGCTGGATTTCTGCCATTGTGAATTAAATGACATATTTTAGACCTTAAGTTTTTCCATTTAATATACTTTGTCTGATATTTGATAATAACGTACATTCTCTCTTTATTGGACAAAAGGCTGCTAATTTATTTATATGCTTTAATCAAGCTTTCTAATAAAGTTATATAACATTATTTATATTTATTTGTTGTATGCAAAGGCAGTTGATTTTTTATGAAAATTTTAATGTAAGCTAATATAAATAAAAGTGTGAACTTTTTTTTTCTAAGGAATATTTGGGTTATTAAGTTTAAATTCTAAGGTATTAAGAATACAAATAATACCTTAGAATGACACCTAGCATATTGTATATGCTAAGTGCTGGCAACTCTGATTCACAAAATTGTGTCTTATTCAAGCAATTCTTCAAATACAATATTATTTTTTATTTTTATTAAAATTTATTTTTTGGCTTACCTAAAATTTGCTAAAAAATAGGAGGTAGGCATCTTCTGCCTTTATAAATTCCAAGGTGAAATGGCAGTTTCAATAATTTTCTTTAGATACATTAACTTATTTTTATCAAACAGTAAATAGAAGTTTTAAACAGCACAGTTATAGTCATATTCTCCATCCTATAACACAGAAAATTTTAAGTCATTCATTAATTGGGCTAAAGCCTTATTCTACATTATTACTCAAGAGTGTTTGTTTGTTTGTCTGTTTGTTTGTTTTGAGGCAGAGTTTTGCTCTTGTCTCCCAGGCTGGAGTGCAGTGGTGTGATCTTGGCTCACTGCAACCTGCCCTTCCTGGGCTCAAGTGATTATCCTGTCTCAGCCTCCTGAGTAGCTGGAATTACAGGCATTCACCACCACACCTGGCTAATTTTGTGTGTTTGTTTTTAGTAGAGACTGGGTTTCACCATGTTGGCCTGGCTGGTCTGGAACTCCTGACCTCAGGTGATCCACCAGTCTCAGCCTCCCAAAATGCTGGGATTACAGGGTTTAGCCACCGCCCCTCGACACTCCAGAGTTTTTTATGCCAACTGCCTAGAAAATATATTTTTATGGAATACTACAAAATAGAAATACACGTTTTGATAGGTACAAACTATAAAAGTTAACTAAAAAATTGATTATATAGATAGACCTACGAAAAAACAAAATTTATAAGTAATTATATGTTAAGATAATATTAAAATGTTTTTGCATAAAAAACTCAGTGACAAATTGCTTAAATTATAAATTACATCAACTTTTAATGAAGAATTAATACAAATTATATACAAAAACTCAGAGCAATATAAGAAAAGGTGACATTTCCCAATTCATCTATTAGTTAGTATTAGCATGATAAAAAAGGCATACAAAAGAATCACATGTAAAAGAAAACCATGAACCAATATTTTGTATGAATATAGCCACATAGATTGTCAAAAATGCTAACAAATTGAATCCAACAACGTATAAAAAAGATTATACATTATGACAAAGTAGGATATTTTCACAAATGCAATGTTGGCAAAATATTCAAAAATTAACCAAAGTATTACATACTACTACTTGAGTGAAAGGGAAATTATTATTTTAACAGCCATAGAAAAAGACAAGACAAGAAATCCAGTATCCATTTGTAATAAGATTCACAGCTGGCTGCTAATAGAAAGAGACATCTGAGTCCTGCTTATAGTCATCTATTAAAACCTACTGCTAACATAAATAATAATGAAATAATTAGAGCATTATTTATAAGTTTTGAAACAAGACAAGAATTTAAACCATTTTAATCAACATTGTATTAGAGGTATTATCCAAGAAAATTATACTAGTAAAATAAGCAAAATTTTCCAGATTAGAAAAGAACCACAATCTTTTATTACACAATACATACTCTTCTACATAAAAATATGTGACAAATTCACTAAAAACTTAATAATCAAGTTGACATCACAACTACGAGACAAACATATTTACACTAAAATATTTTAAATTATAACATAAAATATTTTAAATAATAAAATAAATTGAAGAAACATTGAATAAATTGAGAGCCATCCAGTGTTTAAGAATAACAATATTTAGTATTTAGATTAAAATAACCAACAAATTTAGATTCAATGCAAATTCCCAACTCTGTTTTAAAGTAGAAATTGACAAGCTTTTTATAAAATATGAATGTACAAATAAAATCAAATATACACAACAAATTTGAAAAATAATTCAATGGCTTATACTAAAAATACCAATTCTTACTACAATGTTATAGTAGATAAACAGTGTAGTGCTATTATGAAGATAAATCTAAGTAGACCAGTAGGATAAAATTGAAGGTCCATTAATAAATACATTAATATGGTAAACTTATTTTGTCAAAGATCCCAAGAAATTTCAATAGGAAAAATATATTTTTGTGATTTTGGTTTAGGTAAGAACTTTAAAAAATAGAACACCAAAAGCATAATCAAAAGGAAAAAATAGTGGATTGTACCTTATTGAAAATGTTTTATTCTTTAAACATTTCCATGAAGAATACAAAGACAAGATGTTTAATAAGAGAACAAATTTTAAATTATATATCAGTGTAGGCTGTAATATCCAGAACTTATAAAGAATTGTTACAAGTCAATAATGAAGCAATTAATCAATTTAAATGGACCAATATACATTACATAAAATTTTTTTTCCAAAGAAAATATACAAATTGCCAAATTTTATGTAAAAACATGTTCAGTATCAGCCATGAGAGAAATACAAATTACAATGAGATAGTAGTGAACAGCCACTAGAATGGCTATAACTGAGAGACAACAAGTGTTGAAAACATGCAGAGAATGTGGAACCCATACACGTTAGAACTGGGAATGTAAATATTGCAGTCATTTTGAAATAAAAATATAATTGGCTATTCCTCAAGATTTTGAACATATAATCAACATACAAAACTTAAATTTTACTCTCATGTATGTATGTAAAAGGAAATTTCTACAGCAATAAAAATATTTTTATATGAATTCTCAGAGAAGCAAGATTTATAAAATGTGCAAGTAGATACAACCTAATATCTATCAAATTGTAAAAGAAAAATAATACATTATCTCTGCAAACATTACCACTTCATAAGGAGAATTACATAATGATGCATGCTTCGACAGGAATGTAACAAAAATATTAAGCTATGTTAAAAAAAAGACCCAAATGACCACATCATTTATTATTCCATTTATTATAAATCTTTATAATAGGCTCATGTATAGAGATGTAAAATTTACTAATTTTTGTCTGAATCTGTCATGCTAAAGGAAAGAGAGTGAAAATAGAATTCATTTTTCTTTAAAAAGATGGAAATATTTTAAAGTTATATTGTAACTGATTGCATAATTTTAAACTTACTAAAAAGCTAGAAAAGTTACACTTCAAACATGTGATTACTATGTCATATAAAATATATGCCAGTAAAGCTCTTTAAAATACAAGCATGTCAACAGGTGTTAAGGTTGTTCTGACTTTCAGAAGCCTGTCATGAATCGTGAAAACCAAATACATTTCTTATCCATTTCAAGGAATAATAAAGGAAGGGGAAGAGGCAAGGTAACATGCTGAGATTTGGGCTTCTATTAACCTCATTACCCAAATAGTGAACATAGTACCTAAGAGCTAGTTTTTCAACATAATGTTAAATTTGTCTTTCCATTTGACCTTTCAGAGTCCCCAGTGTCTATTGTTTCCATCATTATGTCTGCGTATATTTATTGTTTAGCTCCTACTTATAAGTGATAACATTTGATATTTGATTTTCTGCTTCTGCATTAATTCACTCAGAATAATGGCCTCCGGCTGCACTAATAGTGTTGAAATAAACATAGAAGTTCAGGTGACTTTTTGCTAGAATATATATATATATATATTTTTTTTTCCTTTGGCTTTTCTCCACATCCCTGCCAATATCCATTTTGGTTTTTTGTTTTTGCTTGGTTGGGATTTTTTTACTTTTTAATAATAGTCATTCTGACTGGTGTGAGATGGTATCTCATTGTTGCCTTAATTCACATTTCTCTGTTGATTAGCAATGTCGAGCATTTTTTATGTTTGTTAGCTGCTTGTATGTCTTCTTTTTAAGAAGTGTTTATTTATGTCCTTTGACCACTTTACTGGAGTTATTTGTTATTCTGTTGATTTAAGTTCCTTAAAGATTCTAGATATTAGTCCTTTGTTGGATGCATAGTTTGTAAATATTTTCCCCCATTCTGCAGGTTATGTGTTTACCCTGTTGACTGTTTCTCTTGCTGTGCAGAATTCCAATTGTCAGTTTTTGTTTTTGTTGGATTTGCTTTTGAAGTCTTAGTCATAAGTTCATTTCCTATGCCGATGTCTAGAAGAAATTTTTCTAGGTTATCTTCTAGGATTTTTGTTTTTTGAGGTTTTATATTTAAGTATCATCAATGTTGTGTTAATTTTTGTATACAGTGAGAGTTATAGGTCCAGTTTTCTTTTTCTGCATATGGCTAGCCAGTTATCCCAGCACCATTTATTGAATAGGGTGTCTTTTCCCTATTGTATATTTTTTGACTATTGAAAAGACCAGTTGGTTGCCGATGTGTGGATATATTTCTGGGCTGTCCATTCTGTTCCAGTGATATATGTGTCCATTGTTTTTACCAGCACCATGCTGTTTTGTTTAATATAGCTTTGTACTATATTTTGAAGTCAGGTAATATGATGTCTCTGGCTTTGTTCTTTTTGCTTAATATTGCTTTGGCTATTCAGGCTCTTTTTTGATTCCAGATAAATATTAAGATTGCTTTTGTAAAAAATTTCTGAAAATGGCGTTGGTAATTTGACAGAATTGTGTTGTGTCTGCAGATTTCTTTGGGTAGTATGGAAATTTTAATAATATTGTTTCTTCCAATTCATGAGCATGAAATGTTTTCCCCCTTTCATCTGCAATTTCTTTCATCTTTTTTTTGTTGTTGTTTATCTTGTAGAGATCTTTCACCTCCTTGGTTAGATATATTTTTAGGTATTTAATTTTGTATGTGTGGCTATTTTAAATTTGATTGCATTCTTGATTTGCTTATCAGCTTATATTTTATTAGGGTATATAAAACCTACTGAATATTTCACATTCGTTTTGTATCTTGACATATTACTGAAGTCACTTATCATGTCTAAGAGTCTTTTGGAAGAATCCTTCAAGTTTTCTAGGTATAGAATCATATCATCAGCAAACATAATTTGACTTCCTTTCTTCCTATTTGGATGCCTTTAATTTCTCTGCCTTGCCTAAATGCTCTGGCTAGGACTTCCATTACTATGTTGAATAGGAGTGGTGAGAGTGAGCATATAAGCATAACATTAATACAGGTCTTTTTGACCCTCAAGCTCTGAACAAGGAAAACATGAAGGCAAAGACAAAGATAAAATACAGTTAAAAATGTAGTGGCTAACTGAAAAATGTATGCCATAAGGAACACAGAGCACAGGCTCAATAATTTTGGGATTATTTTTGTCATTGGTAGACTTATTTATTTATTTATTTATTTATTCACTCATTCATTCATTTAGTTGACTTTTAATCATAAAATTGCACATGTTTATGAGATACAGTGTAATGTTTCCAAATACATGTAAATTGTATAATAATAAAATCAGGGTAGCTAGCATGTTCATCACCTCAAACCTTTATCATTTCTTTTTGGTGGTAACTTTCAAGATTCTTTTTTCTAGGTAATTTGAAATACACAATACATTGTTATTATCTATAGTCACCCTGATATGAAATAGACACAAGAACTTATTCTTCCTATCTAACTATAACTTTGTACCCATTGGCCAATCTCTTCTTATCTTCCCCCTTCCCCACAACCACTGGTAACTGCCATTCTACTCTTTACTTCTGTGCAATTCACTTTAGTAGATTTTGTAGATTTCAGATATAAGTAAAATCAAGGTATTTGTCTCTCTGCCTCTGGCTTATTTTATTTAATCCTATGTCCCTCAGATTCAACTATGTTGCCTCAAATGACAAGATTTTATTTCTTTTTATAGCTGAATAGTATTCCACTGGGTAGACATAGCATGTTTTGTTTATCCACTTATCCATTTATTACATCTCTTCAATTTATTTGGCCATATACTCAGTAGGAGTATTTCAGGGTCATATGGTAGTTCTATTATTAATATTTTGAGAAATCTCCATATAATTTTGTTCTTTATCAAATACGTGTTTTGCTAATATTTTCTCTCACTCTGTGAATTGTCCTATTTGAATAGTGTCTTTTGTAGTGCAGTTTTATTTTTCATGTAGTTCAATGTATAATTTTTTCTTTCATGGATAATTCTTTTGATATATTAAAGAAGCCAATCCCAATGTAATTCAGATTCTGCCCTATGTTCTAGGAGTTTTGTAGTTTTGCATTTTACATAGGTCTGTGATCTATTTTGGTTTAATTTTTGTGAAAGTTGTGAGGTCTGTGTCTAGGTTTTTTTTCTTCTTTTTGCATGGGAATGTCCAGTTTTTCCAGTATTGTTTGTTGAAAAATTATCTTTTCTCGGGGCTGGGCGTGGTGGCTCACGCCTGTAATCCCAGCACTTTGGGAGGCCGAGGTGGGTGGATCACGAGGTCAGGAGATCGAGACTATCCTGGCTAATACGGTTAAACCCCATCTCTACTAAAAATACAAAAAAATTAGTCAGGCATGGTGGCAGGCTCCCGTAGTCCCAGCTACAGGAGCTGAGGCTGAGGCAGTAGAATGGCATGAATTCAGGAGGCGGAGCTTGCAATGAGCCAAGATGGTACCACTGCACTCGAGCCTGGACGACAGAGCAAAAGTCCGTCTCAAAAAAATAAAAAAAATTATCTTTTCTCAATTGAATTACCTTTGCTCTTTTATCAAAGAGAAGTTGAATATATTTTTTTGGGTCAACTTCTGAGCTATTTTGTTTCATTAATCTATTTCTCTATTCTTTTGTCAGTACCACATTTTTTTATTACTGTAGCTTAATAGTAATTCTTAAAGTTGGGTAGCATTGTTACCACAACTATGTTCTTCTTCAATATTTTGGCTATTCTGCATCTTTTCCTTTTCCATAATAACAATAAAATTAGTTTGTCAGTATTCACAGTCTAACTTGATAGAATTTTGATTGGGATTGCATTGAATATGCATGAAGTATGGAAGTAAAGATATTCTAACACTGTTGAACCTATTTATGAATGTGAATGATCACTCTATTAATGTAGATATTTAATTTTTAATCAAAATTTTATAGTTTTTTATATAGATCTCATACTTATTTTGTTAGATTTGTACCTATTTTATTTGTTTGTTACTAGTGTAAATGCCATTGTGTTTTTAATTTTAGGTTCTAATTATTATTGATACAGAGAAAAGCAATTGACATTTGTATAATAATCTTGTATCCATCAAAGTTGCTATAATTGCTCATTATAATTGGTTATTCTAAGAGGTTTATTTTGTTTTGTTATGCTTTGGGATTTTTGTGTCATGGCAATCAGGTCGTCTGTGAACAAGGAGATTTTCTTTTTTCTCTCCCAGTCTATGAACTTTTAATCTTCTTACTCCATTAGCTAGAGTTTATAGTATAAGATTGTATGGGGATGTTGAGATGAGGCATCTTTGGCTTGCTCTCGATCTTAGCAGGAAAGTATCTAGTATTTCAGCATTCAGTATGAGATTAAATGCAAGTTGTTTTGTAGATATTCTTTATCAAATTGAGAAAGTTTCCCTTTATTCTCAGTTTATGGAGAGTTTTTATCATGAATCAGTTTTGGATTTTGTCAAATGCTTTTTTGACATTGATGTGGCTATATGATTTTTCTTTAGATTATTAATATAATGAACTAATTAATTTGTTTTTTGAGACAGTCTTGCTCTGTTGCCCAGGCTGGAGTGCAATGGTGTGATCTTGGCTCACTACAAGCTCTGCTTCCTGGGTTCATGCCATTCTCCTGCCTCAGCCTCTCAAGTAGCAGGGACTACAGGTGCCTGCCACCATGCCTGGCTAATTTCTTTTTTTTTTTTTGTATTTTTAGTAGAGATGGGATTTCACTGTGTTAGCCAGGATGGTCTTGATCTCTTGACCTCGTGATCTGCCCACCTCGGCCTCCCAAAGTGCTGGGATTACAGGCATGAGCCACTGCGCCAGGCCAATTAATTTATTTTCAAATGGTGAACCAACCTCGAATGCATGTGATAATTCTCACTGGATTTTGGTGTATAATTCTTTTTATATATTTTTGAATTTCATTTTCTAATATTATATTGAAACTTTTTACATCTATGTTTATGTGAGTTATTCTGTGGCTGTTTTTCTTGTAATGTCTTGGTCTGGATTTTGTATCATGATGATATTGGCCTCATAGTGTGAGTTTAGAAGTATTCACTCTGCTTCTATTTTCTGGAGCAGACTGTAGAGAATTGTTATAATTTCTTCCTTAAATGATTGGTAGAATTTATTAGTAATCTTGTCTGGACTTAGTACTTTCTGTTTGGTAAGGTTATTGATTATTGACTCAAAATTTCTTTTTTCTTTTTTTTTTGAGTTAGAGTCTGGCTCTGTCGCCAAGGCTGGAGTGTGGTGGCGTGATCTCCGCTCACTGCAAGCTCCGCCTCCTGGGTTTGTGCCATTCCCCTGCCTCAGCCTCTTGAGTAGCTGGGACCACAGGCACCCGCCACCACGTCTGGCTAATTTTTTGTATTTTTAGTAGAGACGGGGTTTCACCATGTTAGCCAGGATGGTCTCGATCTCCTGACCTGGTGATCTGCTCGCCTCGGCCTCCCAAAGTGCTGGGATTACAGGTGTGAGCCACTGTGCCCAGCCAAAATTTCTTTAATAAATATAATTGCTATTCAAATTATCTCTTTTTGTGTGAGTTCTGATAGGTTATTTCTTCTAAGGAGTTTTGCTATTTTATTTAGGTTATCAAATCTGTGGGCATAAAGTTGTTCATAATATTCTTTTTCATGCTTTAAGTCTTAGTGAGATCAGTAGTGATAACCCCTCTTTCATTTTTAGTATTAGCATTGTGTCTTCTCAAACTAGAAGAGAAATTTTTCAAAATGAAAAAAAAATTTGATAAATTCTCAAATTTTCCATGATCTGCAACTGTAGGTACATAGTAAATACATGAAAACAGATGTTTGACAGAGCCTGCTAGGAACCTCTTTCCTGTGGCAAGATGGCATGCCTCTCAAGATGACAATCTCAGGCCATAGAAATGTGAAAAAGAAAGAATGTGTTCTGTTCTCAGTTGGGAGCCATCATATGACTGTACCCCTCAATTGCACACAGTGATCTTAATGTGCATCTTTCTAGACGGAAGCTGCATCTCAGGGGGTGCCACCCAAGCCATATGGGCCAAGGAAAGACTTGAGTCTGTTATTCATTTTAACAAATTATTGTAGAAAATGGCTAGAGTTTTTTTTGAATGCTATTTGTTCACATTTTATTATATAGAGTAGTTCCTTAGTATTCCTGGGAACTTGATTCCAGGACTCATTTCCGATACAAAAATCCATGCAGGCAAAAGTCCCTTATATAAAATAGCATGGTATTTACATATAATCTATGCTCTACACATTCTCTCATGTAGTTTAATCACTAGATCACTTATACTACCTAATACAATGTAAATGCTATCTAAATAGTTGTTATACTGTATTGATTAGGGAATAATGACAAGAAAAAAATGTGTACATGTTTATTATAGGTACTTTTTATAAAACATTTTTGATTCACAGTTGTTTGAATCCAGGATTGTGGAACCCATGGATGAGAGGGCCAACTTCACCCATGTTTGGGGTCACAAATGTGTATTCTTCCTATGTTGGTAAATCGAAAGTCATTTTGCATATTAGTTCAACTATTTCTTCTCTGACACTTTCAAAAAACTTGAAAGAATCAGAACAAGAACTGAGAAAGGGAAGGGATGCTGATTGAGAGTTGGGAGGTTGCACATTTTCGCAGAATTGTAGAATAAAATTATAGCAAACACACTGGTAGAAAATTTCCTGCAACTGTCCTCAAACAGAGCAGTGATTGGTAGGACAGGAAAGAGAAAGGTGGAATAGATTATAAATTAAATGGAGAAGAAAAAGATAAATCCCAGTACTGATTGGGCAACCCATTTCAAGCAAGGAAAATGTAGATGTCATATCCCTGCTTTTTCTGAATAATTTTATTGCCCTATGCAATAGGAGCTGTTATCACTGCAGAACCAAGGTCACCTGTGGAAGGAAGCTCCTTGCTGAAGCCAGTTTTCTATCAGATCATCCATCAGGCCTAGCAGGTACTGCTCTGAAATAAGAATGTAACAGTGACCAAAAACAACACAAATTTTACAATCTGGTGAGGCAAAGAAATTTTTATGAAATCATGACACAATTAAATATAAATTTAAATGGCAGAAAACTCAATGTCCAGTAGAAAAATGGTAAATTTATGGCATTCTTTTGATTTAATATTATGCAGTCACTGAGTTCATTTCAAATAATTGTAAAATTTTCACAATAACAGCAGATAATTTTAAAGTATAATATAAAATTACAGATTATAATCTTTATTTTATAAAAATAAATGCATATTTTGCCTCAAATCGTGGCTCAAATTATTACCAAGCAATAGAGGCTTGCTGCCCAATGCACTACAAGTCAATACTATGACACAGATTTTTTTTAAAAAAGGTGTTTTTTTTTTAAAAATTGACTCATAAGGCAACAGAAGTCTAGCTTAAATGCATCTTCATATGCTGGCTTTATGGTAGTAATTTTATTAGGAAAACATTCATGGGGCGGATTCTGAGATTAGTAGGTTAATTGGTGGATAGTCATTTGAGATGACTGAATCTCAAGAAACTTAAATTTTCTTTCGCTCTTTCTTAATAATGAATGCATTCATCATATATAAATGTATACCACGGTCTAGAAAGAAAACAGCCAATGATAAAGAAGGTTGGAATCTTGTGTTTATTCATTAGTTGCCAGAGGGAATGGGGCATTAAAGCAAATTAACAATATGAAAATGTTTATTATGGGATATTTTAGTCTATTTATTTTAAAGTTGCTTAGATTTAAACTTTGTATTTTTTGTTTTTCTTTTATTGACACATAACGTTTTACATATGTATGGGATACATGTGAGTATTTGTTACATGCATAGAATGTGTAATGATCAAGTCAAGGTATATAGGATATCATTTTGAATATATATCATTTCTATGTGATGAGAACATTTCAAGACCTCTCTTTTAGCTACTTTGAAATATACAATATATTGTCAATACAAGTCACCCTAGCCTTCTACTGGGCATTAAAACTTACTTTTTTCCATGTAAGTGTGTTTTTACCCATTTGTCAGCCTCTCTTTATTTCTCCCTCCCACCCTTCCCCACTTCTGGTATCTATCATTCTATCCTCTATCTCTATGAGATCAAGTTTTTAGCTCTTATGTATGAGTTGAGAATATGTGATATTTGAATTCCTGTGCCTGGCTTATTTCACTCAACATAGTCACCTCCAGTTGCACCCATGTTGCTGCAAATGACATAATTTCATTATTTCTTATGGCCAAATAGTATTATTCCATTGTGTGCCTGAACCACATTTTCTGTATCCATGGCTCATTGAAGACACACCGGTTGATTTTGTGTCTTTGCTTTTTTGAATAATGCTGTGATACACATGTGAGTGCATGTATCCCTTCGATACACTGATTTAATTTCCTTTGTGTAAATTACCCAGTAGTGGGTTTCCTAAATGATCTGAAAGTTCTATTTTTACTTTTTGGAGAAGTATCTATACTGTTTTCTATAGTGGTTTTAATAATTTACATTCCCACCAAGAGTGTATAAGCATTATTTTTCTTCATATTCTCAACAGCATGTATTATTTTTTGTCTTTTTAATCTTAGTCATTCTAACAGGGTAAGATGACGTCTCATTGTGCTTTTGATTTGGATTTCCCAGAGGATATTAAGCATTTTTTCGTGGACCTGTTTTCCATTAGTGTGTCATCATTTGAGAAATATCCATTAATGTCCTTTGACCCCCTTTTAATGAGATCTTTTTTTATTGTTGAGATATTCGAGTTCCTTATATATTCTAAATATTGGTTGTCAGTTGAATACTTTGCAATATATTCTCCTATGCAACAGTTTGTCTCTTCACTGTTTTGATTGTTTCTTTTGCTGTGCAGAAGCTTTTTCATTTATTATATTTCATTTTGTCTATTTTGCTTTTAGTTGGCTGTGGCTGTGAGGTCTTGGCCATAAACTCTTTGCCTAGACCAAAGTTCTGATTTTTTTTAAATGTTTTCTTCTGGTAGTTTTATACTTTTAGGTCTTATGTTTAAGTCATTAATCCATCTTGGGTTGACTTTTATGTATGGTGAGAGGTATAGTTTCATTCTTTGGCATATGGATATTCAGTTTTCCCAGCACCATTTATTGAAAAGGGTATACTTTCCTCAGTACACGTTCTAGCTTCTTTTGTTGAAAATCAATAGGCTATACAAACATATGTGTATTGCTGGATTCTCTATTTTGTTCCATTTGTTTTTGATTACTTTCACTATTATGGTTCTTTTTTTTGGTTTCATACAAATGTTAGATCTGTTTCTTTATTTCTGTAAAAATGATGTTATTTTGATAGCAACTGCATTGACTCTAGATTTCTTTGGACAATGTAGTCATTTTAATGATAATAATTCTTTCTATCCATGAGCATGAGATTTCTTTACATTTGTTTGTGTCCTCTTCAATTTCTTTCATCAATATTCTTTAGTTTTCTTTGTAAAGATTTTTCATGTCTTTGATTAAATTTACTCCTGGGTAATTTATATAGCTATCATAAACAGGATTGCCTTCTTGCTTCATTTTTTGACTATTTATTATCAATGTAGAGAAGCACTACTGATTTTTGTATGTTGATTTTGTATTCTCCAAAGTTGCTGAATTTGTTTATGAGTTCTATTATTTTCTTTTCTGTTTTTTTTTTGTTTATTTTCTCTTTTTGTTGTTGTTGTTGTTGTTGTTGTTGTTGCTGTTGTTTTAGATGGAGTCTTGCTCTTTTGCCCAGGCTGGAGTGCAATGGCATGATCTCAGCTCATTGCAACCTCTGTCTCCTGGGTTCAAGCGATTCTCCTGCCTCAGCCTCCCAACCAGCTGGGACTACAGGCACGTGCCAACATGCTGGGCTAATTTTTGCATTTTTAGTAGACACAGGGTCTCACCATGTTGGCCAGGCTGTTCTCGAACTCCTGGCCTCAGGTGATCCATCTGCCTCAGCACCCCAAAGTGCTGGGAGTACAGGCGTGAGCCACAGCACCTGGCCTTGTTTATGAGTTCTTACAGTCTTTTGTTGCAGTCTTTTTAGGTTTTTCTATATATAAGATTATGTCATCTGCAAAGTGGACACTTTGACTTCCTTCTGCAAGTCAATTTGGATGTCTGTTATTTTTTTCTCTTGCCAGATTACTGATTAGGACTTTCATGTTCAATAAGATTTGTGAAAGTGAATATTCTTGTATAGTTCTAGGTCCTAGAGAAAAGCTTTCAGCTTTTGTCTGTTCAGTATATTGTTAGCTTTGGGTTTGTCACATATGACCTTTATAATTTTGGAGAATGATCTTTCTATGCCTAGTTTGTTGGGGGAGATTTAATATTAACAGATGTTGAATGTTTTCAATTGCTTCTTCTACATCTATTGACATAGTTATATGGGTTTTGTCCTACATTCTACTGAGGCAATTTATTTAGTGTATTGATATGTGTATGTGACCATCCTTGCATTTTTGGTACAAATTTCACTTGATTGTGGTGTATTACCTTTTGATGTGTTGTTGTATTTGGTTTCTTAGCATTTTATTAAGGATTGTTGCATCAATGTTTATTACAGATATTGGCCTGTTGTTTTTGGATCCTTGTCTGGTTTGGTTTTAGAGCCTGTCAGAATGAGTAAAGCATTCTTTTATGTGTTTTTGAAATAGTTTGAGGAGGATTGGTGTTCATTCTTTTTTTATAAACTTGGAAGAATTCAGTAGTTAATCAATCTGATCTTATTTCTTTTTTTGCTGGGAGACATTTTATTACTGACTCAATCTCATTACTCATTGATTGGTTCAGTTTTTCTACTTCTGATTCAATCTGGATAGGTTGTGTGTTTATGGAAATTCAATCATTTCCTCTAGATTTTCCCGTTTGTTAACATTTATAATATTCTTTGATTATCTTTGGTATTTCTGTGATAGCAATTATAATTTCTATTTTTTTTTATTTTGCTGATTTGGTTCTTATCTCTTTTCTTGGTCAGTCAAGCTAGCAGTTTATCAATATTGCTTATATTTTTGAATAACATACTTATCATTTCATCGATGCCTTGTATTTCTTTCTTTAGTCTCTCTTTAGTTCTTCTCCAATCTCCATTATTTCTTTCATTCTGCAAATTTTGGGTTTGGTGTGTTCACTTTTTTTCACTTCCTTGAAGTGCATTGTTAGATTGTTGATTTGAAATCTTTCTGGTTTCTGATCTAGATGTTTGTTGCTATCGCCTATCTGTTCTTAATGCTTTTGCTGTATACTATAGACTTTGATATGTTGTGTTTTCTTTATTTCTTTCAATACTCTAAAAAATGTCCATCTTAACTGTTAATTGACCCAGTGGTCATTTGGGATTGTGTTATTTAATTTTCATGGATTCATATAGTTTCCAAAGTTTCTCTTGGTGTTGATTTTTAGTTGTATTTTAGGGTGGCTTGAGATATTTGCTACAATTTTTTAATTTTGTTGTTGTTGTCATTTGTAGCCTTTTTTTTTTTTTTTTTTTTTTTGAGACGGAGTCTCGCGTTGTTGCCTAGGCTGGAGCACAGTGGCATAATCTCAGCTCACTGCAAACTCCGCCGCCTGGGTTCAAGTGATTCTCCTGCCTCAGCCTCCTGAGTAGCTGGGACTACAGGCACATGCCACCATGTCCGGCTAATTTTTTGTATTTTTGGTAGAGATGGGGTTTCAACGTGTTGGCCAGGATGGTCTCGATCTCCTGACCTCGTGATCCACCCGCCTCGGCCTCCCAAAGTGCTGAGATTACAGGTGTGAACCACCATGCCCGGCCCATTTGTAGCCTATTTTTTTTAAACGTTGACATTTGTAGTCTGTTATGGAGAATGTGCTAATAAAAAGAATGCTTATTCTGCTGTTGTTGGATAAAACGTTTTGTAAATGTCTATTAAAATCATTTGGTCTAAATTCCAGTTTAAATCCAGTGTTTGTTTTTTGATTTACTGTTTCAATAATCTTTTTCATGCTGAGGTGGGGTGTTGAAGTCTCCCACAATTGTTGTATTGCAGTCTATAGTCTATCCCTCTCTTTAGATGTAGTAATATATGCTTTATGAATCTTGGTATTCCAGTGTTTGGTTAATATATGTATTTAGAACTGTTATATTCTGTTGCTGGATTGGTCACTTTATTATTATTTAATGAGTTTCTTTTCTTTTTCTAATTTAAATTCTGGTTTATGTGATATAAGTACAGCTACTTCTGCTTATGTTTAGTTTCTCGTTGCATGAAATATCTTTTTTCATGCTTTTACTTTCTTGTCTATATGTGTCTTAATAGGTGAAGTGAATTTCTTGTAGGCAGCATGTAGTCAGACCATGTTTTCTAAATTCATTCACAGTCTATTATTTTAAGTGAATAATTCATTTACACACAAGGTTGTCTTTGATATCTAAGGTATTGTTTCTGTTATATTAATTATTTTATATATTCTTTATTTCTTACTTTTTATCTTACTTTGTCATTGTTCTTTGTTAGTGTTTTGTTATGTTACCATGAGTCCTTGCTCTTCCTCATTTGTGTGTTTGCTTTACCAATGGGTTTTTTACTTTTATGTGTTTTCATGAAGGTTATCTTTTTGCCTCCAAGTTTAGAATTCATTTTATAAATTTTCATCTTAATTTTTCTGTTGACTTCATGGTCATTCATGTTATTTAAATTTCATTTATTTGTATAGTTTCCAGAGTTTCCCTTGGTATTGATTTCTAGTTTTACTCCAGTGTGGTCTCAGAAGATACTTAATCTAATTTCAGTATTTTAAAATTTGTTGAGACTTATTTTGTGGCCTAAAATATGGTCTATCTTGGATAATAATTCATGTGCTGATGAGAAGAATGTATATTCTGCAGTTGTTGAGTAGAATGTTCTGTAAATATCTGTTAAGTCATTTGGTCTAAAGTCCAATTTTAGTCCAATGTTTGTTTATTTTCTGTCTAGATAATTTGTCTAATGCTCTGAATGGCATATTGAATTTCCCTAGTATTATTGTATTGCTGCTTATCTCTCTGTTTCTGACTAAATATTGCTTTTATAAATCTAGGTGATCCAGCATTTTATAAATATATATTTATAATTGTCATAGCTTCTTAATGAATTGACCCCTTTATTATTATATAGTAATCCTTTAGCCTTTTTTTTTAACTGTTTTTGACTTAAAGTCTGATATACCTGATATAAGTGTAGCTTCTACTTTTTGAGTTTAGTTTCTATTTGCGTGGAATATCTTTTTCCACTCCTTTACAGACAATATGAGTTTCTTGTAAGCAGCGTATAGCTGGAAAATGTTTTAAAATTTATTAAGCCAGTCTGTATATTTTAAATGAACATTTAATCCTTTTACAATCAAGGTTTACATTGATATGTAAGGTTTTGTTCCTGTTATGTTATTAATTGTTTTCTAGTTATTTTATAAATTCTTTAAATTTTTCCGTTTTTTTGATTGTCATGGTGGCTTGGTGGAATTCTGTAGTAGAGTCCTTTGATTCATTTCTCTTCCTCCTTTGTGTGATTGCTTATACACCTGAACACAGATACACACATGTGGACAGGCACACACACTCATGCGTGAATACACACATGCAGCAGGGCAGAGGCCATCAGCATGGGTGACTTGGGGTCTCAGCCCCTGCTTGTCTGCCCCTAATCATCAGGTCCCAGACCTCCCTACTGCAAGCAACAGCAGGAAGAATAGAAGTTGGTTCCTTACAGGGTGCCCAGTAGAGTCTTCTCCTGCCTGTTAGGGTGCATGCAATGGAGGCATTCTATTGTATCCAAGAGGGGCTCCGAGATCCTTTTGAATGCCCATTTAAATGTATATGAAAGAAGCCCCAAAGACCCATCATCTTCCCTTTTTAATTAGTAAGAAGTGACTGTTCACAGGACATCTATTTTATGCCAAGCAGTGGGCTGGATCCTTGACATACACTACCACTTTTAATCCTCCTGACATTTCTGTAAAACAGGGATTATTTCTCCCATTTAACAGATTGGTAAACAGGGCAGCAAGGTGTTATAGCCACCCCAGGCAGGTGCTTTCCATGATATCTTTCACCTCATTTTCATACGCCATTCAAGACAGTCCTCCATACTGGCCAAGCAACAGCACAGGGACTGTGGGCATCAACTTCAGTACCGTCTCAAAACAAGGTTCCCTGGTGGGAATGCTGTTATGCTGTTCCTCTCCTTCCTGTGCGTCCCACCTACCTCATCTTCCAAGGCTCAAAATATGTTCACAAGGAGCCTTCTCAGACTCCCCCACTGCTCTCCCCCAGCCCTCCCCACTGTGCCATTCACTGTCTGCTCCCCCAGCACTGTGCCTGCTGGCCACTTCTCCCCTCTTCCTCCCTACTTTACTCTGTCACTCTGCCATTTCCACTATTGGTTGATGATTACAAGAATGCACAGACTCTTTCTCTTTGCCCATTGTGTTCCTCTGTAGCTACTCGGCACCCAGAAGTTGATATTACAGGAAGGACCCCTCACTGACAGCCCCATCCTAGCTTGTCAAGAAATCTGATTTTCAGTAGATCTGAAGTAGTAAAACATACATGTTTTTGCCATTTCTGTTTCCAATACCTGGAATTCAAAGAAACTAAGGTGTAGAAATGTCTTTTCCATACAAAATACACAAGTAGAAGGGGACTCACCATCTCGAAGGCTCTCTTCTCCCTTCAAGGGAGGTGACCCCCCAGAGCACACTCCTCTTCCCCTAATTCCTTCAACTCTCTTATACCCCCCAGGGCAGAAATAGGGCTGTAGGTTCCTTCTTTTCCCCTTCCAAGCCCACTTTCACTGTCATGCTAGCATCTTGGGATCTGGCCAATCAATGGAGTGTCTCTTCCTTACTTCAAATAAGGCCATTTCTCAATCAATACAAGGAAATATTTTCCTTATCCAAGTCTTATGCCCACAATCCATAATATACACACCTCTAATCTTCTCTCTGTTCCTAATCTATATCAGGCTTCAGAGAGCTCTGCACCATGGCTGCTAAAATTTCTCATACTGCTTGGGATGTTTGTTCATGGTCAGAAGAATTGACTTGGGTGATAGTGTTTCTTTCAAATTTGGGGTCCAAACCGCTGGTGAGCTGGGGATTTGAAAACAAAGTATTCAGGTGCCATTGACAAAGTGTAAAAATTAATGCTTTGACATCAGGCAGATGTGGGTTTGGATCCTAGCTCTACTGTGCAGTAGCTGTTCACCACTGGTGAGTTTGCTTAGCCTTTTTAAGCCTCATTCTTCATGTCTATAAAATGAAATAACAGCACCAACCTCATGTTTGTTGTGAGAATTGAAATTACATGTTAAGAAGTTCTGGCATGTGCTAGACCCTATCCCTGCAAGGACTGAGCTGTATTTCAACAATCAGATGGCACCAATGCCCAGCAGAAGATGGTCACAGATGAGATGAGCAGCAAATAGCATTTGTGGACTGACTTTATCAGAACTCAACAGAAACTGGCCCTTTGGCCTGAAAAGGTCAAATATCAGGTGTCAAATATATGGGTAATGAGTAAATATCATATCTAGGCATCAGGAAATCTCAGTTCTTAGCTCAGTGTCCCCATTTACAAGAAACAGAGCTCAGGGCTCCAGAAAAGCTGGTCAGGAAAAGTGGAAAATAAGATTTTCTGCTTTGCAAGCTTGTCTGGGACTGAGGTTGACCAAGGTCATTTCTCAGTACAATGCAATCTTTATGACCTGGGGCCATTTTGTTTTAATGTTGCTTTATGAGATAGCCAAAATTCTTGAGCCAAGGACTGTGACCACTTTTAGAGTATTCTACTTTTTAAATGGAACCAAAGCCCTTCACAGAAGCAGTGGGGAGAAGAGTACCCATTGCTTCTTCCAGCATTTTTTCTTGTCATCTCTGCCTACCTAGTATTGTAGAAGGAGCACTGAATTAGGAGCCCAGGGATTCAGCTCCAGATTTGCTGTTTCTTCATGACATTACATTACTGCATCTAATGTGTTGCTCGTGGAGCTCGCCTCTCTGGACTTCTATGTCCACTTCTGTTAAATGGGAATATTTACTTAGCTTCTATTATTGAGTAGTTAGGAGATCAGGAGGGTTAATTCCTTTTTGCAAACTAAGAGACCTGTAACACACACAACAAATTATAATAATATTTCACATGGCTAATCCTGAAAAAACAAGCAAAATAATAATGATGATAATTATCCTTATTACCTATCTATATACCAATGTATATATCTTCCTAGTGTTCTTCCTCCTTTCTTATATACCCACCTAACTTCCTACATACTGAGCTAAAGAAGTCAAGGAATGTTTCACTCATGCAATCGAGCTAATGAACACACAAATATCTGGTATTCACAAGAAAACCATGCCTGTTAGTTTGCAAATGTTGATAATGACAAGAGACAGGTAGAAATTATCTATTTACTGGAATTGTATGCATCTCTAAACATTTACTTAACATTTTTGAAATTAAGCTTTGAATTTCTTCATTACCTAATAATAAACATACCTTAATCATTTTGAACCCAATACAATGCATTAAAGTATTTCTGATAATTGAATGCATTTTTGAGGGTTAATTCATGTAAACAAAAAATGTTATGACTCTGTGAGACATTCCTCTAGTTATTCAAAGGCTTAAAAGTTTTAAGAAGTATACAATGGCTGAATCATGGGAAATAACCCTGAGAAACTATTGAAGAAATGCTAATGAAACATGAGAGGGGAGATCAAATAGATGATGAAACCACAATGAACATCTAGGCCTATAAGGACTGAGAGAGAACACTGATAAAGAGAAATTGGAAATGAATGGGAGTGAAACTGTGTAGAGGTGATCAAGTAAAAGTACCAGGTTCAAATAGTCAACAGCCCATCGTAATCAATGAGGGAAGACATAAAGTAGGAAAAATGCATCACCATGATGAGCAAGGAAAGCAAGTTATTGGAGGCACATGTTAACACATAAAATATAAAATTAATATGATCACACTGGAAAGGCTTGCCTGAGCCCATAGTTTGAATGCCTACCATAAGATGAGATGCACAACAAAAAGCAAGAGAACCTGACCAAGTGGGTGACTTGGACATGGTGCTCTCATCAGTGGGGACCCAAATGCTTACGTGGACTCACCAAGTATCGAATTAGAAATGAATAGGAGTGTTTGTTGTGATGGCAAGAAACTATATAATCAAATGAATACAATGAAACTTTAAAAATAATTGTAAGATCTTTATACCAGCCAATGTCACTTTGGGTACTAGCTGTTTTTGTGACTTTTAATAATAACACTTACTAGTTACTGAGTGCCATCATCACCAATGCCATGATTGCCACCATTTATTGAGTGCCTACTACATGCAGGCCCTAGGTCAGTGCTTTACACTCTTAACTCTCATGTTGACAACAGCTCTGAATGACAGGAGCTCTGTTCAGTGTTTTACAGGTGAGAAAACTAAGACACTGATAATTTTTAAAAATATATCCACAGTTCTATGATTAGTAAGTAAGGACGCTAGTATAGAAAAAGGTTTGTCTGACTTAAAGTGATTTGTCATCTTTCTTTTCCACTCTCCTAATCATGATCTATTCCCCCTCCTGGTCCAATAACTTAATGCTTGTAAATCTGAGGTCCACCCATTTATGGAAAACTCTTTAGTCACAGAGTTCCCTAATACCCTCCTCTGTCCCTGTGACAATGTTTTGAAAATAACAGTTGAAGCCCCTCTAGAGGGTGGTCCAAGTTGACTAAATGAGTAGCAGTGAACAGCATTAAAAGGAAAAGAAATAAAATAACACATAGAAAATGTCATAGAGCAACATGCAACAAAGATAGTTTTTATAAAAAGTGGTTTTTAATTACACATATGCCATATTTCACTGAGTCACAGTCATCATTTATTGGAAAATGCAAAACTTTATGTATCACCCAGAAAGAAAAAAATGCTAATAATTAGTGGCAAGATGTCATAATTTGTACAACATATCCAAATTTCAGAGATATTCAAATGTGGGGGGAAAATGTGTATGTGAGAATGATAAAAATACATTGTATGCATATATACACTGGGTCACTGCAATATGTATTTCCTATT
Source organism: Nomascus leucogenys (assembly GCF_006542625.1). Taxonomy (NCBI): domain Eukaryota; kingdom Metazoa; phylum Chordata; class Mammalia; order Primates; family Hylobatidae; genus Nomascus; species Nomascus leucogenys. Next base: position 42,458,380 of record NC_044398.1, on the reverse strand, counting down.
GTGGGTCATGGCCAACAGAGTTTGAAAACCTCCATTCTTTGAGGTAGAAAAGGTGACTGGAGTATCTACGTGATGGTTGGAGCTGCCAAGGGCACCCAACCTGGTCAACAAATTAGTGTGCTCAGCCAGAGGCAGTCCTGGATGAATTCAGGCTGCAAAGTGCCCTGTGACCTGGCCCTTGGGAAGCCATGCTCTGATGAGGTTTGCAGATCTCCCCACAATCCAGGGCCAAGCATGAATGAAGGCGTTAGGCATTTCAAGGATGCGACTAGGAGGTGCTGCTGTCTCAGGTTCACATTATACCGAAATAAGGTCCTGGCCAGACAGCACCATATAGTTAATTGAGGTGTTCGGGAGATATTCAAATGGGTGTTAATATTTCCCAGGCAATACTTTCAAGGCTCAGAGCCTCTATTCAAAAGATAACTAAAAGGCCAGCAAAGGGTATTGCAAAGGTATATTCTGATTTCTGACAGGAGATCTGACAGGAAGATTGATGGATGGACAGTGAGAGTATAAAGACCTTAGGGTTTGGGGTTCTGATTTGGCCTTGGTCTGTTGAATGATTGATTCATTCATTCAACAAATATTTATGCAATTTATGCAACACCCACAGGGGGCAGGCATTGTGCTGACTGTGGAAGATCACAGACAGTGTGTCAGAGTGAAACTGACTTTGGAACTGTCTTGGTGAGTCCACACCTTATTTCTCCACTTCTACTTTCTCCAGAGCTGCCTAGCCTGGTACGTAGGGGCCCTTTGCTGCAAGCTCAGGCCAGTGTCAGCTCCCGAGCCACTCCTGACTCAGTCTGGGGAGACTCAGTGTCCTCTGCCCCCTGCCTGGTGGAGCTTGGCAGCAAGTCCCAAGTTTTACAGTGTTGAGACCAGGTGGGAAGCCATCACTATTGAGGGGTGCCCTTTTGCTCCCCCTTGAGTCCAAGTTATATTATTGCTTACTTCCTACCTGAAATAGTTTATGGGCCATGGGTCTGGCTTATGTCAAGCCCCATAACCAGTCTGGTTGCCCCACCTAAGGTCTTGGTGCTCTCTGATAATAGCCACAGCTAAATGTATTAGTCCTGTCCTAGGAAATGTATGATCTTCTCCCCAAAAATATATACACTTACTATGTATACATAAAAACTAAAAATAAAAAATTGGAAAATTAAGAAAAATAAATGTATGATCTTTTTATATCTCACTTAATCCTTTCCATAGCCCTGTGTGATAGAGCCTGTTAATATGCCCATCGTGCAGATGAAAGCACTGAGACTTAATCCATTTTCTTCCAGTCCTTTTTGTACAAACCACAGCTGGTACTAATGGCATCGCCGCCTGACTTTAAACTGTCCTGCCACTAGGAACCCTCACTGTCCAGCTCCATAGTGCAACCAGAAGGAGGTGAGGTTTTGGCATCTTCAAGGAGTATCCTCAGTCTTCCTGTGTTTTGGAATGATTTCCATTTGGCTGCAAAAAGAGGAGCTTCTGGGATGATAAAATGAGGCATATCCTGCACCACTGCATGTGTCCATACATGATCTGAGCAGGAAGAGCAGTGGACAAGGAGTCTGGAATGCTGGCACAAGTTCTGAGTCAGCCACAGCCTGCTGCGTGACTCTGAGTGAGTCATTGAGCTTCCCTGGATTCAGTTTCCTCAACAGTCAAATTTCTATGGCCTTTTGGGCACCACCATGCATGACAACACAAAGAGAGCATTATTACTCAGGGGCGTGTGAGGTAGATTTTTCTGTTTTGTTTTGTTTTGTTTACATTTTCAATCTGTTTAGCTTTCCTGACTGACTCCTGTCCATAGCCATGTGCTGGGCAGACGAATAGAAATGTATATAAGCTGGGCTGAAAAATGGTGGTAGAGGAAAGGAGACTCTATGAAGGATCCAGGAAGCCACCCTAGGGAAGGACCATCTCCATGGAGAGAGGAAAAGGGTCAGGCTCATCCTTCTCTGTAGCAGAAATAGGCAGCCCAGCCTTAACCAGGCCTAACTTCTGCATCAAATTAAGTTACTCCGTGGCCTAAAGAAGACCCCTCCTCCCATGGGGTCTATGTTGCCACCACTCCTTTACTAGGGACAGAGTTTTTCTTTTTCCAAGGTAGGGACTCAAGTGTAAGTGTCATGTGTAGCAAGCCTTGCATGAAACATGCCTCCTGAATCCCACATTCTCTTGAGGGGTGCTTCATGGAGCTTCCTGCTCTCCGCTGATGAAACCTGACTCTCACAGGCTGGCCAGGGGCAGCACGGCTCAGCCTCAGCAATACCTACCAGGGACTCTAGACATAACTGAAGCATCTGTTGAGAATGACCCACTCCACACCCTAGAATGGGAAATACGTGCAGGTTCCTATATAACTAACATTGACATGCATTTATACTGTAAACCCTGAACACTGCTCAGTGGGAACCTGTCAGGCCCTTGCAGTTTCTCTTCAGTAAGAATTGAATAAGAACTCTTAAAAGTGTGGCTGCTGGCCAGGCGTGGTGGCTCACACCTGTAATCCCAGCACTTTGGGAGGCTGAGGTGGGCAGATCACCACAAGGTCAGGAGTTCGAGACTAGCCTGACCACCATGGTGAAACCCCGTCTCTACTAAAAATACAAAAATTGGCCAGGCCTGGTGGTCTCAGCTACTCGGGAGGCTGAGGCAGGAGAATTGCTTGAACCCGGGAGGTGGAGGTTGCAGTCAGTTGAGACTGTGTCACCGCACTCCAGCCTAGGCTACAGAGTGAGGAGTGAGACTGTCTCAAAAAAAAAAAAAAAAAAAAGTGCAGTTGCTGAGAGAGTCTCTGTGCCAACTTAGTCTGAGTTCTTCTGGGCCCTGTATGTCCTTGGATGTACCCCATAGCATCCCATGTGAGATTAGCTGTCTAATCCAGGTGGATCAGGAGGTGCTTTGTGGTTTTAGTTGCAAAGAAACGATGTCTGGCAAGCAAACAATGATTAAACATGTTTCCATTCGTGACTTGTCTTTTGGTAAAATGCAAAAGGTGGGTGTGCATTCTCAATTCAAAGAAAATATCTTTAAAATCCCCTCATCCCTTCTTGTTCTTCTAAATAATCTATTCCTAGATATCTTGCACCCCCCAAACTCCCTCAGCCTCCATGACAGCTTTTCTCTCCTCTCTCTCTTTCCTGTCTCTCCCTGTCTCCTCACTTCAGCCTTTCCTCTTTCTTAGCTCTTTATTATGTAGAGAAAAACCTCTCTAACCTCTTTAGCATTCTCTCCATTGCTTCCCTTACCTGAATTCTCCCCAAGAAAGAACCCAGGATCTGACACAGCAATCAGAAATACTCCTCCCTTAGAAGCCCAGGAGTGAAGGAGTTCAACACTTTGTCCCTGTTACAGTCACTTCCTTGCATCAGGACCCTTGTTAGTATTTACAGACTATTTTCCACCTCCACTAATGCAATTGCTCAAAGGGCACTTTAAGAATAATCATTATCCATTAATTTTTTTTGGAGGCTTAAATTCCCTCCAATAAGTTCTGCCAAATACTGGCTGCTGGCTGTATTTGTTAAACAACGGAGGGCTTTGTTCTGCTTGGTTTTTTGTTTGTTTTTCTTAATCTGAGCTTTCTGCCCACCCTTAGCACAGGACAAAGGGAAGATTTTTCTGCCACTCCTTTTGGTGAGAAGAGTCACTTTCTGATTAGGATTTGAACTGAAAATGGGTCCCCCTTTGGGAAGAAACATGGGTGCAGGGCACACTACTTAATCTACCACAAGACTTGACACATAGTATATGCCCAGTTGATGTATTGGGGAAAAAGGGGCAATAGAGGAAAGATAAAAAGGGACAGGAAAGGAGGGAAGGAGAGAGGGGATGAGGGAGGAAAGAAGGAAGGAAGGGAAGGAGAGAGGGAGGAAGGGAAGGAGGGAGAGAGGGAGGAGGAAGAGAGGGAGGGATGCTGGGTTCTGGCCGTTATAAACTGCTGGTTGGGGATGGTGAGATTGAACTGGGAGTCCAAAAAAGGTGGAAAAGGAGAGACAAAGATGAGGCAAGATTATACCTAAGATAGCTTCAATTTCTTAAAATCTATATTGAAAGGAGCTTAGGGGCTGATTTCTATTGGCATTAGCCTACACTCGATTTTCCAGTGTTCTGTTATTTACAATTTCTGACCCATAATTATATACTTCCATCAGGGGCCCAGTTGCAGGAAGTCATGATTAAGAGTTCCTGCTAAATTGGCCCCTTGTGTATTAGTCATTATTTTAACATTGAGTGTAACAGCATATTCAACAGTGTATCTGTATATTTAAAAGGGGGAAAGGAGTCATTCTCTGTTAATACCAGGCATTAGTTCTGCAAATGAAGCAATTAATTTAAGTGGATCGGAGTTTTTAAAGATTGGATCCACTAAAACACACACATACACACATACACTCATCAGCACTTTCACACTCTAATACTTATGCTCATACACACTCATGCACACACACCATTTAATTTGTTACTAATGCAGTAAATACCTATTGGAAAATAAATCTAAAGAAAGCTATGTTTGAAGGGCGTAAAATTCATTTTGTATTTTGAAATGAGGACAAAGGTGATAATGGTGATGATGATGATGATAAATGTTGACACAGAATAGTGACTAATATTTAGTGCGTGTTTACTATGTGCCAGGGATTATACTAAGTACTTTACATGCAATAATTATCTTAACTAATCCTTATAAGACCTTATGAAATAAATAATTTTATTACTCCCTTGTACAGTTGAGAAAGGTAAGATATTCTTACCCAAAAGTTATCTAACTTTAAAGCCTATGATATGCCTAGCCACTTGGATAATTGTCTCACCTGCCCCCACCACATCCCCAAAATTGTGTCACTCATGTGCCACATACCACATGCCACAAACATATGCACACACACAGCCTAAAGTTCATTTTCACAAATATATAGTGGAAGCCAGATGTAGAAAAACTTTCATTCAATGCTTAAAAATAGAGGCATTCACAGTAAAAGCAGATCTTCATACTGAATTCCCCAAATTGTAGAATGATTAATCTAATTTACTCCTCCATGTTTTAATTCTGAGCAGATGGCCACACAAACTGTTTAGTCTCATTGGTTAGTATCTGTTTTCCAGACAGTTCAAAGTCCCAACAGATGCTTGAGCCTAAATGTCACGAATTTATAAATGAACCTCCCACTCCTGATTTTTCTGTGCATTACAAAGCACCATAACTGACATAGTTGATGTGTTCACTTTAAAATAAATAAAGTTGAGGTTTTTCATAGCAATAACACATTAAATGACGCTTTCAGTTATGGTGACCATGTGACTGACAAAAATAAATGGAGATCCAGCAACCTGTATCTGAGAAAGAAAATAATCTGATAAATTTCCCATGAGAATTTAGAAGCCATCCAGATGGAAATAGCTTGTTTTCTAGGATTGGATAAGAGTTCAAGTGCCCCAAGTGAGTATTGAATGTCCAGGATTCTCAAACAGCCTTTATTACCTTAAAATGTCCAATTTGAAAGGCATACTGAGCTCAAATGGATTTTAAAAGCAAGTCAGGTATCCGTCTTTGCATATTGAAACAGAAGAGCATAATTGGAATATTTGCAACACAAAGAAATAATCAATGCTTGAGGTGACAAATACCCCATTTACCCTGATGTGATTATTACACATTGTATGCCTGTATCAAAATATCTCATGCACCCCACAAATATATACACCTACTATGTACCCATGAAAATTATTTTAAAATTTTTAAAAGAAATATCAAAGAAAAAATTAACAGAATTTTAGAAGTAAAAGGGAATTTTCTTCTTGCCTTAAGTAGAATTGAAACAAACAGAAACTGATATTAAACTTGGGACAAAAAGAAATAATTAAATGAAAGAAACATCAAAACATTTCCATGATTTTTAAATGCGTCTTTTCTCTTGTCTCTCTCCCCTCCACACCCTTACCAGAAAAAAAAAAAAAACTCATCTGGAGAGAGGGGCAAGTGGGGCCATAGTTAACCACCTTCAATTCTCAAATCTCAGATGCAGTGATCAATACTTCCAAGCCAGAGGCAGTGGCTTTACTGTCTAACAAAGAATGGCATTCCCAGCATCATTTTCTGACAGCTTCTGACACTCATCATTGCAATATGGAACTCTGCAATAGGACAGGAAGAGTCACAGAGACTTAGTCTTCCCTAATCTTCCCCTTTGTTAGCTCCTTGATTTTGGACAAGTTACTAATATGAGTCTCTGCTTCTTTGGCTCTAAAATAAGAGCAACCCTACCTATCTGATAACAAATGGAAATGCCTAGAATAACACTAGACAGGCACACAGTGTACTGTCAACAACAGTGCGTAGTTCATACAAGTAGAGTCAATTCAAGGAATAGAGTTTTGAGAGTCAACAAAGAATATTGTCACAAAATCAAAGAATTCTAGAATCAGAAGGAAACCTTTAGATCATTCTAGTATAGTTCCTTCCTGTTTAGGAAGAGGAAACTGAGAATCTTACCATCCATTAGCATCTTTTAATACTTAATGGAAGCACAGACTTAAAATGATAACCATTTAAAAAAAAAAAAAAAAAGAAGGCCGGTTCTTAAAAAATGGTCCTAACACACAGTAAAGTCCTCAGTGGACAGGGCCAAGCCAGAGCTCTATATATTTCTAGTGGAAGAATGACTTCACAAAAAGACTTTGCCAATACAAACCTTATAGTTTGTAGTTTCTCAGGAGAACTCAAGGTCAGCCCATTGTTTTTAACATAGGCATCTGGCCACTTGGCTCCCACTTAACTGGCACTAAAATAGGGGTTCTTTTTTCCAGTGGCTGATTTCCAGTCCTTCCCGTCAGAGCCCTAGTTATTACAACTATATATAAAAATGTCATTTATTTCCAGTGCTGAATTTTAATCTTTCTAAGTTGGTTCTACTCCCAAGAAGTTAAGAAGTAGTACACGAAGAGAAGCAATGGACATCCGATTTCCTTCTAGGTATGCCATCAGCCATCAAATAATGGAATCTATGAGTTGGACCTTATTCCAATCTCCCAGTCCTTGAAGGAATCCCACCTACAACATGAGCAACCTGGTTATGCCATCCCAGACTATATCTGAGTTCAGGCATTCTTGGTATCACAAAGACATTCTTTCCACTTTCCAGTGGCCCTGTTTCACAGAAAGATTTATTTTCCTTTTTCCCTAAAATCTGCCTGTCTAGGACTTCTCCCCATAGTTCCTGGTTCTTCCCCTGGAGCTACAGCTTGTACCCTGATGTATTAATCATAGTTTTTAGTTTTTATATTTTATGATGTTTTGACCTCTTGGGGGACCTAGATGGGTAAGAGAGACTGACCCCGTCCTTGGGGCTAGCTAATTCCTAAGACGATAAATGACTGGTCTGTGTGAGTGCCTTTCATACACAAACCAGCCAATCCAAAGGCTATACTCCAACTACCTCCTGTATCTAACACATATCCGGCCAATACTTCCCCTGTCCGAAATCAACACAGGACCAGGTACCAGACAACTAGGGACAGCTCCTCTGCCCCTAAACCCACTGGTGTCATTCAAACTAGCCAATCTTAAGCTGTTTCCCCTGCCGTGCCATGCCTGTTCCACAGAAAACACAATGAAGACTGGCCCATGCTCCCTCCTCACTCCTCTCCACCTCCTATCCAACACTGGCCTTCCCCCATGTGGCCCTGTGTGGCCTGCCATGCCCTTCCTATTGGGAAGTAGAAGCAACGAAAATCTTTCCATCACATTAGCTGCTCAGTCACCTTCATAAATTAAAATCAATGTGTTTCTTAATCCTGAGTTCTAGTTTGATTGCACTGTGGTCTGAGAGACAATTTGTTATAATTTCTGTTCTTTTACATTTGCCGAGGAGAGCTTTACTTCCAACTACGTGGTCAATTTTGGAATAGGTGTGGTGTGGTGCTGAAAAAAATGTATATTCTGTTGATTTGGGGTGGAGAGTTCTGTAGATGTCTATTAGGTCCACTTTGTGCAGAGCCGAGTTCAATTCCTGGATATCCTTGTTAACATTCTGTCTCGTTGATCTGTCTAATGTTGACAGTGGGGTGTTAAAATCTCCCATTATTATTGTGTGGGAGTTTAAGTCCCTTTGTAGGTCACTCAGGACTTGCTTTATGAATCTGGGTGCTTCTGTGTTGGGTGCATGTATATTTAGTATAGTTAGCTCTTCTTGTTGAATTGATCCCTTTACCATTATGTAATTGCCTTCTTTGTCTCTTTTGATCTTTGTTGGTTTAAAGTCTATTTTATCAGAGACTAGGATTGCAACCCCTGCCTTTTTTTGTTTTCCATTTGCGTGATAGATCTTCCTCCATCCCTTTATTTTGAGTCTATGTGTGGCTCTGCACGTGAGGTGGGTTTCCTGAATACAGCACACTGATGGGTCTTGACTCCTTATCCAGTTTGCCAGTCTGTGTCTTTTAATTGGAGCATTTAGCCCATTTCCGTTTAAAGTTAATATTGTTATGTGTGAATTTGATCCTGTCATTATGATGTTAGTTGGTTATTTTGCTCATTAGTTGATGCAGTTTCTTCCTGGCCTCGATGGTCTTTACAATTTGGCATGTTTTTGCAGTGGCTGGTACCGGTTGTTCCTTTCCATGTTTAGTGCTTCTTTCAGGAGCTCTTTTAGGGCAGGCATGGTGGTGACAAAATCACTCAGCATTTGCTTGTCTGTAAACTATTTTATTTCTCCTTCACTTATGAAGCTTAGTTTGGCTGGATATGAAATTCTGGGTTAAAAATTCTTTTCTTTAAGAATGTTGAATATGGGCCCCCGCTCTCTTCTGGCTTGTAGAGTTTCTGCCAAGAGATCAGCTGTTAGTCTGATGGGCTTCCCTTTGTGGGTAATCCGACCTTTCTGTCTGGCTGCCCTTAACATTTTCTCCTTGATTTCAACTTTGGTGAATCTGACAATTATGTGTCTTGGAGTTGCTCTTCTCGAGGAGTATCTTTGTGGCGTTCTCTGTATTTCCTGAATCTGAATGTTGGCCTGCCTTGTGAGATTGGGGAAGTTCTCCTGGATAATACATTGCAGAGTGTTTTCCAACTTGGTTCCATTCTCCCCATCATTTTCAGGTACACCAATGAGACGTAGGTTTGGTCTTTTCACATAGTCCCATATTTCTTGGAGGCTTTGTTCGTTTCTTTTTATTCTTTTTTCTTTAAACTTCCCTTCTCGCTTCATTTTATTCATTTCATCTTCCATCACTGATACCCTTTCTTCCCGTTGATCGCATTGGCTCCCGAGGCTTCTGCAATCTTCACGTAGTTCTTGAAACTTGGCTTTCAGCTCCATCAGCTCCTTTAAGCCCTTCTCTCCATTGGTTATTCTAGTTATCCATTCGTCTAATTTTTTTTCAAAGTTTTTAACTTCTTTGCTATTGTTTTGAATTTCCTCCCGTAGCTCGGAGTAGTTTGATCGTCTGAAGGCTTCTTCTCTCAACTGGTCAAAGGCATTCTCCATCCAGCTTTGTTCCGTTGCTGGTGAGGAACTGCGTTCCTTTGGAGGAGGAGAGGTGCTCTGCTTAACCGCTCAACTACGTGGAAACTGAACAACCTGCTCCTGAATGACTACTGGGTACATAATGAAATGAAGGCAGAAATAAAGATGTCCTTTGAAACCAACGAGAACAAAGACACAACATACCAGAATCTCTGGGACACATTCAAAGCAGTGTGCAGAGGGAAATTTATAGCACTAAATGCCCACAAGAGAAAGCAGGAAAGATACAAAATTGACACCCTAACATCACAATTAAAAGAACTAGAAAAGCAAGAGCAAACACATTCAAAGCTAGCAGAAGGCTAGAAATAACTAAAATCAGAGCAGAACTGAAGGAAATAGAGACACAAAAAACCCTTCAAAAAATTAATGAATCCAGGAGCTGGTTTTTTGAAAAGATCAACAAAATTGACAGACCACTAGCAAGACTAATAAAGAAGAAAAGAGAGAAGAATCAAATAGATGCAATAAAAAACGAAAAAGGGGATATCACCACCGATCCCACAGAAATACAATCTACCATCAGAGAATACTACAAACACCTCTATGCAAATAAACTAGAAAATCTAGAAGAAATGGATAAATTCCTCGACAAATACACCCTCCCAAGACTAAACCAGGAAGAAGTTGAATCTCTGAATAGACCAATAACAGGCTCTGAAATTGTGGCAATAATCAATAGCTTACCAACCAAAAAAAGTCCAGGACCAGATGGATTCACAGCTGAATTCTACCAGAGGTACAGGGAGGAGCTGGTACCATTCCTTCTGAAACTGTTCCAATCGATAGAAAAAGAGGGAATCCTCCCTAACACATTTTATGAGGCCAGCATCATCCTGATACCAAAGCCTGGCAGAGACATAACCAAAAAAGAGAATTTTAGACCAATATCCTTCATGAACATTGATGCAAAAATCCTCAATAAAATACTGGCAAACCGAATCCAGCAGCACATCAAAAAGCTTATCCACCATGATCAAGTGGGCTTCATCCCTGGGATGCAAGGCTGGTTCAACATACGCAAATCTATAAAAGTAATCCAGCATATAAACAGAACCAAAGACAAAAACCACATGATTATCTCAATAGATGCAGAAAAGACCTTTGACAAAATTCAACAACCCTTCATGCTAAAAACTCTCAATAAATTAGGTATTGATGGAACGTATCTCAAAATAATAAGAGCTATCTATGACAAACCCACAGCCAATATCATACTGAATGGGCAAAAACTGGAAGCATTCCCTTTGAAAACTGGCACAAGACAGGGATGCCCTCTCTCACCACTCCTATTCAACATAGTGCTGGAAGTTCTGGCCAGGGCAATCAGGCAGGAGAAGGAAATAAAGGCTATTCAATTAGGAAAAGAGGAAGTCAAATGACATGATTATATATCTAGAAAACTCCATTGTCTCAGCCCAAAATCTCCTCAAGCTGATTAGCAACTTCAGCAAAGTCTCAGGATACAAAATCAATGTACAAAAATCACAAGCATCCTTGTACACCAATCACAGACAAACAGAGAGCTAAATCATGAGTGAACTCCCATTCACAATTGCTTCAAAGAGAATAAAATACCTAGGAATCCAACTTACAAGGGATGTGAAGGACCTCTTCAAGGAGAACTACAAACCACTGCTCAATGAAATAAAAGAGGATACAAACAAATGGAAGAACATTCCATGCTCATGGGTTGGAAGAATCAATATCATGAAAATGGCCATACTGCCCAAGGTAATTTATAGATTCAATGCCATCCCCATCAAGCTACCAATGACTTTCTTCACAGAATTGGAAAAAACTACTTTAAAGTTCATATGGAACCAAAAAAGAGCCCGCATCGCCAAGTCAATCCTAAGCCAAAAGAACAAAGCTGGAGGCATCACGCTACCTGACTTCAAACTATACTACAAGCCTACAGTAACCAAAACAGCATGGTACTGGTACCACAACAGAGACATAGATCAATGGAACAGAACAGAGCCCTCAGAAATAGTGCCGCATATCTACAACTATCTGATCTTTGACAAACCTGACAAAAACAAGCAATGGGGAAAGGATTCCCTATTTAATAAATGGTTCTGGGAAAACTGGCTAGCCATATGTACAAAGCTGAAACTGGATCCCTTCCTTACACCTTATACAAAAATTAATTCAAGATGGATTAAAAACTTACATGTTAGACCTAAAACCATAAAAACCCTAGAAGAAAGCCTAGGCAATACCATTCAGGACATAGGCGTGGGCAAGGACTTCATGTCTAAAACACCAAAAGCAATGGCAACAAAAGCCAAAATTGACAAATGAGATCTAATTAAACTAAAGAGCTTCTGCACAGCAAAAGAAACTACCATCAGAGTGAACAGGCAACCTACAGAATGGGAGAAAATTTTTGCAACCTACTCATCTGACAAAGGCTAATATCCAGAATCTACAATGAACTCAAACAAATTTACAAGAAAAAAAAAACCCCATCAAAAAGTAGGCGAAGAACATGAACAGACACTTCTCAAAAGAAGACATTTATGCAGCCAAAAAACACATGAAAAAATGCTCATCATCACTAGCCATCAGAGAAATGCAAATCAAAACCACAATGGGATACCATCTCACACCAGTTAGAATGGCCATCATTAAAAAGTCAGGAAACAACAGGTGCTGGAGACGATGTGGAGAAATAGGAACACTTTTACACTGTTGGTGGGACTGTAAACTAGTTCAACCATTGTGGAAGTCAGTGTGGCGATTCCTCAGGGATCTAGAACTAGAAATACCATTTGACCCAGCCATCCCATTACTGGGTATATACCCAAAGGACTATAAATCATGCTGTTATAAAGACACATGCACACGTATGTTTATTGCGGCACTATTCACAATAGCAAAGAGTTGGAACCAACCCAAATGTCCAACAACGATAGACTGGATTAAGAAAATGTGGCACATATACACCATGGAATACTATGCAGCCATAAAAAATGATGAGTTCATGTCCTTTGTAGGGACATGGATGAAACTGGAAAACATCATTCTCAGTAAACTATCGCAAGGACAAAAAACCAAACACCGTACGTTCTCACTCATAGGTGGGAATTGAACAATGAGAACTCATGGACACAGGAAAGAGAACATCACACTCCGGGGACTGTTGTGGGTTGGGGGGGAGGGGGGAGGGACAGCATTAGGAGATATACCTGATGCTAAATGACGAGTTAATGGGTGCAGCAAACCAACACGGCACATGGATATATATGTAACAAACCTGCACGTTGTGCACATGTACCCTAAAACCTAAAGTATAATAATATAAAAAAAAAGAAAAGAAAATTATAGGGAAAAAAATAAAATAAAAAAATAAAATAAAATCAATATGTGTTCCAGGACTTTGGGATGCCAAGGCAGGAGAATTGCTTGAGCTCAGAAGTTGAAGACCAGCCTGGGAAACACGGTAAGAGCCCACCTCTATAAAAATGAAACAAGATCATGACAGAAGTTTAAGACCAGCCTGGGCTGGGCGCGGTGGCTCACGCTTGTAATCCCAGCACTTTGGGAGGCCGAGGCGGGCGGATCATGAGGTCAGGAGATCGAGACCATGGTGAAACCCTGTCTCTACTAAAAATACAAAAAATTAGCTGGGCGTGGTGGCGGGCGCCTGTAGTCCCAGCTACTCAGAGAGGCTGAGGCAGGAGAATGGCGTGAACCCGGGAGGCGGAGCTTGCAGTGAGCCGAGATTGCGCCACTGCACTCCAGCCTGGGTGACAGAGCAAGACTCCGTCTCAAAAAAAAAAAAAAAAAAAAAAAGACCAGCCTGGCCAACATGGTGAAACCCCATCTCTACTAAAGATACAAAAAATTAGCTGGGTGTGGTGGCACACAGCTGTAATCCCAGCTACTTGGGAGGCTGAGGCAGGAGAATTGCTTGAACCCGGGAGGCAGAGGTTGCACTGAGCCAAGTTCACACCATTGCACTTCGCTCATTGCAATGAGCAGGGATGGCACCATTGTACTCCAGCCTAGGCAACAAGGTGAGACTCCATCTCCAAAAAAAATCCAACAACAAGGCCGGGTGTGGTGGCTCACGCCTGTGATCCCAGAACTTTGGGAGGCCGAGGCGGGCAGATCACAAGGTCAGGAGATCAAGACCATCCTGGCTAACACAGTGAAACCCCGTCTCTACTAAAAATACAAAAAAATTAACCGGGCATGGTGGTGGGCGCCTGTAGTCCCAGCTACTCGGGAGGCTGAGGCAGGAGAATGGCGCGAACCCAGGAGGCAGAACTTGCAGTGAGCCGAGATTGCGCCACTGCACTAAAAATAAAATAAAATAAATAAAATAAAATAAAATATAAACACCACCACCAACAACAAAAAAGAAACAAAATTAGCCAGCTGTGGTGCTGCAGGCCTGTAGTCCTAGCTACTTGGGAGGCTGAGGTGGGAGGACTGCTTGAGCCTGGGAAGTCAAAGCTACAGTGAGCCATGACGGAGCCACTGCACTCCAGTCTGGGTGACAGAGTGAGACTCTGTCTCAAAAAATAAATAAATATATAAATAAATAAAATTGATGTGTGTGATCACTGAATGCCTGAAAACCCATTGAAATTAGTTACCCAGTCCCTTCCAAAGCTTTTTTCTGTGCCCTTAACCGTATCCTTTATCACCTCCCTCAAGACTCTAGAGGCATCTCTAACGCGTCCAGCTCAAAGAATCGGCTGTTCAGAACTGGGCCCGGTCCTTCATATAGGATCTGACTATTTTAGAATACTAAGGCATTCTCAACTTTGCCAACCTAGGAAATATGCTTTTATCCATTTAGCCATTATCTTTTTCAATAGCTCATTTACACCACTGGTTAAAGCGAAGCTTGATTTTTAACAAAAACCTTCACTCTGTTTCACACATACATGTGTTAAGCCAAATTTCTCCAATCCTTTCTTGCACAACTGATTGTTTAAATGTTAAAATTCATCATTATCTTGATTAAATGTGGTTTCCTACGAAGACTAGATAACTCTACTATAGTATTTATTATTGTTATTATTTTAGAGACAGAGTCTCACTATGTTGCCCAGGCTGGTATCGAACTCCTGGCCTCAAGCAATCCTTCTGACTTGGACTCCCAAAGTGCTAGACTGCAGGCATAAGCCACCATGCTGGCCATGTTTATTATCCATATTTATTATTCTTAATAACAACTATGATGACAGTAATAACAGCTAAAAGGTATTGGGTGCTACTATGCTAAGTATTTGACATGTCCTATCCTATGAAGTTCTATTCTAGGTACTAATATTATTCCATTTTCTAGATAAGAACATTGAGAATTTTAGAGACTAAGTGTAACTAGCTCAAGATTGTATGAATTAGTGTTAGAACAGGGATTCGAATGCAGGCTTAAATGCGCATCTTGTTAATTGCATCTTATTTTAGTTGTTTGTGCTTGGATTTCCCAGTTAAAATTGTAGAATCCCCAATATGATATGTACCCACTCCCGAGGATCTAAATTGTGAGTGCTCAGATATTTGTTTTCATTGGATTCTACATTAAATGTTGGTAGTTTCATCAATCTTGGTGGCTATTCCACCTAGGTTTCCACAAGTGTCTTCTTTGTCTTCATGCAGCCATTAATAAATATTTCGAAAGATATGAAGCCCTGTAACATTCCCCTGAGAACTCTGTTCTTTGGGATAATATTGGTGACTTTTGATATATGGTTGTTCACAAGCTATGGATCTTTCTAACTAGATTTCTTCTTTTGACATTTCTCCCTACATATAACAAATGCTTCCTGGGTGGCAGCTGTCATTATTGTCATTATTTCCACCTGAACACTCACATGCTACCATGAGAGAATTTTTCAAATGATTTATTAAATCATGATTACATCAAGTCTATAGCAATCCACTACTCTAACAGTTATCACTTTATCAAAGAATTAAAAAACAGAGGAAAGGAGTATGCTTCCTTTTCTTTGTTCACCAATGCAGGCTCAAAAGAATCCACCATTTTCTATTCTGAGCACTCTGTACTGCATTTAACAATGTATTACTCAGATTGATGCAGATTATGATTAAATTCACAAGAATAACTTTTCCACCATTCTAATGAAGGTGCACTCCAATAGTGCTTTGCAACTTACAAAATAGTAAATACTCCAATAGTCCCTTGCACTATTACACTCCGGTAGTGCTTTGCAATTTACCCACAAGAAGTCTTTCAGAAAATGTGAGGGTGTAATGACTCCCCTGCTTAAAGGGGTCATTTACTGTGCCTACTTGATTCAAAAGATGAAAGCAATAAAATAGATAGTTGCATGCACAAGATTTTACATTCTTTTCAATACTCTTATACCTGTGACTTTTGATCTGGAAAATCTCTCCTAAAGTTATCTTTTAACTGCAGCATTCAACATGGAGAAGATTGCAGAAAGCCTTCCAAGAGCTATAAAAATAGAATTCGTAACATTTGGCTGGTGGGGAGGGCTGTGTGTTTACCAGCTTTAAGGTAGAGTGGTGCGCAGCAGCTCTATGCATTTTCTCACGGGGCATGGTTTCAAAGCCCTTCCTTCCTGTGCGCCCCCAAACCTGTTTACAGCAGTCTCTCTCCTCCACAGTACTTGCCACAGGTAGTTAAGTGTGAATAATGACAACCAAAAAAAAAAAAAAAAAGAAGAAAGAAAGAAACAAAACTAAATTCCCATCACTACAGAAAAACTCAAGTTAGCCCTCTGGGAGAGAAGCTCACAAGGATTAACTATGTCATAGGGGTTGATATCTCCATTTCCCTTTCCAGCAGTTTTGCAAATACATTTTTTCCACAGTTTTAAAGAAATGTAAGAATTCCCAAGTTCCACAACCAGAAAATCCTGAGTCTCTGATAGCTGAATAATGGATGATGCTCCACTGTTTACTTAGCAGGAGAAAAAAAAAGAACGATAGAGAAGTCCAGATAAAGTGCAGGAATCTGACATCCTCTTGTGCTGAACAATGGTGAGAAGAATATCCCAGCTTCTTTTTTTTTTTCTGTCCATGTGGAAAATGTATACTGAAACAACAGTTCAGTATGGGGTTTATTATTATTTCACACCTGTACCTAAGAGTTAATCGGGCAATTCTCTTCTGTGTCAGTGTGATTGCTTCCTTCAGTAATGGGCTAAGACCTGGAACACAGGTTACTAAGCATTTCCATTCCAACAATTCCACTCCATCCCCTACTCCATTGTCACTACAGAGAACTTTCTCTAAGATACCACATAATTTTCCCAGCCAGGAAACACCTCCAATATTACCACATATTCATTTACTGAAAAGTTGATTAAAACATTAAAGTATAATTAGCAAAACTGAAGGTTTTCTTTGCAATAACGTTCAGTATTTCATGGCTGATTAATTCACATTCCTGTACTCCTTTGTAGGGTCAGCCACACCAAGACAGTCAAGTTGAAAGCTGTGGGGGAGGTGTTTGTCTTCTGAGAGAATCCTCCCCATGAAATCTCCCACAATGCCTGTCACTGGTACCTAAAATTACACCATTAGAGATTCAGTCTTCTGGTTCTGGAGGCATTTTAATCCCTGGGATCCTATTAAAATGCAAAAACTCTGAGAAGAATAATAGCATTGAAAGCTATTACTAACTGACAGCAAGGAGGTCCTGGGGAATTGGACACGGGATCGAGCCTGAGGAACAACTCCAGGAAATTGGGGTACAAGCAGAGGGAAGGTAAGATGGCAGCAAAAATAAACTTTATCTAATTCACCATTTGGCAGGGGCAAGGCAGCCCCACTTCTGATATTCTGTACACTAAGGAAATTCCATTCAAGATGAGATGATGCACACAGTGAGAGCAATTTATTTTCAGTTGTGCTAAAGGAGAAAATCAACAGTGACACAGAATAGTATTTATGCAGAACTCTGACTTCAGTGCAGCATGCTTAATCAGCATGTTGCCCCATCCGCCAGTGCCTTGAAGTACTCATTTCGGCTTGTCAAGGGTCTAAGTCATATGATTATAAGCTCATGTTCTTCTATTCTCTCATCCTCTTTAGAGACAGCGATATGGAACTTTCTTTTTCTGCTTGCTTTTAAAATTGTACTTTTCACAAACACTGGGAATGTTTATGTAGAAAATGTGGAAGTGACTTAAACTAATAAGGTGTCACCAGAAGAGAAGAACTAGGAGTCTATGGAAGCTGACTTTGTGGATTTCAGAAAATCTACCTGTATCTGATAAGGCGCTGATAGGCAGCAGCAGAAGTTGGTCCCAGAGCCGTCTCTCTCCCGCTCAGAGATGCTTCCTACCTTGAAAAGTCATATGGACACTAAAAGCTTTAAAATGCCAGGAAAGATTGAGTTTCTGTTATTATTGTGTGGTGGTGATATATGTATGTGTATGTATATGCATATGTACGTGTGTGTGTATTGAAAAATGTAAATGCACAGTGGGAAAAATTGCAGTGGGAGATTAGATTTCCCCTAGAAAGATAATGTAAAACATTTAAAGGTGTTATGACTCTAGGGAGAAAAGAATAGGTTGAGGCAATAAGTTTCTACACTTTTCTTATGTACCTGAAACAAAAAGTTATGGAGGCATTTTGGATGTTTTATTATCCTTGCCATTGTTGTCGTTTTTATAGTATACAGACGGAACGATTTAACCCAAACTTAGATCCACCTCAAAGAATGTCAAAGTCCAAGGCTTCTCAGTGAAGGCTGCCCAGGGTCAAGTCAGAGAACCAGGATTACAGATTGCTTCTGGCCAGAAGGAGAGAAGTATGGTGCAGAAAATAAATTCCTGGGGAAACAAAGTGAGTAGGCCTTTAGAAAACTGTAGATTTAAGAAGACAGAATAGATGCATTTCTTTAAATCATGGTGTCTTCACCATAAGCGAGTAACTGTGTAACTGTACTTCATAAAGGATGAGTTGATGGTTATAATATTTTAACAAAGAGTTACACTTTTGTAGAGAAAGCTTAATCAAGGGTATCTTTACTCTGTCACTCATCTCAGTTACCTGAACTTGATGTAATATCTGTATCTCCACTTGCTTGCATTATACCATAACTGGCCTTCATCAAACAGGATGTGCTCCATTTCTAATGCTCCAGAAGCATAAAACACAAAACTCAGAAATATCTGAAAAAAATTCAGCAAAACCCTCGACAATATAAAAGATATGTAAGACTGCACACCACAAGAAAAAACAGAAAATGAATATCCTTCAAACCACAGGTCAATAGCTTCATTTACATGCATCTGCAAAACAGCAGCTTATTTTCCCCCTGGCCAGCATTTAGTGGCCTTATTTCATGCTCTACTCTTTCCAGGGTAAGGAAGGAGGAGCAAAGACCCACAGGAATCTCCTTAAGTTGCCTTCCGTAGCCACTTCTGAAAGAAGTAAATAAGGAATGCAGTGTCTGGCGATTGTCAATATTTTGATCAGAGATATGGAGGAGCATGAGAATGTACATGCGTGTTGGGTGTGTTTTATAATTTTAAAGTCAGTATCACCGGTTGCTGATAACAGTCACAACCATTCATCCAATCAACAAATACTGATTACCTGTTAGGTGCCAAGGAATGTCCTATTAAGAAAAAGTAAATGAGAGTTTCTGCCATTTAGTCTAGGCTAGGAAATAATTCCATAAAATAATTACTGGGGTCAGGCGTGGTGGCTCACATCTGTAATTCCAGCACTTTGGGAGGCCAAGGTGGCTGGATCACCTGAGGTCAGGAGCTCAAGACCAGCCTGGTCGATATGGTGAAACCTCACCTCTACTAAAAATACAAAAATTGGCAGAAGAATTGCTTGAACCAGGGAGGCGGAAGTTGCAGTAAGCTGAGATCATGCCACTGCACTCTAGCCTGGCTAACAAAGCGAGACTCCTTCTCAAATAATAATAATAATTGTTGTTATTATTACTGGCCAGGCATGGTGGTTCACACTTATAATCTCAGCACTCTGGGACGCCAAGGCAGGAGAATCACTTGAGGCCAGGAATTTGAGACCTGCCTGGGCAACATAGCAAAACCTCATGTCTACAAACATTTTTTAAAAATTAGCTGGGTGTAAAAGACGTGAACCGGCAGGAGTTCGTCAGAGCTCTGGCAGCCTTTCTCAAAAAGTCTGGGAAGCTGAAAGTCACCGAATGGGTGGACACCATCAAGCTGGCCAAGCACAAAGAGCTTGCTCCTTACGATGAGAACTGGTTCTACACGTGAGCTGCTTCCACAGTGTGGCATCTGTACCTCTTGGGTGGTGCTGGGGTTGGCTCTGTGACCAAGATCTACAGGGGCCGTCAGAGAAACAGCGTCATGCCCGGCCACTTCAGCTAAGGCTCCAAGAGTGTGGCCTGCCAGGTCCTCCAAGCCCTGGAGGGGCTGAAAATGGTGGAAAAGGACCAAGATACAAACTGAAACCTCAGGGAGAGAGCGATCTGGACAGAATTGCCAGACAGATGGCAGCTGCCAACAAGAAGCATTAGAACAAACCATGCTGGGTTAATAAATTGCCTCATTCGAAAAAAAATTAGCTGGATGTGACCAAGCATGGTGGCTCATGCCTGTAATCCCAGCACTTTGGGAGGCCGAGTGGACACCTCAGTCAGGAGTTTGAGACCAGCCTGCCTGACGTGGTGAAACCACGTCGCTACTAAAAATACAAAATTAGCTGGGCATGGTGGCAGGTGCCTGTAATCCCAGCTACTTGGGAGGCTGAGGCAGGAGAATCACTTGAACCCAGGAGGCGGAGGCTGCAGTGTGCTGGGATGGTACCACTGCACTCAGCCTGGGCAACAGTGTGAGACTCCATCTGAAAAAAAAAACCGGGTGCAGTGGCTCATGCCTGGAATCCCAGCACGTTGGGAGGCCAAGGCGGGCGGATCGCAAGGTCAGGAGACCAAGACCATCCTGGCCAACATGGTGAAACCCTGTCTCTACTAAAAAAAAAATATAAAAATTAGCTAGGTGTGGCGGCATGTGACTGTAATCCCAGCTAGTCAGGAGGCTGAGGCAGGAGAATCGCTTGAACCCAGGAGGTGGAGGTTGCAGTGAGCCAAAATCACACCACTGCACTCCAGCCTGGCGACAAAGCAAGACTCTGTCTCAAAAAAAAAAAAAAAATTAGCTGGGTGTGGTGGCAGGTGCCTGTAATCCCAGCTACTCCGGAGGCTGAGGGAGGAGAATCACTTGAACCCATGAGGCAAAGGCTGCAGTGAGCGGGGATGGCACCACTGTACTCCAACCTGGGCAGCAGAGTGAGACTGTGTCTCAAAAAAAAAAGAAAAAAGAAAAAAAAAATAGCCGGCCGCGGTGGCTCACACCTGTAATCCCAGCACTTTGGAAGGCTGAGGCAGGTGGATCACGAGGTCAAGAGATCAAGACCATCCTGGCCAACATGGTGAAACCCCGTCTATACTAAAAAAAAATGCAAAAATTAGCGTGGCATGGTGGCGTGTGCCTGTAATCCCAGCTACTCAGGAGGCTGAGGCAGAAGGATCGCTCGAACCCGGGAAGCAGACGTTGCAGTAAGCCGAGATCATGCCAGTGCACTCCAGTCTGGCAACAGTGAGACTCTGTCTCAAAAAAAAAAAAAAACAGAAAAAGAAAAAGAAAAAAAAAATAGCTGGGTGTGGTGGCAGGTGCCTGTAATCCCAACTACTCGGGGGGCTGAGGCAGGAGAATTGCTTGAACCTGGGAGGCGGAGGTTGCAGTGAGCTGACATTGCGCCACTGCACTCCAGCTTGGCAAGAGAGCAAGACTCTGTCTCAAAAAAAAAAAAAAAAAAAAAAATTAGCTGGGTGTGGTGGCTTGTGCCTACACTCTCAGCTACCTAGGAGGCTAGAGTGGGAGGATCGCTGAAACCCAGGAGTTCAAGGTTATTGTGACTATGATGACATCACTGCATTCCAGCTTGGACAACAGAGCAAGAGCCTGTTGGGTGGCACTGGGGGTGCTGTGCCTCGCCCAGAGCCTCACCCAGAGCCTTCTGGGGTGGTGGATAGGTGAGGACCTCTTCAAGGTAGGGGTTGGGCCATGGGGAAGGGAGAGTGGCGAGGTAGCTGAGGGAAGCTCGTGAGCCAATCAGTGTACAATGCACCAGAGTGTGGGCGTGGACTGAGGGAAGAAGTGAAAAGCAGCCTGCAACAGTGCCTCAATGGTGCCTCTGTTTGAAATTTCGCCGGCTCCTGAGCAGGCTGGGGATCTGGCGGGCTTTTGACATAGATTGTCAAGATTGTTTCAATTATACACTTGCAGTTATTGAGGCTGAGAGAGGTGAAGCACCTTGCCTAAGGTCATACAGCCAGTGTTCGAGCCCAGGTGAGTCATAGCTAGATGACCTCACTAACCCCTCCCACCCCTCTGCATAGGAGATCTGCTAGTTCTGGAGGAGGATTATAATGAGACCTACATTTTAAGTGAGCAAGAAATTCTTGAATTTGCCCGGGAGATTGGTATTGATCCCATCAAGGAACCAGAACTGATGTGGCTGGCGTGGGAGGGCATTGTGGCCCCACTGCCTGGGGAGTGGAAACTATGCCAGGACATGGAGGGTGACAGATATTTTTTCAACTTTGACAACAGGCAGTCTATGTAGGACCATCCATGTGACAAACACTATCAGAACTTGGTGATCCGAGAGTGGGCAAAACTGTCAACTCTGAGGTCATTAAGAAGAAGAAGAAAAAGGAAAAGAAAGACAAGAACAAAAAGACCCCCAAAAGTCCCCTGGCTGTGGGTTCCTCGTTAGCCCCAGTTCATGTTCCTCTTGGGGCCTGGCTCCTTTAAGACGTCTTGTTAGAAATACCAAAATTGTTAGAAATTGATCATCAGTGCTGTGAAGAAAAGTCAGCACAGAGACAAAAGATCTCTCAGCAAGGCCATCTTTACTTTCTGCATAAAGGATGCTCAATCGCAGATGGAACAATGGCAAAAGCACACCTGAACAAAGGAAAAGCAGACATATTTATCCCTTACACATTTGGGTTGTCCTTACTGGTGTGTCCTGCATCCATTGGTGGAGCGGAACCTCACACTCTTAAACTGATACCCGATTTGCTAATAGCCTAAAACTTCCTAAATAGGTAAGTGCAGGGATGAACAAAGAAGTTGCTTATGAAAGGTTTAAGGAAGCAATAACATTTCCAAATAAAGAAGGGCCATAGGCTGTGAGCTGGAACGTGCCTGTGAGCATGTCCAACAATTACATAGAATAGGGTTTAACAAAGCAAGGAGGCTTGAAGAAAGTTAGTCTTTAAAAGAAACTATTATTTCTAACACTTATGATTGATTCTTTAACAAGAAGGGAAACTTTGAAGAGGGAACTTTTTACTTTCTACAATTCCCTCCTCTTTATAGTTTCAAACTTGCTTAGCATGTCTTGACTTAGTTGTTTTGATTATCTCCTGGATGTAGGGTACAACATAACACCTAAGAAGAAGGAGTATACTTATTAGTTGTTAAAGAGGTAAGAATTGAGGCTATGTGTTTTTTTTTTTCTTTTTCTTTTTCTGGTTGATGAAATGCCAGGGTAAAAGGGATAGCCAGTTGAACTAGAGCATAAGTACTGCTATAATTATTTGGCAGAGTGTCCAGTGAAGGTCCTCCATAATACCACCGTACATCCAATCAGGGATGAATAAGGGCAGACTGATGGGTCACCTCTTGGAAGTGCCTGACTTCACTGCATCCTGTTAAGTCTCCAAGGAACGCGAAATTTTTCCTCTTGTTGTTGGAGACATGAGGTAAAATTGGTCTTGGAAGATGGAGGCTGGATGGCCCTCGGGGGCTGACCCGCAGGGTGTTGAACTTCAGGAAATAGCAGAGAAAGAGCTGGGCACAATTTTTTATTCCAGGCAGTGGAATCTTGAAAGAGCTACCATGCACTCCACGTCTGCTTGATTTGAGGACCATCCTAGTGGAAAGCAAACAACCTGGGCCTCTGGCCTACCATGCACACAAGCGTAATAGTCGCTGTTGTTTAAAGTGCGAATGGAATATTTAATCCATTCTAACCAGGCATTTACATCTTTATACCCTGTTCTAATGGCAATGGTTTGCCTTAGGTCTCTTATTTGTACTACTGAGACCTTGGTTTCGTCATTGGGCATGAGGTGAGGCATAGTTTGATTTTGTAGGTTTAAGAAAGGGGTTGTAGGAGGTGGAGAAGGGAGAACAAAGCGCATCTTAAAGAAGCCTATAGGATCCTTTCCAGTGACCTCTGCTCCTAAACCACAGAAACGCTCTAAAGTGGGGTTAGAGTTGCTAGTGGTAGGAATAGTAATGGATATAGGCACTGGGTGAGGAAAGAAAAGGAAAAGACAGATAGACTAAGCTTTTCTTAGCTTTAATTTGGTAGGGCTTGATCCAGAAACAATGGCCCATGATTCTGATGATAATGGTGCTTGTTTGACTCAGGTGTGGTGTGTACATTCCCTTTCCGATGTGCGAACAGCAGTCTCGGTGGTTAGCAGCACAAGGTAGGGTCCTTCCCAGGCTGGCTTGAGTTTCCCTTCTTTCCACCCTTTGATGAGAACGTGATCCTCTGGCTGGTGCTGGTTTACCGGAAATTTTAAGGGTGGTACCTGTGCTAAAAGACTTTTAGTTTTGAGGGAAAGTGGAAGATAAACCAAGTATATAATTTCTGAGAAACTGATCTTTTGTTTTAAGTGTGGGGACATCAGCAAGAACATATGTTGGGGAAACAACAGTCTCTTCAATAAATGGTGCTGCAAAAACTCGATATCTATATGCAGAAGAATGAAACTAAAACCCCTATCTCCCACTATATACAAAAATCAAATCAAAATAAAGACTTAAATCCATGACCTCAAACTATGAAACTACTACAAGAAAACACTGGGGAAACTCCAGGACATTGGTCTAGGCAAAGATTTATTGAGTAATAAAAGCACAGGTAACCAAAGCAAACATGGACAAATGAGATTACATCAAGTTAAAAAGCTTCTGCACAGCAAAGGAAACAATCAACAAACTGAAGAGACAACCCTCAGAATGGGAGAGAATATTTGCAAAGTATCCATTTTACAAAAGATTAATAACCAGAATATATAAGGAGCACAAACAACTCAACATGAAAAATATCTAATAATCTCATTTAAAATGAGCCAAGCATCTGAATAGGCATTTCTCAAAAGAAGACATACAGATGGCAAACAGGCATATGAAAAGTTGCTCAACATCATTGATCATCAGAGAAATGCAAATCAAAATACAATGAGATATCATCTCACCCCAGTTAAAATGGCTTTTATCCAAAAGATAGGCAATAGCAAATGCTGTCAAGGGTGCGGAGAAAAGGGAACCCTCATACACTGCTGGTGGGAATGTAAATTAGTACAGCCACTAAGGAGAACAGTTTGGAGCTTCCTCTAAAAACTAAAAAGAGAACTACCATAAGATCCAGCAATCCCACTGCTAGATGTATATCCAAAAGAAATTAGTATACTGAAGAGATATATATACACCATGTTTATTGCAGAACTCTCCACAATAGCCAAAATTTGGAAGCAGCCTAAGTGTCCATCAGCAGATGAATGGATAAAGAAAATGTGGTACATAATGACAATGCAGTACTATAAAAAAGAATAAAAAGCCATAAAAAAAAGAGATCTTGTCATTTCAACAACATGGATGGAACTAGAGAACATTACATTAAGTGAAATAAGCCAAACACAGATAGTCAAACTCCACGTATTCTCCCTAATTCGTGGGACCTAAAAATTAAAACAATTGAATTCACAGAGATAGAGAATAGAATGGTGGTTACCAGAGGTATGAAGGGTGGTGGAGTGGGGGCGGGGGAGTGAGGATGGTTAATGGTGATGAAAATATAGTTAGATGGAATTAATAAGATCTAGTATTTGATAGCACAACAGGGTGCTTACAATCAACAATAATTTACTGTACATTTTAAAATAACCAAAAGAGTATAATTGGAATGTTTGTAACACAAAGAAATGATAAATGCTTGAGGTAAAGAATACCCCATTTACCCTAGTATGATTATTACACATTGTATGCCTGTATCAAAATAGCTCATGTACCACATAAATATATATATCTACTATGTACCCATAAAAATTAAAAATGTTAATTTTAATTTTAAAATAAGAAAAACAAAATCAAAACACAAAGCCAAAAAAAAATCAAATAGCCCTCAGAGAGATTACTTGTTACTGCTGTTCACTTCTGGGTGAACTGGTTTATCAGATCACCTGGCTCAGAATATGCATTCAACTATTTGTTGAAATAATTAATCATTTGTCTGTCCAGATGGATTTAGGCAGAATTAGAGCACTCAGCACAGAAAATAAATTTCAGCATTGACAGGCAGAGCTGCTAAGGTGTGAATGTGTTTCGTAAAAGTTAGAAACTTGTGTTAGAAACTTAATCCTCAATATAACAGTATTGGGAGGTGGGTTCTAATAAGAGGTGACTGGGTCATGAGGACAGAGCCCTTATGAATGAATCAATGTCATTATCATGGGAATGGGTTTGTTATTCCAAGAGTGGGTTGTTATAAAGTGAGTCCAGCTCCTGGAGCCTTTTTCTGTCTCATTGGCTCATTTGCCCTTCCGTCATGTTAGGATACAGCAAGAAGGTCCTCACCAGATGCCAGTGCCATGCTCCCGGACTACCCAGCCTCCAGAATTAAATTTATTTTCTTTATAAATAACCCAGTCTATGGTATTCTGTTATAGCAATGGAAAACGAACTAAGACAAAGGCTCCCAAAGAAGATGTAAGAGGTATATAGCTAACCTACTTTGTAATTTTGCCTTATCAGGGAATTAAAACAAAAATCCTCACATGAAATGATTCAGTGCTTTTCAGATAGAATGTAATTCACTTGAGTTTACTTTTTTAAAAAATCAGCAGAAATCAATTTTATGTTCCTTTTGGTAATCATTTAGTATAATATGTGCTGCTTAATTACAATCATGTAGATATAGAGATGAGTATTATATAGCTAAGACTTACGACATACATTTGCCTCTCAATAGCTGCTAAGAAGACTGCAGCAGCCTTCAGAAGTTGTATCTTCCTCTTCACTGAAGAATCACCAGTCACCTACAGTTGCAGAGCAAGCATGGGAAAATAACTGAAATTTTGATGTGCCATTTCTCACTTCTTTAAGAACCCTCCTTCAAATTCCTGAATAAAACTGCTAACTAAAACAAATGAATTTTAAAAGCAAGCCACTTATTTTTTGAATGAATGACAGAGAAGAGAAATAGGATTTGTAAAGTGACTGGAAAGTGATAATTATAGTTAATTAATATTATTTTCTTCCCGAATTTCAGGTTTGAGGCTTAAATACATCTCTACTAAAAGGGAAATGGATAAAGAGGTAAAGTAACAGGGCCCAGTTACCCCTTCTAGTCTCTGCTTGAGGTTGGCAGGGCTTTGGAAATTTGGTGGGACTGAATTTCAACGCAAGCATAATCACCAGATGACAGATTAATAATAAGAAAGAGGGAAGGTGCACAAATGCAAGGCAGTTTAGAAATGAGAAAACACGGCTCTCAGCTGGGCATAGTGGCTCACACCTGTAATCCCAACATGTCTGAGAGGCCAAGGTGGGAGAATAGCTAGAGACCGGGAATTCAATACCAGCCTGGGCAACATAGCAAGACCCAGTCTCTACAAAAACATTTAAAAATCAGCAGGACCTGGTGGCGTGCACTTGTAGTCCCAGCTGTTCAGGAGACTGAGGGAGGGGGATTGCTTGAGCCTAGGATTTGGAGACAACAGTGAGCTATGATTGCACCACTGCACTCCAGCCTGGGTGACAGAGTGAGACCCTGTCTTGGAAAAAACAAAAAACAAGAACAGCTTTTAAGTGAGCAGTATGGCCAAGCAACTTTTCTTCTTGAGGAGCAATAACCCAATTCCTGACCAATGTCTACCAGATGCTGACTGCCAGGCTGGTTTTGGATCCTTTGTATTCTGTCAGATGAGAACACTTGTTTACCTTCCAGGACTGACCTGAGCATGAGGTGAGGTTTCTCCCTGATTTCCACTAATTTATAGACACTCAAAACCATAGGTTTTTCTAGCATGGATGGGTTTAAATTCTATTGGCTATTTCTGCTATGTTGTTGTCATCGCAGCCTTCCCATTATAAACCTGGGCACTCAGGGAAGGGGTTGCTTACATCTGGAAGGAGAAGCATATTAAACTGGACAAATGAGGAATGAGTCCGTACTGGGCAGAGTGGTGGGGGAAGAAGTGGGGGTGGCCAAGGGGCCGGAGGCAGGGAACAGCTGTGAGTATCCTCCCACAGAGAGATGGACATTTTTAGACTTCCTCTCTTCAGAAAGTCCATCTCTTAGCACTACCAAGGCTCTCCACTGCTCGTCCTATAAAATCCAACTGCCACAGCTCACCCTTGGACCTCCTCCACAAACACCCCTTCCCTTTCCACTCCAGCCATTTCTCTTTAGTCCCTTGGAAACCTTCTACTTCAGCCAAACCTATGTGCTCACTGGCCCCCAAACATTGTTTGCCTCTTGCTACAGCCAAGTTTTGGTCCGCATTCGACCCAAGTGACTTTCACAGCTTCTCTCTGCCCTTCACTTTCTAAACACAGAGAATAATTCACCCCCTTCAGGAAGCCCAACTCACCTAATCACAACACATACCACTGTCCCTCACTGGGGACTATGAAGGCATCTGCCACACGAAATTGTGTTATTTACAGACACTCCATACCACTTTGTCTTCTTAGGCAGGACCAGAAACTGTGCACCACATCTGAGTTTCTGAGATGTCAATGTGCCTGTCCCTGTGTGTGAAAATACATTTGCCTTCTGGGTATCGCAATATATTCAAGGACAAATACCACTTTTCAATTAGCCATGTCTTTAGAATGCCCACTTCAGGGCTTCTGTCCACTGGATGCCACACTCTTCCCCAAGGCTCACAGGGCTGTCTCTTTATCATTCAGGATGACGTTCAAAGAACACCCCCTTAGGAAAGTTTTATCTTGCTTTCCAGCCTAAAGAAATTTCCCAGTCATTTAAACTGATATCACACTGTTTTGTTTTCATTTGTTTCATTGTTTTCATTATAACACCATGATTTCTTATGTACTTTCTTTCTTCTTTCTTTCTTCCTTTTTTTTTTTTTGAGACAGTCTTGCTCTATCTCCCAGGCTGGAGTGCATTGCTGCTATCTAGGCTCACTGCAACCTCCACCTCCCTGGTTCAAGCAATTATCCTGTCTCAGGCTGCTGAGTAGCTGGGACTACAATCGCACGCCATCACACCTGTCTGATTTTTGTATTTTTAGTAGAGACAGGGTTTCATCATATTGGTCAGGCTGGTCTCAAACTTCTGACCTCAGGTGATCCACCCACCTTGAGCTCACAAAGTGCTGAGATTACAGGTGTGAGCCACCACACCCAGCCCGTTATTTCTTTATTATCTCTGTTTCTGCACTGGAATGGAAGACTCATAAGAGAAAGTAGCTGTCTGTCCTGCTTACTACTTGTCCCCGGAATAATGCCTGGTACATATTGCATAATCAATAAGTATCTGTTGGCAAATCAGTGAATTCACATTCTAAGAATGCAGTTGTGATTTTTCTTTAATTATTCCACTCCTCATTTACAAATAAAAGAACTACGTGGTAGCATGGGGAGTTTCCTAATTTACTTTAGGAAGGTTCTGCTCTTTTGTCATTGCTGTAGTGATGCCAGGGCAGCAGCGTTCTCAGAGCTCTTGACCCAGGCTTTCTTCCATTCACCCTTTGAAACCACTTCCTTGTACAGAGAGTAGCTAATTAATGTACTTCATTGCAAAATCCAGGCAACTTCAAAATGTGTAATAGCCTTGTGGGTTTTATTGGGGAATAAAGGGATATTTAAAAGCTATCACTGAGCATGTTTAAATTCAGTCTCCTCTGTGATCATATGGAGTAGAAATAGTATGTTCTCGAATGACAGGAAATGGAAATCTCAAGGGGTTTAAATGCTTGGATCAGGCCGTGTGGTGGTTCACACTTGTAATCCCAGCAGTTTGGGAGGATCGCTTGAGGTCAGGAGCTCGAGACCAACCTGGGCAATGTAGTGAGACTCTGTATGAAAAAAGTAATTTTAAAAAATATTTGGCTGTGCACAGCGGCATCCCAGCACTTTGGGAGGCTGAGGTGGGTGGATCACCTGAAGTCAGGAATTCAAGACCAGCCTGTCCAACATGATGAAACTCCATCTCTACTAAAAATACAAAAATTAGCTAGGTGTGGTAGGCACCTGTAATCCCAGCTCCTCGGGATGCCGAGGCCGGAGAATTGCTTGAACCCAAGAGGCAGAGGTTGCAGTGAGCCGAAATCATGCCACTGCACTCCAGGCTGGGCAACGAGAGTGAAACTTCATCTTTAAAAAAAAAAAAAAAAAAGGGGAGGCCGAAGCGGGCAGATCATGAGGTCAGGAGATGGAGACCATCCATCCTGGCTAACACGGTGAAACCCCGTCTCTACTAAAAGTACAAAAAATTAGCCAGGTGTGGTGGCGGGCACCTGTAGTCCCAGCTACTCAGGAGGCTGAGGCAGGAGAATGGCGTGAACCCGGGAGGTGGAGCTTGCAGTGAGCTGAGATCGCGCCACTGCACTCCAGCCTGGGGGACACAGCGAGAGTCCGTCTCAAAAAAAAAAAAAAAAAAAAGTTTAAAATTAGCCAGGCATTTGGCATGAACCTGTAGTCTTAGTTCTTGGAGACTAAGGCAGGAGGATCACTTGAGTCCAGGAGTTTGAGGCTGCAGTGAGCTATAATCATGCCACTGCACACTCCAGCCTATGCAACAGAGTGAGACTCTTGTCTCAAACAAACAACAAATATTCAGGTCATATGAGTAGTAAGTGGTCAGAGCTGCATGCAAACCTGGGTCTTTTAATTTCATATCAACCATACATCCTTTCACATCTCCTAACACCAGTTTCTAAGAGGCAACATCATCTCATGAAAGCAGGCCTAGACCAGAAGTAGGAAAATCTCTCCTCATTCAGAGGTCAGCTTGCCATTTGCCAGCCATGCTACCCTCAGCAGCTTCTCCTAATGTAAAGTTGGGATAACAAAAAAGTTTCCCTCCTTGCCAACCTCCTCTGGTGACTGGGATAAGCACACAAGATGATGTACATCAAGACACAACACTCCCAGCAAACAATGGCATCCCAGGGGACTCTTGTGGACTGCCTGTCACGTGATGGCTTTCACTTCAAGTCTACTCCCAAATCTGCTAAAGCGAGGGAGGAGTCGCAGGTGAGAAACACAATGACGTCATGGGGTTTGTTAGCTGAGGATGGTGGTGAGTGAAGAAACCTCTTCTGGAAGAATAAAAATGGAAATAGCAACTAATGCTCAGGGCTTGTTGCCATTTGAAGTGAATATTAGCTTGCATTGTCTTGGCAAGTTCTAGAGAGACATTTCACTGTGAGCACAGGAGTTAAAGGTGGCATGCTTCAGCTAGCACATTTCAGCAGGCTTAACACAACAAACCCAGAGGAAACCAACCAGCCCCAAAGGGGACTGAGCGCACAGCTCTACATCCCCATGACGGATAGTTCATACTCACTGCGGCAAGCTGCTGGAGAAGACGCAGGGAATCCGTCCCTTCTCCAGCTGAGGATTCAGATCTGACAGGTCCAATGAACCAGGATCACCCTTTCCTCCTCCTTGATCAAGTTTTTCAGAGAAACTATGAGGGAACAAAAATAAATCCCTAGAATAATCCTTCACAGACTCCTTCTCAAAATTGTAACTAAGCTAAAATGAAAACCAATCAGAAAAAAGCTAAAAGTTTTATTCATTTTGGCCGAATTAGAAGAATTTGTGTTATGACCTAGATAAGAGGCTCTTCTGTATTTTTTTCTCTTGACTTAAGACACTATTTAAATGAGGCTTTTAAGGCCAGATGCTGTGGCTCAAGCCTGTAATCCCAGCACTTTGGGAGGCCAAGGCAGGTGGATCACAAGATCAGGAGATTGAGACCATCCTGGCTAACATGGTGAAACCCTGTCTCTACTAAAAACATACAAAAAAAAAAAATTAGCCAGGCATGGTGGTGCGTGCCTGTAGTCCCAGCTACTCAGGAGGCTGAGGCAGGAGAATGGCGTGAACTCAGGAGGCGGAGCTTGCAATAAGCCAAGATTGCACCACTGCACTCCAGCCTGGGCGACAGAGCGAGACTCCGTCTCAAAATAAATAAATAAATAAAAATAAATTAGGCTTTGAATATCTTATCCTAAAAAGCCTTGGACATATCTATAATTTATATTATGATTTTTGAGAGGTTTCACCTGAAGGAAGTGTGGAGACTGTCAGCGCTCTGTCGAGCTCTCCTTGAAAATGCTTTCCATTACTAATAGAACCTCTTTTTCTTATTATTTATACAAGACCTTCTTTGATTTCCTGCTTGTGACACTTTGGAATGGAAAACTGGTGACTGCATTAATTAAAAACGAAAATGAGATGGCTTATTTTTTTCTTTCCAGAAAATCCTAGCCAGAGTCCCTGCAAGCAGACCTCAGTGTGAGCCTGCAGTCTGCAGGGCCAAATGTTCAGGTTTCTGTCATTTGATCTGATACAAGCTTAAGTACTGATTACAATCATTTTTGTTGGGGTGTGTGTGTGTGTGTGTGTGTGTGTGTATATGTGTGTGTGAGAGGGAATGACAGCGTCTCATTCTATTGCCCAGTCTGGAATGCAGTGGTGCCATAATGGCTCACTGCAGCTTTGAACTTCCCGGTAAGCGATCCTCCCACCTCAACCTCCCAAGCACCTCAGCCTCCCAAGTAACTGGGACTACAGGCTATGCCACTAAGCCTGGCTATTTTTTCTTTCTTTCTTTTTTTTTTTTTTTTTTTTTTTTTGAGAAGGAATCCTGCTCTGTCACTGGGCTGGAGTGCAGTGGCACCATCTTGGCTCACTGCAGTCTCTGCCTCCTGGGCTCAAGTGATTCTCCTGCCTCAGCCTCCCAGGTAGCTGGAACTACAGGCACATGCCACCACACTCAGCTAATTTTTGTATTTTTAGTAGAGACAGGGTTTCACCATGTTGGCCAGGATGGTCTCAATCTCCTGACCTTGTGATCCACCCGCCTCGGCCTCCCAAAGTGCTGGGATTACAGGCATGAGCCACCTTGCCCAGCTGCTGTTTTCTTTTTTAATTTTTTTGTAGAGATGAGGTCTCACTATGTTGCCCACACTGGTCTCAAACTCCTGGCCCCAAGCGATCCTCCTGCCTCGGTGTCCCGAAGCGCTGGGATTATAGGCATGAGCCACTGCGCCCAGCAGAATCATTATTAATTGGAGAGTAAGATGAAGCCAAGCAACAGAGGCAGATGGAGGCGGCAGTTTGATCGGCCATCTCAAAATTCAAAGAGGAAAGGAAACTTCGTCTGCCTCCTTGACCTCTTACTTCCTTTCCCTCTCCTCCCCTCCCCTACCCCAATCAAACTGCATGATCAGACCTGAGAAAGAAGAGAGACTTAAAAGAGTACAGGGTGAGGACTTCTGCAGCAGCAAAATGACCAATGAAGAGCTTGTGCCCCACTTTTCACTACATGGAGGAATAGCCCAGGTGCTTGGGGGACAGCAGGAGCTGGATGCAAATCCTGAAACCAGGAGGTCCTGGCCAGGTGTGGTGACTCATGCCTATAATCTCAACACTTTGGGAGGCCAAGGCAAGAGGATCAGTTGAGGCCAGGTGTTCGAGAACAGCCTGAGCAACATAGTGAGACCCCATCTCTACAAAAAGTAGAAAAATTTGCTGGGCATGGTGGCATGCTCTGTAGTCTCAGCTATTCTGGAGGCTAAGGTGGGAGGATGGCTCAAGTCCAGGAGTTCAATGCTGCCATGAGCACAATGGCATCACTGAACTCTAGCCTGGGCAACACAGCAAGATCCTGTCTCTACTTAAATAAATAAATAAAATAAAATAAGTCCCCTCTCTCTCAGAAAACCACCAACCAGTAAATGATAATACCCATACATGGGAGATGAACAGAAGCTTTCAGCTGTATTATCCCACATAAATCCTCCTTCAGTCAGTTTGTTCAGTAGGAGACTTCTGCTGTTGTGAGGATAAGGAAATCGTCAGCTTGTGCAAGAATCCTCTGTATGAGAAAGAAAAAACACAATACCAGAATTTGGATTTTCCATCTGAGTCAGATCTCTTTCTCACCTCTCTGACACATTTAACTGAGTATCACAACGCAAAGGAAAGTAAAGAACTACTAGACTTGATCTCTATCCTTAAAGAGCTTCCTGATCTGTCTGGGAATTCAGGGCATCATCTGGCTGTGAGTTAACGCTGTAATATCTCAGTACAATGGGATATTATGTAAGGGCAATGAGTTTATGCTTGCATTCTAGGGATAATCAGTTCTCACCTGCTCTCTAGAATGCCCAGCCCAGAGGCAATCAGCAGTACTTAATCAGAAAGGGCCACACACTGTGTGATATGGCTTGGCTCTGTGTCCCCACTGAAATCTCATCTTGAATGTAATCCCCATGTGTTGGGGGAGGGGCCTGGTGGGAGGTGATTGGATCGTGGGGGCTGATTTCCCTCTTGTTGTTCTTGTGATAGTGAGTTCTCCCGAGACCTGGTTGTTTGAAATTGTGTGGCACTTTCCCTTTCACTCTCCTGCTCCGCAGTAGTAAGATGTGCTTGCTTCCCCTCTTCCTCCCACATGATTGTAAATTTCCTGAGGCCTCCTAGTCATGCTTCCTGTTAAGCCTGAAGTACTGTGAGTCAATTAAACCTCTTTTCTTCATATAAATTACCCAGTCTCAAGTAGTTCTGTATAGCAGTGTGAAAACAGACTAATACACTGGGGCAACAAATATAAGTTCATCTGTTATTATTGCCATCAAAAATTCACATTTTGCAAGTCAATAGGGCAGTTTCTCAAAAAATTAAAATTAAATTACCACATGACCCAGCCATCCCACTTCTGGATATTTCCCCAAATGAATTGAAAGCAGGGTCACAGAGAGATATTCAAACACCCATGTTCATAGCAGCTGTATTCACAATAAGCCAAAACAGAGCAACTCAAGTGTTCATCAAATGATGAGTGCATAAACAAAAGGTGGTATATACATGTGAAGGAATTCAGCATTAAAAAGGTAGAAAATTATAACATGTGCCACAATATGAGTGAATTTCTTGAATTCAGACAATGAAGATGGTAGAGCCTAAACTCTGACTTTTGATCATAGTATTGTTTTTGATTAAGCTGTTGTTTTTGATGGTAGACATCAGGTCCATTTTTCTCTTAAAACTATTTTGTGTTTACCATAGTAAAATTATGTTTCTAATCTATCTAAAAGCTGCATGAAATTATTTAGATCTGGAGGAAGAAGATGGCCAGAAAAAGCCTCGTCTCATATCACTTGGGATGAACCTTGAGGACATTATGCCAAGTAAAATGGGACAATCACAAAAGGGCAAGTATTGTCTGATTCCACTTAATGAAGTAGTGAAAATCATCACCTTCATAGACAGAAAGTAGAATGATGATTGCCAGGGGTTCGGGGAAGGAGAGAATGGGCAGTTACTGTTTAATGGGGACAGAGTTTCCATTTTGCAAGATGAAAAGAGTTCTGAAGATAGATGGTGGTGATGGTTGCACAACAATGTGAATGCATTCGATGCTATTAAACTGTATACTTACAACGATTAAGATGGTATATTTTCCAGCCTGGCCAACAGGGCATAACCCCATCTCTACTAAAAATGCAAAAATTAGCTGAGTATGGTGGTGTGTGCCTGTAGTCCCAGCTACACGGGAGGCTGAGTTAAGAGAATTGCTTGAACCCAGGAGGTGGAGGCTGCAGTGAGCTGAGATTGCATCACTGCACTGCAGCCTGGACAACAGCGTAAGACTCTGTCTCAAAAAAAAAAAAAAAAAAGTGGGAAATTTTATGTTTCATGTATTTAACCAGAATTTTAAAAATAACAATAAATACATTTATAAAAAATTGTTTTAATATTTTGCAAATGAACATATTGAATGTCAAAAATGGGTTTTCATTAGTGAAACAAGTAACTTTCAAGTAGCATAATTAATATTAGAAAATGACTTTCATTGGTGAAATGAAATGTAGTCAGAGCATGTGGATTCACTAAAATTGTCATTGTTCCCCAGCCTTACATGAACCGGGCATAGAAGAGCATTCAGCCTGTGCTGGATACTCCCTGGGCAGAGCACAGTGTAGTCAGTGATGTTTGTAGAGATGGGGTCTCATCATGTTGCCCAGGCTGATCTGGAACTCCTGGCCTCAAGCAATCCTCCTGCCTCAGATTCCTGAGTAGCTAGGATCAATCCATTGTTGAAGAGTACACGGATGTTACTTTGCAGACTGTCAACCTGAATTTGTGTTTGCTTGACATTGCCTAATTGTTAGTTTCAGTTTCAGCTTACCCACTTTTTGTCAGCAACATGCAGAAGAGATTGTGCCCTTTTTAGTGTATCATATCAGGAAGCATCTCATGTTGGTTTGTGCCATTACTGGTGCAGTGACTTTCAGCCACTTGGTTAAGGTGGAGTTGGCCATATTTCTCCACTGCAAAATTACTGATTTTCCTTAATTACAATTAATAAGTGTGTGTGAGAAGATTCTTTGAGATGAGGTATATATCTCATTCTTCATTGAAATATAAGTTTTTTTAAAGTGAAAGAAAATTTATTAAGAAACTAAAGCAATAAAAGAATGGCTACTCCATAGGCAGAGCAGCGTCACTTTAAGGTTTTGACGTCAACAGATTTTTGTCCAAATCAATAATTACTGCAATGATTGAAAAATGATTATTACTAAGTTTATTTTCATTGTCTCAAGGTCTGCTGAACTCTGGATCCAGGCTGTGTCAATAGGGTAGTGTGGTGCCTCCTGTACCTGTCTCGGCCTCCTACAGTCCTTTTTATTTATTTTGTTTTTATAATAGAGACAGGGTTTTACTATGCTGCCCAGACTGGTTTCGAACTCCTGAGCTCAAGCAATCTTCCTGCCTCAGCCTCCCAAAGTGCTGAGATTACAAGCGTGAGCCACCACACCCGGCCAAGTTCTTTACCATCTTCAGAAAGCTTAACTTGCACTTTCAGCAGAAGGATAGACTCCCAGGAAGACTGTGAGAGAGATTTAGGGCCCAAGTTGATAATATCCAATACACTGAACTTGACTGTGTTCACCATGTTCTGGCTCTAGAGAAATGAGAGTGCTAGTGAGGTTGGTGCCATTTTGTGTATCTTCTGTACCTTGAAGTCCCTCAGAAACCTTGCCCCTGGTCTTCTTGTTCTAAGGACATAATAGGTTCCCTTTTCTCTGGAGATGAAATCTAGATCTTCAATTTTGGGAACCAAATTTGGACTCTGGACTCTGGAGCACCAATTTCTTCAGCAAGTTGTTCTCTGGAATCAATCCCAGGGTATGGATTTTTCATAAATGCCTTGATGAGAGTGAGTAACTGAGAGGTGCTATAGGTGGTACAACACTGCCTGGCTTCTCTACTTTGAAACTCCACACCAGGTTGATCTTGCCCATAGCTGTGGCTTGAATCTAAAGTCTCTGGTTCTGGTCTTTTCTGGAATCCATTCCTAGCTCTTTGATTCCGAAACCAAATCTGGATTCTGTACTCTTCTGTATTGATTTCTAAAGCAAGGTTTTGTTTGGTAGCATAACCTGGGTAAGGTTTTTGATTGAAGGTATTGATAAGGATTTTCAGTTGATCTTCTGTGAATTTGGTGTGATTGCTCCTGCGATTTGTTGCTACCATCTTGTGTGAAGAGGTGTCTTTGGCCGTGCTGGAAAAGAGTCCTGGAGGCTGAGCTGCTGTCTGGGACACTGCTTACAGCTCATTTTTAAAAAGAAAGATTGCATATAATACAACATAATTCACAAATCTAAAGCATATGGTTTTCTGGGTTTTGACAAATGAAAACACCTGTGCAACTTCAACCTTACTAGGATATGGATGAGAGTTTCTACCCGAAAGCACCAGTATTCTAACAAACAGCTTTGCATTTTTCGAATTGTTCAGTTCCTGTGAGGATTCCTTACTCCAAGTTTATGACAAATATATTCAGAAGGCATAGTCTACAATTAGTGTTTGGGTAAGTATTTTCATCGATTGTCTGATTATTTGCTGTGAATTTAAGTATGCTGATTTTTATGTAGTTGTCTTCCGAGAAACCTTGTGCCATTTTTTTGTGTGGAAACCACTTGTAGAATAAACAGAGATTATGAACACACAGAGTTGGTTGTGATGGGCACATCTACCTGTGGCTGCCATTTAAGTGGAAGATGGAATCCGACTCTGGAGCATCGGCAGCCTGAGCTGGTGCTGGGCTCACACTGACCCTGGGAGTGCTCTATGTGTGCTTCACATTATGAGGGGTGCGGCAGGAACAAAAATAGAAAAGTGTGCTCTACTTTCACATGTTATCAAAGGACAGAGGATACCACCAAGGAATTAGAAAACTGTTAAGTGAGGATTTATTCTTCTTAATAGCCTTTCAAACAAGGAATTTGAAAACAAGATTCTACTCATCCCACACCAAAATGTAAACAGATATATTATTTTTTATATTCCCAGGATAATTTTGGTTTTACTTAAGCATCACTATGCAATCATGAGCAAAAGAACAAAGCTGAAGGCATTGCACTGTCTGATTTCAAACTTTACCACAAAGCTATAGCAAATAAGACAATGTGGTACTGACCAAAAATGGGCACATTGACAAATGGAACAAACTAGAAAGCCCAGAAATGAACTCATTCATGCACAGTAAATTAATTTTGACAAATGTGCCAAAAATACACAGTGGGAAAACATAGTATCTTCAATAAATGGTGTTGGAAAAACTAGATATTCACATGCAGAAGAATGAATCAAGCCCTTATCTCACACATATATGAAAATAAACTCAAAAGGGATTATAGTCTTAAATGTAAGACTAGAAACTGTAAAACTACTTGAAGAAAACACATGGGGAAAACTACATGACATTGATCTGGGCAATAATTTTTTGTATTAAGTCCCAAAGCACTGGCAAGAAAAGATGAATGGCATTACATCAAACTAAAAAGCTTCTGCACAACAAAGGAAACAAGTAGTATGAAGAGACAACCTACAGATTGAGAAAAAATATTTGCAAGTCATACATTTGATAATGGGTTAATATCCAAAATACATAAGGAACTCAACCCAATAGCAAGAAAACTTAAAAGTCAATTAAAAATTTGGTAAGGGATCTGAATAGACCTTTATCATGAGAATACCTACAAATGACCAATGAATATACAAAAAAAAATGCTTAAATTGCTAATCATTAGGAAAATGCAAATTAAACCCACAATGAGATATAATCTTACACCTGTTGGAATGGCTATGATCAAAAAGACAAATGATAACAAGTGTTGGTGAGGAAGTACAGAAAAAGGAATCCTTGTATACTGCTGGTGGGAATATAAATTAGTACAGACATTACGGAAAACCATATGGCAGTTCCTCAAAAAACTGAAAATAGATTTACCATATGATCTAGCAATCCCTCTTTTGGTTATTTACCCAAAATATTTGAAATCAGTTTGTTGACAAGATGTCTGCCCTCTCGTATTCATTGCAGAACTATTCACAATAGCCGGGTTATGAAATCAGCCTAAGTGTTAATCATCAGATGAGTGAATGAAGAAATGTGGTATACATACACAACGGAATACCATTCAGTCTTCAAAAAGAATATTCTGTCATTTGCAGCAACATAGATGGAAATGTAGAACATTATGCTAACTGAAATAAGCCAGGCACAGAAAGACAAATACCACATGATCTCACTTACATGTGGAATCTAAAAAAGTCAAACTGATAGAAGCACAAATTAGAATGGTGGTTACAGAGTCTGCCAGTGGTGGTGAGAGAAATGGAGAGATGATGGTCAAAGGTTACAAAATTTCAGTTAGATAGGAGGAATAAGATTTTTTTAAGATCTACTGCACAGCATGGTGAATTTAGTTAAAAATGGTGTATTGTACATTTCAAAATTGCTAATACATTTCAAATGTTCTCATCACAAAATAAGTATTTGAGTTGATGGATATATGTTAATTAGCTTGATTTAATTATTCCACATTGTATTTTAAATCATAACATCCCTTTTACCTCATGTATATACAATTATAAATTGTCAATTTATAATTTTTAAAATATATGTTTCCAAATGAAGAAAAACTAAGATATTTTGTTGCCATCAGACCTACTCTTCCTCTACTCTTGCTAAAGAAATTTCTTCAGACAGAAGGAAATGATACCAGAAAGGAACTTGAAAAATCATGAGTGAAAAAAGAACAATAAAAAGGGTAAAAATATGCAACTCAAATGATGTAACATTTCTGAGACTAGGATTTAACAGGCATCACAATGTCTGCTTTCAGTCTCTTAGAACATTGAGACCTCCATGTTGTGAAGAAGTCCAGCCTAGCTTACTAGAGGAGGAGAGGCCTCTGTGGGAGAGGTATGTCAGATAACAGCTAGTACCAACTTCCAGCATGTAAATAGGGTTGTTTGGGGCCTTTTAGTTTCAGTCAAGCTGTAAGATATCTGTAATTGTATGAGTAATCTCGTGTAAGACCAGTTGGAAAACCACCCAGATTGCCAATCTACAGAATTGTTTGTTTTTTAAAGCCTATTTCAAAAAATTCTTAAGAAAATAAAGATGAGCAACAGATTTTGAGAAAATATTTCCAAAACCCGTATCTAATAAAGGACTTGTACCAAGAATATGGGAAGGACTCTTACAATTCAATAAGAAGAAAACAAGCACCCCAAATAAATAAATGGAAAATATATTTGTATCAATATTTCATTGAAGAAGGTATATAAAAGGCCGACGACTATAAGGAAGATGGCCACAAATTGTTAGTCACCATGGAAATGGATTTCTACTTAGAAATTAAATGAAATCAACTATTGATGTTTGCAAAAAGGTATAGGCATCTCCAAAATATGTAGAATCAAAGAAGCTAGACACAGAGAGTACATACTGCATGATTTAAATTATATGAAGTTTTAAAATAGATGAAACTATTATATGATAGTGGAAACAAGAACCGTGTTTTTCTCTTGGGGCAAAAGGCAGTAATTAAGGAAAGAAAGAAGAGAGCTTTTGGAGTTTTAGAAATGTTCTATATCTTAATTAAAGTAGTGGCTACATATGTGTATACATTTTTCAAATTAATCAAACTTTAAACTTATAAACTGTGCTTTTTATTAAATATAAATTATGCTCCAAGAAAGATAAATAGAAAAAATAAATGCTAAATACAAGCTGACACTTTCATACAAATGATAAAGATACAGAGTTTTAATCTCAAGACATAAAAGTCCTTACAAAAAATAAAAAATAAAAAATTATTTGTTCTTCAGAAACATAATCTTACAAAACAAAGTGTTACAGTCATCTGAGTTGTGAGTGTATTTATGTGAAAAATTTTTCTAACTATTGAGAAATTCTTAACTCTAATGGGAAGAACAGTACAGAGATAGTTATGAGCTGACAACAAAAATATTCTCCAACTCTTTATTGTTCAAATAACCCATTTCTTGTTTGATAACTTTAAGGAAACTTTTAGAAAAATATTGGAGATTTTCAGAGGCTAACATTTATATTGATAATGAATTGTGGTTTATTTTCAAGAAAACTAATTGTGCCTTCATATTCTTTATTTCCATGATGTTTAGAAAGAAATCCCAATGCAGGAGCACATGACAAATTTCAGTGTTGTCATGAATACATTCCAGTTGCTGAAAATTTCTCTAAAGTAAAATAAGAATTTTTCTTGTAATAAAATTTTAATCCTATTCAATTACAAATTGCAATGCAGCATATATTTCCATCACGAGGCATAATAATTTAGATCATTTATAATATATTATATTAACAAAATCCATTCCTAGCTAAATACAAATTTATATGATGTTAAAGACTGGTAAGAAGCCAGCCAAGGAGTCTCAGTGGGTTATCAGAGAACAGGATGATACCATAGTTGTGAAGTCTGGTTTTAAAAGTGTGTTTGTCCAGGGTCACTATAGTCAATAATAATTTAATTTTACATTTAAATATAACTAAAAGAGTATAAATGGATGATTTGTAACACAAAGGATAAGTGCTTGAGGTAATGGATATTCCATTTATTTTGAGGGGATTATTACACGTTGTGTGCCTATATCAAAATATCTCATGTATCCCATAAGTATTTACAGCTACTGCATACACACAGAAATTAAAATTTTTTTTAAAAAGTGTCTGTCAAGTGAACCCAGCTCTCCTGAAGGAGGGCAAGCCAGAAACAAAGATAAGTGGATTTTACCAGAAAGATGCTACTGGGGATAAGTGCCCAAGTGTTATCAGCAGACTGTGGAGATTAAAATCCAGGCCAAGAGAGATAGCAGACATAGAATGGAGGTTTTGGCATTGCCAGCCCATCACACCCGACCTACCCATATACACTCTGCCTATCCTCTCTACTCCACCAGCCACTTGATGCTAGTGACATGTTGTCTTCCAAGCGTGATAGGAAACCAGTTCAATAGGTCTTTACAATTTGACAAGTAACCCACACCTAGGATGCACTGTTTTTGCTCATTATGCCACTGCCAGCCAATAACTAATTTCCTACTTGCAGTGGTTCTCAAATTTGGCATGCATCACTATTACCTGGAAGGTTTGTGAAATCACAGATTGCTGGGCCCTATCCCAGGAGTTTCTGATTCTGTAGGCAGGGTCCAAGAATTTGCATTTATAACAAGGTGCTGTATTGCTACTGGTCCAGGGACCACAGTTTGAGAACTAATGTTATATTTCATTCTTCTGACACACATTTTGATTCTCTTTCACTAAGTGTAAATTAGTTTTTCCTGAACATTAATAGTAATGGAAATGAAGCTGAGGCACTAATGAGCTGTTTTACATACAGGAACAAGGCAGGGTTTAAGCAAATCTGTATCGCAGATCGTATCAGTCTTAAATGAAGTGCTTACTATCATCATGCTGCTTACAGGGGATAGAAAGAATGGAGACATGAGAGAAGAAAGGGAAAGTTTATTTATTTTTGCCTACGTTGCACCAAGTGGCTCTGAAAGCCAAGAGCAGAAGTGGCTTCAGTGCTTGTTAGTGGTAATTGTGATAGAACATTTTCAGAGCTGGGGATAGAATTCTCTAGAGCTGCCTAAAACCCCTGTCATCTGTTAACGCCACAAGTAAAGAGCTGCCACAGAATTTCTCTGCCCATCTGGGCTTAAGATAGAAAGTGATAAGTTCATTTCCTGGCCTACTGGTCACTCCAATGGGGATAAATGAACAGATAATTAATTCCTCAGAGAGTAGATTTTCTTCCGTTGTTTAGTTCAACTTGAAAATGTTTTCAGTGAAACTAACATGCCTGTGGGAAATTATAATAGCTTGCTTTAATTATATTACTAATGTG
Organism: Nomascus leucogenys; assembly: GCF_006542625.1. Taxonomy (NCBI): domain Eukaryota; kingdom Metazoa; phylum Chordata; class Mammalia; order Primates; family Hylobatidae; genus Nomascus; species Nomascus leucogenys. Next base: position 42,415,348 of record NC_044398.1, on the reverse strand, counting down.
CTAAGTAATTAGTGTAGAAAAGTAGTTATCAGGCATTTCCTATTATGAAATGCCTTGGTGAGTTGAACCTTTGAACTCAGGGCAGGGCTAGGCAAGGGAGTTACAATATAAAATGTCACTCAATAGTATAGTGACATAGTACTGATTGGGGAAGAAAGAAAATGAGGTGAGACCATATTAGGTGTAGGTGATGCGTGACAATAGAGGAATAAATAAATAACTTGTAGGAACCAGTTTTAGATATGATGGAGAAAACACATTCCACCCTGTCTCTACCACTGAATGCAGCCATGAAATAGAATATATATTGAGCAGCTATTATCAGACTCTGAAAAATTAATAGTTGCAGGATTGGAAAGAAGATCAGAATCCAAAGCCCCACCAAATCAGTGGTGAATTTACCATTTTTCAATCTTCTTGTCCTCTTGTGTGTTGCTCCAGGACATAGGTACAGTCACAAAAGTAAGCAACAGAGATGAGTAACTAAGGCTGTATGTTTCTGGCTACAGAACCTAAAAGAAGAGCCTTAAGGAAACAAGATGTACTGAGGAGATTGTAATGATGAAGGACCTCAAGAAAGAAACTCCATTATGTTAAATAATCCCAAAGTTTACTCCAAAACTACACGATTGGATCTGGCACTAATCAGTATAACAAAGACATTGAAAATTGAACTAACAAAGATTTCTGGCCAGAACCCACACTACAACTGGATGATACACAAATGGGACAGATCTGAATAGCTCTTTAAAAGTTTTGAAGTCTGAGCTGATGGGAAACCACTTCAGATGGGATAAAACTTTTGGCCCAAATTTAACCAGGTCAATTTCTTCCTAAAATAGATATATCAACATTCGCCAAATGATTTTACTTCAAGCCTCAAAACATGATACCTCAGTCCAAAACTACTCAGCAAATGGACACAATAGATACAAACACTGAGATGGCGCACTTGTTGGAATTATCTGACACATTCTTGAAATCAGCTATTTAAAAATGTTATAACAAGCAATTGCAAACACACTAAAATTAAAAGAAAAATGGTCTCAGCAATGATATGAAAAGAAAAACAAATGAAGATATAGAACTAAAAAATACAATAACTGAAATATAAAACTCATTGAAAGAGCTCAAAAGCATAATTGAGATGACAGATTAAATGGTGAGTGAAATTGAAAATAGATCAGTAGAAATTATCCAATTTGGAAATCAGAAAAAAAAAATTTAAAGCAAATGAACAGAGCCACAGACCTGGGGGAAAATAATAAAGGTATAACATTCTTGTCATTAGAGTCTCAGGACAGCAGAAAACAGTGCTAAAAAGTACATTTCAAGAGATAATGGCTGAAAAATTCCCAAGTTTGGGAAACTACATAAACCTACAGATTCAGGAAGATGGGTGAATCTCAAATGGGATAAACTCAAAGAAATTTCATGCTTAGACCAATCATAATCAAATTACTGTAAACTAGAGGACAAAGAAAAAATACTTGAAATCAACCAGAAAATAGGCACATTACCCATAAGGGAAGAACAATTTGTGTGTTTTGGGTTTTTTTCAACTTCTAGTTTCTGGAGTTGCATGTGCAGGTTTGTTACATGGGTAAATTGTGTGTCAGCGAGATTGGCTGTATGAATGATCCCATCACCCAAATAATGAGCACAGTACCCGATATGTAGTTCTTCAACCCTCATCCCCTCCCATCCTACCTACTCTAGTAGTTCCCAGTGTCTGTTGTTCCCATCTTTATTTCCATGTATACTCATTTTTTAGCTCCCCTTATAAGTGAGAACATGTGGTAGTTGGTTTTCTGTTCCTGCATCAATTCACTTAGAATAATGGCCTCCTGCAGATTTCTAACCAGAAACTACAAAAGGAAATGGCATAATATTTTTCAATTACTGAAAGAAAAAAACTTTTGGGGCCAGGCATGGTGGTTCACATCTGTAATCTCAGAGCCTTGGGAGGCCGAGGCAGGAGGATCACATGAGCCCAGGAGTTTGAGACTAGCCTGGGCAACATAGTGAGACTCTGTCTCTATAAAAAATTTTAAAAATTAGCCAAATGTGGTGGCATATGCCTCTAGTCCCAGCTACTTAGGAGACTGAGGTAGAAGAATCACTGGAGCCCGAGAGGCCGAGGCTGCAGTTAAATCCTGCAGCAAAAATCCTAAAAGTATATACACATGCTTGTGCCACTGCACTCCAGCCTGGCTGACAGAGTGAGACCCTGTTTCAAAACAAAAACAAGCAAACAAACAAGCAAAAAGAAAAAGAAAATAACTGTCAACTTGAATTTTTTTTTTTCTTTTTTGAGACGGAGTCTCGCTCTGTCTCCCAGGCTGGAGTGCAGTAGTGCAATGTCGGCTCATTGCAAGCTCTGCCTCCCGGGTTCATGCCATTCTCCTGCCTCAGCCTCCTGAACAGCTGGGACTACAGGTGCCTGCCACCTTGCTCGGCTAATTTTTTTCTTTTGTATTTTTAGTAGAGACAGGGTTTCACTGTGCTAGCCAGGATGGTCTCAATCTCCTGACCTCGTGATCAACCCACCTCGGCCTCCCAAAGTGCTGGGATTACAGGCGTGAGCCACCGCGCCTGACTGTCAACTTGAAATTTTACAGTTTTCAAAGCAACCTTTAAAAATTGAAGGTTGACAGTGTTACTGATGAAGGAAAACTAAGAATATTTTGCTAGCAGATGTACTGTAAAGGAATTGCTAAAGGAAGTTCTTCAGACAGAAAGAAAATGATACCAAAAGAAAATGGTACATCAGGGATAATAAGAAAGAGAAATAGCAAATATCTTGGTAAATATAATAGGCTATTCTTATCCTCTTGAGTTCTTTAAAATACATTTGATAGTTAAAAGAAAAATAATAACATTAAATAAATGTTTCCATGTATATAAATGTAACCTAAAAGACAGCTATAACATAAAGTGGGGAGGGTAAACTGACACATATGGTTGTGGGTTTTCTACATTCCACTTAAGTGATAAAACATTGATTCTAATTAACCTATGAAAAGTAAAATATGTTCATTATAATTTTCAAAGTAACACTAAACAAATCTATTCCAAGAGATATAGCAAAAACATGCTTGGTAAATTGAAAGATAATACAAAAAAATAAAAATAATCCAGGAAGGCAGAAAATGGGGAAACATAAAAAAGCAAAACAGAGGGGAAAACAAATAATAATATGGCATAGCTAAATCCAAACATATCAATAATTAAGTTAAATAGAAATGGCCTAAACTCACCAGTTAAAAGACAGAGATTGCCAGGACAAATCCTACATGATTCTATTTTATGAGGCATCTAAAGTAGTCAAACTCTTGGAAACAGAAAGTATAGTAAGTAGTCTTTACTGGAGGCTGGAAGGAAATGGAAAAGGGGAGTTGTTCAATAAGTGTAGAATTCCAGTTTTGCAAGATGAATAAGTTCTAAAGATCTGTTGCACAACAATGTGCATATAGTTAACATTAGTATATTATAGACTTAAAATGGTTAAGATGACAAATTTTATATTTGCAAATATATGGCAAAAATTTATGTGTTTTTAACTTAATAAAAAAGACAGATTTTCAGATTCATTAAACAAATAAACATGATCGCACTATATATAGTTTACAAGAAATAAATTTCAAATATGCTCATACAGATAGGTCACAAGTAAAAAATGAAAAATGAGATAGTATGCAAATACTAAATTGTACTTTGGTGAATATACTAGTATCAGACAAAGCACACTTCAGAGCAAAAAAAAATTACCAAGGATAACGAAGAACATTACATAATAATAAAATTGTCAATTCACCAAGAAGATGCAAAAATCCTAAAAGTATATACACATATGCCTAACTAAAGAGCTCCAAAATACTTGGAACAAAAAAAGGGCAGAATTAAAAGGAGAAATTCACACATATAATTGGAGACTTCAACACTCCTATGTTAGTAATGGGTTTAACTCAGAAAAAGAAAAAAGCAAGTATATGAAAGAACTGAACAACACCATAAACTAAATAGATACAAACAACATTTACAGAATGTTTTACAAGATAACAGCAGAATATACATTATTTTCAAGTACACACAGAGTATTTACCAAGGTAGATATGACACAGTTGTTGGCATTATCAGACAGATAATTTAAAATAACTATCACTAATATGTTAAAGCCTGTAATAGAAAAGTAAATAACATGCAAGGTTAGTAATGCTCTTAGAACATTTATTAGGAAATGCTCTAAGAGAAAGTTTTTTTTTTTAAAGTTAGAAATAAAAAAGCCACTGAAAAAAAAAAAAATAAAGAATGCCTCTGATGGGCTCATCAGCAGAGTTGTACAAGTGAGAAATCAGTGAGCTTGAAGATAGGTCAGTAAAAACTTCCTCAGCTAAAATGCACAGAGAAAAATATAATTTAAAAATGAGAAAAGGTTAGAAGATCCTAAAATGGAATGCAGAATGTAATAAAAGTATTAAAAAAAACCTCACTGGGCTAAAAAGTTGCTGATTTAAGTAACTTTGCTATGAATAGAGCCTGTAAGCCTAAAGGCTAAAGAAATTGTATGTAAGCACTGTATTCTAATTGATAGTTATTTCTCACAGGGGTGTGTTTTAACAATTCTGATGCTACAATACATGTATACAGGGATTGAAATTTGCACAAATAATTGGCAGATGGGAGCTAGGTTTCACACTGTTGGAGCTGGGAATTACTGGTAATAATGGGAAGGAGGCTAGAATGATCCATGTGGTAATGAATGAGAGTTGTAGACATCAGTATGAACTCATGTTTGGCTTAATATAGACAGTACAGGACTTATTAAGAAATTATTTTTAGGCAGATTGAAAGGGTAAAAGTTCTCAGTGGAATTTTCCTTTAATGAAAGCAGCCCTAAACCATTTCTTTTCTAACAGAAAGCAGCCCGATAGATATGCAAACTAGGGGCTTTCATATGTAAATGCAAGCAGCTGTACCTGGAAGCCAGGTACCTTCAACATGGCATTTCCCACCCTCTTTTCCTTGTCACCACATGTGCCGGTGTCTCTTGGTGATATCCAGGTAAAAACGTGCGCAGAAACCATGGCAACCTTTAGGTAGAAGGCACATCGGCACAATAAAAGAGCCTAATCTTTTGTTGTGGGAGGGTCCGTCTTTTTGCTATGTAAATGGAACACTTGGTCAAACCAATCACCTGGGCCCTATGTCAATCAATCACTGCGTCCTCGGGCCTCTGTATAAAATCAATTGTGTTCTGCCACAAACCAGAGATCCTCTCTTGGGCAACCCACTTTATCAGCATGAGAAAGATTTTCCTCTTTTTCTTCCACTTTGTCTATTAAACTTTCCACTCCTAAACCCACTCCTTGTGTGTGTCCGTGTCTTGAACTCTTTCTCAACTGAGACAAAGAACTAGGGTGTATACCCCAGACAATGGAGCCATTTCATAGATACATATAATTACACATAGAAATGTTTACAGGTAAGTGTATATACACAGATTATTAGACACACATATATTTCCTTAATCTGACAGCTGAGAAGGCCTAGAAGCAATGACAACCGAGTAGCAATGAACAGACCTAGCACCCAGATCATAGGTTCCTGACACTGTTCACCAACAGAAGGAATCAGAACTCTTTGGAGAAAGGGCAGATTGTAAGACTGCTACAGGAAATACACAAAATAAGCATGGAGCATCTTGTAAGTCTGGAAAAAGCCAGTGTTTTTTTTTTTTTTTTTTTTTTTTAAAAGCAAATAATGGAATTATGGCAAAGAGAAGCAGTCAACAGAAATAGCTGCCAAAAACCAATGCTGGAAAGATTTGATCAATACAATAAATAAAAAAGTATTAGATAATAACAAACTACAAAATAAATATATACAACGTCATACTGATATAAATAGGTAATTGAAGAAATAAATGAAGTGTTATAGGAGTTATAAAGAAATTATTTTAGGCAGATAGGAAAAGGAGTCCTTGGGAAGTTTTTGTTTCTTTTAAAGCAGCTCCAGAAACTTTTCGAGCAGGAAAGCCCCGGCTCTTAGAGCCAGGTCGGCAACTTTTAATATGCAAATGCAAGCCATTAGAAACTGGGTCCACCCAAACATGGCGATTTCTGCCTTCTTCTTCTTGCCCTTGCCCCCACATGTGCCTGGGAACATGGCTGCCACCTTGTATCACCACGTGTGTAGAACATCACGGCTCCCCGCATTTGCATATCAAAAAGCTAGGGTGGGAAGGCCAGTTTTTTTTTGTGAGCTGCCTGTATGACATGCCTGGTCAAACCAATCCCCTGAGCCCTATGCAAATCAGACACCACCTCCTCCAGCCTACTCATATAAGCAGCCACTTTCCAAATGCACATGGGGTTTCCTCTCTTGGAGCACCCCCCACCCATCTCTGTTTGGAGGAGCTTCTTCCTTCTTACTTGCCTATTAAACTCTCTGCTCCTTAAAACCACTCCACGTGTGTCTGTGTCATTTTATCCAATTCGAGTGGAGACAAGAGCCCTGGTGTTCCTTCACTCATTGGAGCCCTATCGGAAGAGAACAGACAAATCTTAAATATAGAATTCCAAATAATTTAAGTAGATACTTCAACTTCAAGAAAGTAATTCCCTACTCTTTAAGTATGGGCTATGCATAGTGACTTTCCTTCAGGGTATAGCAGGGAGTTGGGGAGAGTAACTTTACAGTAGAAAAACCTGTCAAATCCTATCATAGCCAGGTGACAAAGGTCACACCAACAATGATATATAATATTTACCCTAACAATGGTGGTATATATCTTTGATATGATGTAGTTGGCATTTTATCTATGTGGTTTTCCTTTCAAAAATCTATAATCCCAGTCTAATAATAAGAAAAGAATCAGACAAATCCCAATTGAGTGGCAAAGTACCTTTCCAGTGCTTCTTCAAACTTTCAAAGTCATCAGAAATAGTCTGTCGTAGGAAAGTCCCAAAGAAACATTATGAGTAAATATAACGTGGCACCCTAGATGAGCTCCTAGAACAGAACATTAGGCAAAAACTAAAAACAATCTAAATAAAGTATGGACTTTCTTTAAAAATAATGTATTAATATTGGTTTATTTGTAACAAATATGCCATGATAATACGTTAATAGTAGGTAAACTGGGTATAGGGTATGTGGAAACTACCTTATTTTCATAAATATTTCTGTGATCTAAAACTATTTTAAAATAAAAATATTGTTTAAAGAACTTCTAATAAAGAAATTTCTAGGTCCAGATGGTTTTAATGGTAAGTCTATCAAAAATTCAAAGGAGAAATTAACACTTAATTTTATAAATCTATTCTAGAAAATAGAAGAGAAAGAGGCAATTTCTTACTCACTATATGAGTTCAATATCACCCTGCTTCAAACTAGACAAAGACATCATGAAAAAAATAACTACATATAAATATCCTTCATGGACATAGATTTAAAAAAACTCAACAAAATATTAGCAAACTCAATCTAGAAAAATATTAAAAGAATAATAAAATACCACTTATGGGGCTTATCCAAGGAACTCAAGGATAGTTTAATTTTTAAAAACCAGTAAATATAATGCATAATATTACTAATCAAAAGAAAAAGCACATCACAATACCAATTGATGCAGAACAGACATATGACAAAATTTAACGTCTATTCATGGTGAAAATTTCCCAGAAATCTTCTTCAATGTAATAAGGGCATTTACAAAAAAAGTCATGATATACTTAAATGGTAAAGGGGTGAATGCTTTCCCCCTAAAAGTCGGCAGCAAATCAAAGATGTTCCCCTTTACCATCCCAATTTAACACCATACTACAAGTCCCAGCAAGTACAATAAGGTAAGATAAAAAAGTAAAAGACACACAGACTGTAAAGGGAGAAAAAAGACTGAACCTACCAACAGATGACATGATTATCTTCATAGAAAAACCCAAGGAAACTCTAGAAGGCTTCTTAGATCTAATAAGTGAATTCAGTAAGTTGCAAGATACAAAGCGAAAACACAAACATCAATCATATTTCTATATGCTAGCAATGTAAATAGAAACAGAAATTTAAAAACAATATTTAAAATATCTAAAAAATGTAAATAAGTATAAACATAACAAAATATGTACAGGTGTGGTGCGCTGAAAACCACAAATTAATGAGGAACAAGATCAAAAAAGACCTAAATAAATACTGTGTCCATAGACTATATAATCAATATTGTAAAGGTATAAATTCTTCCCAGATTGATTTAAATTTTAACTCAATTTCAATGAAAATCTCAGCAAGATTTATTATAGATATAGAAAAATTGATTCTACTATATATGGAAATGCAAAAGACTAGAATATCTTCAATAATCTTGAAAAAGGAGATAAAAATGGAAGAAGGTAAAGCAGTGGAAGGTGAATATAAGTGGAGTCATATTAGAGCTATAGTGAAAAGCCATAATAAAAGACTTACAAAACCACACAGAGAAGACGAAACATTGCTATGAAAATTTGAATCCTATTATATGCTTGCTGTCCAGGGATCCTAGACCTAAACAAACAAATCTTTCTCAGATACAGAAGAATAATTACTGAAACCTACCAAGTGGAAATTGAAAAAGATTTTTAAAATTCCACCATGCATAACAGCAAACAAGAACTAGAAAGAGCAAGAAAAGTAGGGCACAACTGCAAGAAGGCCATTTGAAGATTTTCTTTTATAAACTAATATCCAAGGTTATAAACAAGAAAAAGAAAAATGTAGAGAAGATTTTTGTATTCTGCTTCAGGAGACTGTCAAACAATATTCTGAAGCAGACCCAAAGCTATTGTAAAAGGAGCCCTGTCCTCTCTTTGTGTAATAGATGGGCTAAAGTCTGAAACATAAAATTTGGTTAAAAATTGCTTGGAAAATTGTAGTTATGGGGGAGTCTCCAATATTTGGCTGAGTGATTTCAAGTGGACTTACAACAATTGATATGCTAAAGGCCAAGACAAACTTATGGCCCTTCAGGTAAGACAACAAGTCCCTAAAATAGAATCTGAATTGAAGGGCCTTCCATAGTCTAAGAATTAGGGAATTATTACTGAGGATATGTACAGCTATTGCAAGCAAAAAAGCCATTGGTAGAGCCAATGTCTCATATTACTGAAAATCAAAACGAAGCAAAACTAATCACCCCTTTCACTAGTCTATGTAATATGCCCAATTTGCCCCTAAGGGCCAAATGGGTGAGACTGTAGTTCTTTTCAAGATTTCCAAGTAACTAATACAATAGCTATGTGGTTATACTTTACTTTCTGTGGGCGGCAAGCCACCCAGGTGCCGAGGCAAGAGACCAAGGACACCAGCTGTTCCAGTATAATAAAATATATAAAATAAGTATAGTTATACTAGATATAGATCTTAGATATGATAATATGTGAATATCATTAATCATTAGTTTGTAGCAATTACTTTTTATTCCAATATTATAATAATCCTCACTCCACAATCATAACCTAGGAAAAACCAGGCCATACAGAGATAGGAGATGGGGGACATAGTGAGAAGTGACCAGAAGACAAGAGTGCGAGCCTTCTGTTATGCCCAGACAGAGCCACCAGAGGGCTCCTTGGTCTAGCGGTAATGCCAGCATCTGGGAAGACGCCCGTTGCCAAGCGGACCATGGTCTAGCGGTAGTGTCAGTGTCAAGGAAAAACACCCACTACTTAGCAGACCAGGAAAGTCTCCCTTTCCCTGGGGGAGTTTGTAGAAGACTCTACTCCTCCACCTCTTGTGGAGGGCCTGACATCAGTCAGGCCCGCCCGCAGTTATCCAGAGGTCTAACTGTCTCCCTGTGATGCTGTGCGTCAGTGGTCATGCTCCTAGTCTGCCTTCATGTTCCATCCTGTACACCTGGCTCTGCCTTTTAGATAGTAGTAGCAAATTAGTGAAAGTACTAGAAGTCTCTGATAAGCAGAAATAATGGCATAAGCTGTCTCTCTCTCTCCTCTCTCTCTCTCTGCTTTGGCTGCCAGGCAGGGAAGGGCCCCCTGTCCAGTGGACTCGTGACCCACATGACTTTACCTATCACTGGAGATGGCTCACACTCCTTACCCTGCCCCTTTGTCTTGTATCCAATAAATATCAGTGCAGCCTGGCATTTGGGGCCACTACTGTTCTCTGCGTCTTGGTGGTAGTTGTCCCCCAGGCCCAGCTGTCTTTTCTTTTATCTCTTTGTCTTGTGTCTTTATTTCTACACTCTCTCATCTCCACGCACGGGGAGAAAACCCACTGACCCTGTGGGGCTGGACCCTACAACTTTCTGATATTTCCTAACCCACTGAGCATACTTTGCTCAGTCTTACCCTGAAGATAGAAAATTATTCTCTAACGTAGACTTCTATTCAGCATTCTTTGCTATCCCAGTAACTAAGATAGTTAATATTTATTTTCTTTTCCTGGGAAAATATATTACTTGGACAGTGATACCTGTATAATTACTGGGGCTCTAGCTCATGTCTCTCAACTTTTAGACTAGGATGTCTGAAACAAAATTTCCATTTTGATCTCTCTTTTACAATATGTAGATGATCTTCTTCTACACTTCACTGATTCAGATTCTTCTACAACTAACTCTAAATATCTATTCACTAAAGTGGTTTAAGAAGGATACATAGGGCCGGGCACGGTGGCTCACGCCTGTAATCCCAGCACTTTAGGCGGCTGAGGCGGGTGGATCACGAGGTCAGGAAATCGAGACCATCCTGGCTAACACAGTGAAACCCTGTCTCTACTAAAAATACAAAAAATTAGCTGGGCGAGGTGGTGGGCGCCTGTAGTCCCAGCTACTTGGGAGGCTGAGGCAGGAGAATGGCGTGAACCCCAGGGGGCAGAGCCTGCAGTGAGCCGAGATCTCACCACTGCACTCCAGCCTGGGCGACAGCGAGACTCTGTCTCAAAAGAAAAAAAAAAAAAAGAAGAAGGATGCATAGATTAAGGAAAAGCTTTCCAGTCCTAAAAGGCCAATCATTACCTCAATCATGACTTGCCAGCCAAAGTTAGGGTGTTATCTGGGGAAATATTGTTGACTATTCAAAATTATCCAAAGCTATTTTCTAAAAGACAAAATTTTTTGGATTTGCTATATTTTTATACAATGGTGATTCAGCTTTACTGAAATAGCAAGGCCTATACATGAGCTTCACTTCTCTGAAACTCAGAAATTAAAAAATGCCCTTAGTAACCTCAAAATGCCCCTTCAATAACTACCTTTGCTGGGTCTTCCAGATTATGATGAACAGTTTTGTTTTTTTTTTTTTCCGTGTGTCCAGATAAGTTCAGGTCATGGTCTTGAGGCATGAATGTAAAACACCCAATCAGTGACTCATTGCCTATAGCCTGTCTCTTGATCCAGAAGCCAAGACTTACCCTTTTGCCTCCAAGTGACTACAGCTTCAGCTAAATTTTTCGGCTAGTGAAATTAGTTACTCTTTTCCCCTTACCTGATGACTGAGCTACAATGATGTTTATATCAGGAAGAATGCCAAAGGCTAATAATCTAGATTTTCCCCTTCAAAATCTTAATGTGACTTTATTTGTTGATGGGTCTTATCTAAAAAATGACAAAGGTCAATACTACATTTGGTTTCCTGATTGCATAAGCAAGAATTTTGAAATTTTTTTGTTGGAGATTTGAGAAAAGTGTGATTTCCTTTAATTAGCAGCTGTACAACTGTGCCATGGTTCTTAAGCAAGAGAAGAAACTCAGAAGCTATCAAGCTAATTGTTAAAACAACTAAATTAAAAGCTGAATTTTAAGAACATAAAAGATTATTAAGATTCTGCATAGCAAAATATACATTTATATGAACAAGCCAAGTGCAAAATGATACATTGGAAGAAAATAGTTATATCTTTTTAAAAAATTCGGCCGGGCGTGGTGGCTCACGCTTGTAATCCCAGCACTTTGGGAGGCCGAGGCAGGCAGATCACGAGGTCAGGAGATCTAGAACATGGTGAAACCCTGTCTCTACTAAAAATACAAAAAAATTAGCCAGGCGTGGTGGTGGGCACCTGTAGTCCCAGCTACTCGGAGAGGCTGAGGCAGGAGAATGGCGTGAACCCGGGAGGCGGAGCTTGCAGTGAGCCGAGATTGCACCACTGCACTCCAGCCTGGGCAACAGAGTGAGACTCCATCTCAAAAAAAAAAAAAAAAAAAAATTTCAATAGATTTGGTGGAACAGGTGGTATGTGGTTCAATGGATAAGCTCTTTAGTGGTGTTTCCTGAGATTTTGATGCACCTATCACCCAAGCAATGTACCCTGTACCCAATGTGTGGTATTTTATCCCTTACCCCACTCCCACCCATTCCCCCATGCCCCCAAAGTTCATTGTACCATTCTTATGCCTCTGCGTCGTTATAGATTAACTCCCACTTATGAGTGAGAACATATGGTGTTTGGCTTTCCATTCCTGAGTTATTTCATGTAGCACAATGGTCTCCAACTTCATCCAGGTTGCTGCAAATGACATTATTTTGTTCCTTTTTATGGCTGAGTAGTATTCCATGGTACATACATATATGTACTACATTTTCTTTATCCACTCATTGATTGATGGGCATTTGGGCTGATTCCATATTTTATTCCCTGATAATTAGTGATATTGAGCATTTTTTCATATGTTTGTTAGCCATTCATATATCTTCTTTTGAGGATTGTCTGTTTGTGTCCTTAGCCCAATTTTTGATGAGATTTTTTTTTTTTTCTTGCTGATTTATTTAAGTTCCTTGTAGGTTCTGGATGTTAGTCTTTTACTGAATGCATAGTTTGTGAAGATTTTCTCCCACTTTATGGGTTTTCTGTTTATTCTGCTCATATTTCTTTTGCTTTACAGGAGCATTTCAGTTTAATTAAGTACCATCTATTTACCTTTGTTTTTGTTGCATTTGCATTTGCTTCATGACTTCTTGGTCATGAAGTCTTTGTCTAAGCCAATGCCAAGAAGGGTTTTTCCAGTGTAATCTTCTAGAATATTTGTAGTTTCTGGTCTTAGGTTTTAGTCTGGTCCGTCCTGAGTTGATTTTTATATAAGGTAAGAGATGAGGATCCAGTTTCATTCTTCAACATGTGGCTTGCTAAAGATCCCAGCACCACTTTTCAAATAGGGTGTTCTTTCCTCCAAGTTATGTTTTTGTTTGCTTTGTCGAAGATCATTTGGCTGTAATTATTTGGCTCTATTCCTGGGTTCTCATTTTGTTTCATTGGTCTATGTGCCCATTTTTATACCAGCACTATGCTGTTTTGGTGACCACAGCCTTATAGCATAGTTTGAAGTTGGGTAATGTGATGCCTCCAGATTTGTTCTTTTTGCTTAGTCTTGCTTTGCCTATGTGGGCTCTTTTTTGGTTCCATATGAATTTTAGGATTGTTTTTTCTAGTTCTGTGAAGAATAATGGTGGTATTTTGATGGGAATTCCACTGAATTTGTAGATTGCTTTTGGCAGTATGGTTATTTTGCAATATTGATTCTACCCCTCCATGAGCATGGGATGTGTTTCCATTTGTTTGTATTTATGATTTCTTTCAGCAGTGTTTTGTAGTTGTCCTTGTAGAGGTCCTTCACCTACTTCATTAGGTATACTCCTAAGTATTTTATTTTATTCACAGCTGTTGTAAAAGGGGTTGAGTTCTTGGTTTGATTCTCAGCTTGGTTGCTGTTGGTGTATAGCAGTGCTACTGATTTGTGTACATTGATTTTGTATCCTGAAACTTTCCTGAATTCATTTATCAGATCTAGGAGCTTTTTGGATTAGTCTTTAGGGTTTTCTAGGTATACAATCATATCATCAGCAAATAGCAACAGTTTGTCTTCCTCTTTACTGATTTGGATGCCTTTATTTCTTTCTCTTGTTTGATTGCTCTGGCTAGGACTTCCAGTACTATGTTGGATAGAAGTGGTGAAAGTGGGCATCCTTGTCTTCTTCCAGTCTCACAGCATTTGCAGTGGCAAACTGCTTCTGTCAAGGTGTCTGTGAATTCTTTCAGTTTTCCTGACTATGTTCCTGTGGTGGTTCTTGGAGCAAAAGTTCATGATGTGGGTCTCCACATGCTGTTCTGTTCACCTGAGTGGGAGCTGCAAATTAGTCCTGCCTTCTATCCACAGTTTTCATCAAACCTCCCCTACATCATATTTGACAGACAAAGATTAGTTTTCTTAACACAAAAATCTCTCCTAATAGATAATCCAATAGAAAAATTGCCACACAGCATAAAGAGACAACTCTCAGAAGAGGAAGTGTGCATGTCAATCATGCTGGTCACCAAAAAAAAAAGCATAATACATAGTAAGTAATAAAATAATAAATAACAGTAAAATGACATTTATCCATGATATTGGCCCACACTTAAAAGAAGTACAACAGTCAGGGCAAACAAAAGATACAGGAAAAAAGACCCCATTCTTCTGCTTTGGGTGAGTTGCTGCAGCCTTCATGGATCAGATTGTGCAGTACCTAGTGACACTGAGACATGCATACACTTTTATTTTTTAACTTCTAAGTTCCAGGGTACATATGCAGAATGTGCAGGTTGTTACATAGGTAAACAGGTATCGAGAGGTTTGTTGTATAGATTATTTCATCACTCAGGTATTAAGCCTAGTATCCATTAGTTATTTTTCCTGATCCTCTCCCTCCTGTCACCCTCTGCCCTCTGGTAGGCCCCAGTGTGCATTGTTCCCCTTTATGTGTTCATGTGTTCTCATTATTTAGCTCCCCCTTATAATGTGGCATTTGGTTTTCTGTTCCTGCATTAATTTACTAAGGATAATGGCCTCCAGCTCCATCCGTGTCCCTTCAGAGGACATAATATCATTCTTTTTTATGGCTACATAGTATTCCATGGTGTATATGTACCACATTTTCTTTATCCAGTCTATCATTGATGGGCATTTCAGTTGATTCCATGTCTTTGCTATTGTGAATAGTGCCATAGTGAACATATGCATGCATGGGTCTTTATAATAGAATAATTTATATATATCCAGTAATGGGATTGCTGGATCAAATGGTGTTTCTGCCTGTAGGTCTTTGAGAAATTGCCACACTGTCTTCCACAATGGTTGAACTAATTTGCATTCCCGCCAATGTAAAAGCATTCTTTTTTCTCCACATTCTGCCAGTCTCTATTATTTTTTGACTTTTTAATAACAGCCATTCTGACTGGTGTGAGATGGAATCTCACTGTGGCTTTGATTTGCATTTCTCTAATGATTGGTGATGTTGAGCTTTTTTTATATATATACTTGTTGGATGCAGAGACAGGCATACATTTTGATACAGCAATCACACTTGGGGAAGTCTATCCCACAGAACTTAAAGCCCTAGTACAGAAAGATCTATGTGCAAAATTTGTATCCCAGTCTCAGCTTCCACACTGATAAATAGTTGACTGTGGTGTGTACTTCCTAAGTCCATTACTGGGGTTAAAGCTAATGAACAGGAAATGCATTTTGAAAATTAGTTATCACTATTAAAACACATGGCAACATGGAAATACTGTGGGATTTCCAAAAGAAGATCCCAGATTTCCTGCCCTGACTCCTCACACAGCATCCTCTGTGTTTCCCACAGTGCAGTACTCAGAGGACATAACATGGGAAATAGCAGAGATAAATGTGACAGTGCAGGAGAGAAGCCTGTGCTTCCTCAGCCCAGAATGGAGCCACCCTAGAGGGCCACTTTCTGGACCTTTGACTAACTAGTCTACTGAGGTTTCTCTTGGTATTAACTACTCCCAGAAAGTTTGGGGCAACTGCAAAAAGAAGCCTCTGGATCTTGGAAGCAGAGACATCTCCGGCCATGTCTGCAGGGATCCTGGAGTTCAGTCATTATCTGCCTGTCTCTGAGGACTTTGTTATCTCTAGGAGGCTGGCCTCTCAGTGGGCTCTTCCAGGCAGCTTGGAGGCTCTGGGGTGTTTTCCGAGGCCAATTCTAGACTGAAGTGACTCAGAGCCATTGGGAAATTTCTCCTAGTAGATAAGGGATGGATAAATTCAGGGGAATTATTATGACTAAGAGAAAAGTCTACAGGCTGGAGTAACTGTATGCCAAGAAAATAGAGGCTGCAGAGGACCCTTTGCTTTGGGAATCATATATCTTTCTACTAATGATGTCCTAAGTTAGTGAGTGAGCTTTCCCAAAAGCCTGCAGGGTTAGGATGCTTGCTTTGAGTAATGAGAGATGTGTAGTGTTTATAGGGCTTCCTCTCCTCCACCATCACCCAACATTTATCCCTCTTACCCCATCTCCCACCCTCTCAACAACAACTTCACTGGCTTTAGGGTGGCGAGACTCTTTTTAAAAAAAATAAAATGTGGAGACAATGCTATTATGTTAGTCTGATAAGTGAGGTAACTACAATTTGGCTGGAGTTAATTCTATGAGACCCTTGGTCTGTGCAGACAGGCAGGAATATGTAGGTAATGTGGAGTTACACAATGTTAGGTAATCACCCTGTCACTTGCCTGTCATGTGCCTGTCACAGTGACTTTGCCTCTGAAATCTCTGTCTTGTGTAAAGAGGCCTGAAACCACAGAAGAGCTCAGCACATGTTAGTTCCCTTTATCTTTGAAATTAAGGCTGTGCAATTGAAAGTTTGTTAAATGGGTTTTAACACTTGACTATAGAAAATCATCATAATCTAATAGAACAGAAAAATGGGCTCCAAACAAACCTGCAGCACATAGTTTCACAAATAAATGCTGGTGTTTGAACAATGAATTATTTACAAAAATAGCTACTCACTTTCTAATATATGGTAAACTAAATTCTAGTTGAATTAAAGAGTTAAATATGAATAATGAAACAATAGGAAAGTACAGTGGATATTTAACTCATCTCTTAATCACAAAACTTAAGCACAAAAGTGAAAAAGAAGGAGAAGAAGTAAGAGGAGGAGGGGGAGAAAGAGAAAAGGGAAAGAAGAGAAAAAGGAGAAGGATAAACATGTAAGATTTAACTGTATAAAATGCTAAACTTCTCTATTAAATGTAAAAATAGCCAGAATATATAGCAGAAAGAGTTAATTTCTTAATATGTAAAAAAGCTCAACCAAGTCACTAAGTAAAATATACACATTTTAAAATTGTCAAAAGATAGTAATAGAAAATAGCAAAATCATTTCAAGTGCTAATAAATGTGTGAAAAATCCAACAAACTATAACACTTAAGAAGGCAAGATCTAGATGTTGACTATAAAATGGAAAGGCCAAGGTGTGCATTAATACTGAATGCTGGCATGGATGCAGCCAAATGGGCCCTGCTGGGAATTGGGGGCATAAGCAATTCCATAGGGATATGCCACTGGAAACACCAGGAAGAGCATGTGCCAACTGTGGGGCAGCCTGATTCCAGGAAGAAGGGAAAAGGAAGGATGAGGACATACCTGCCCAGTTTTCTCTCAAAATTCACCAATAACATAGGTCTTCCTCCAACTCATGTCTCCTCAGTGAATGAGGTTGGGGGAAAGCAAATGTCTTACAGTTGGAGGAGCTCTCTTTGCATGACAAGAAACATCGGGAGTTGGAAAGAAGTCCCCCCTTCCAATGACAAGTGCATTCCATTATCTTCTCCTTGCCCTCAACTGTTTAACTAATTGTATTACTTTTCAGTTGCTGTGTAGCAAATTATCACAAATACACCAGCTTAAAACAACACAAATTTATTATCTCACAGTTTCTCTGGGCCAAGAGTCTGGGCATGGTTTAACTGGGTCCTCTGCAAAGCTGCAATCAAGTGTCTGTCAGAGCTTGGTTCTCATCTGGAGGCTCAACTGGTGATGAATCCACTTCTAAGGTGTTGACAGAATTCATTTCCTTGTTGCTGTAAGATTGAGAGTCAGCTTCTTGCTGGCTGTTGGCTGGAGGCCATCCTAAACTCCCAGAGGCTGCCTGCAGTTCCCTGACACATGACCCTCCTCAGAGGCCCTCTCATAACATAGCAATTTGGTTCTTCAAAGCCAGCATGGCAGAAAGAGAGTGAACTTCTGGCAAGATGGAGTCTTAGATAATGTAATCATGAGAGTGATAGCCCATCATCTTTGCCATATTCTCTATTGATAGAGGCAAGTCAGAGGTCATTCCCACTCAACGGTATATCACACAGGGTCTGACCACCAGGAGGTGAGCAGCATAGGGGCAATCTTAGAGTCTGTCCACCACAACACTGCATAACAGGGACAACCTGGCCACAGACTGAGGAATGCTCACGTTCCTCATTCCCTCATCTCATCATATTTTCTAATCTGTCATTTATAACACTCCAATTCCAAGTAACATATTTCTATATTAATCAGGGCTGCCAGTTTTAAAATAAACACCAAGCCAAAACCAGTTTATGAAGAAGCTAAATTTGTTAACTCACAAATACAAGAAATAAAAGAATATTCCAACTATGAGAAGAGACCAGGGATGGTGGCTCATGCCTGTAACCCAGCACTTTAAAGGGCTGAGGCAGGAGGACTACCTGAAGTCAGGAGTTCAAGACCAGCCTGGGCAACATAGTGAGACCCCCATCTCTACCAAAAATTTAAAAAGTAGTCAGGCATGCTGGCACACACCTGTAGTCCCAGTTGCTCAAGAGGCTGAAATGGGAGGATTGCTTGAGCCCAGAAGTTGGAGACTGCAGTAAGCTATGATCATGTCACTGCACTCCAGCCTGGCTGAAAGAACAAGACCCTATTAAAAAAAAAGAAAAAAGCAAAAATGGGCCTCAACAAAAACTGAAACGAGGACTCCAGCACTTTAAATGCTATCAGGACATGTTTTCCATCTCTCATAAATGCATCTCTTTGTGTGTTAGCTTCATTGTTTCTTATCATGGTGAAATTTCTCCAGCAGTGTTAAACATGGCTACTGATAGCACTCAGGTTTTATGCCTTACAGCTTCTACAACTGGGACGATATCGACCCACTTTTAATCTCAATCTTAAAAATACCACATGAGGGGCTTCACTTATGTGTAGTGGACTACTACATGTGCTATGGTAGAAAAAATAATAAAGGTCTTGAGATCAATTTTAAAAACCAGATAAGATTTTTTTTTTTTTTTTTTAATTTAAAGGCACTGGTCGGGCGCAGTGGCTCACGCCTGTAATCCCAGCACTTTGGGAGGCCGAGGTGGGCAGATCACAAGGTCAGGAGATCGAGACCATCCTGGCTAACACGGTGAAACCCCATCTCTACTAAAAATACAAAAAAATTAACCAGGTATGGTGGCGGGCACCTGTAGTCCCAGCTACTCAGGAGGCTGAGGCAGGAGAATGGTGTGAATCCAGGAGGCGGAGCTTGCAGCGAGCCCAGATTGTGCCACTGCACTCCAGCCTGGGCGACACAGCAACACTCTGTCCTGAAAAAAAAAAAAAAAAAAAAAAAAAAAAAAAAAAAAAAAAATTAAAGGCACTGGGGGAGTTGTTGAATTAACCAGGACTAGAAGCACAAATATTTTACATAGAGGAGAGAAATCATGGATTGATTAGATGATGCCTTGCAGTCACATTTTTCCCTAGAAGCATTTGCTGACTCCTAGTGCAGAGGAAAGAGGCTAAGAATCTGGTCAGGTAGAGGACCATTAGCGGGAAGCAGAGAAACCAGTGGAAACTCTAGAAATCTTCTGGAGTTGAAGAAGAGAAATTAGAGATTGGAAGAAACAAGATCTTAATGAGAAGAAAAAAAAAAATCCTAAGCCAGATACGTGGACAAGTTTCCCTTTAAGACATTTGCTGAGTCCTGAAGCTTCACAGAAAAGAAGGCAAGCGGGAGCATAGCTAGCGGGTGGGAGCATTGCGGGGAAAGCATCTGGACAGTGGTGAAGCATATTTAGCAAGCATGGCTAGTTGAGGAAACAAGGCAGTTCAGGAACCTCCAAGAGAAGGGGCCCAGGTGAATATGCTAGGCTCTTAGAATCACTAAAAAACTGTACCCTAAGAACATGGATTAGCCAGAGGCAGATGGAGCCTTTCTGAAGCTGCGATCACATTTGACTCAACACAACACAATTCCTCATGAAAATAAAGTGATCAGCCAACTCCCAGACTAGGTAACATAATGAGCTCCTGTCTCTACCAAAAAAAAAAAAAAAAAAGCAGGTTTGGTGATGTGTTCCTATGGTTGTAGCTACCTGGGAGGCTGAGGTGGGAGGATTTCTTGAGTTTGAGAGGTCAAGGCTGCAGCAAGCTGTGACTGTGCCACTGCATTCCAGCCTGGGTGACAAAGTGAGAACCTGTCTCAAAAAAAAAATTAAAGAAAAATGATGCTAGATGGAAATGCAGAAATGCAAGAGGGAATATAAATATAAAATATAAAAATTAAAAATAAAAGGACCTACAGGTGATTCAGATATTGAGGTTAGCAGATAAGGGCTTAAAATGAGTTATTTAAAAAGATTAACATATCCAAGATATAGAGGAGAAGGTGGAGGAAACAATGCAGAACAATTTCACCAGATAATTTGAATTTAATAAAAAGAATCTAGTTGAAATTCTGCAGTAGAAAAACATTCAAAATTAATAATGGAAAAGAATAGATTTAACAAGCAGATTAGACACAACAGAAGAAACATTTTGTAAATTAGAAGACAGCTCAATAAAAAATATCTGAATGAAACCACAGAGAGATTAAAAAAAAAGAACAAAGGGGTGTAAGAGTCATGAGGTCCACAGCGAAAAATGCATATATAACTGGAGACATATAAGAAAAAAGAATGGGGCAGAAGAAATATTTGAAAAATAGTGGTCAAGAACTATCCAGAACTAAGAAAAAGACTTCAACCTGCAGATTCAAGAAGCTCTGTGAATGACAAATACATTAAATACAAACAAAACCATACCTAAATATATCATAGTAAGACTTGAAAATCAAAGACAAACAGATAATTTTAAGAACAACCAGAGAAAATAATTTAAATTAGTAGCAATAAAACTGAAGTCAAATTCTCAATAGAAACAATAGAAGGTAGATTATAAGAAAACAATACTTAAAGTGTTGAAATAAAATAACTGTCAACTTAGAAATTTATACCAAGAAATATATTCTTCAAAAATAAAGATAAAATATTTTGGTGAGATATTTTGCAAAAAACATTGAGTAACTCTACTTCCAAGTAACTTCACTAAAAGAAACACTAAAGGGAGTTGTTTAGGCAGAAGAAAAGTGATGCTAGATGGAAATGTAGAAATGCAGGAGGGAATAAAGGAACATATAAGGAAATATAAGTGATTGAATATTGCCTGTACAAAGCAATAATAACAGTTTCTTATGAAATTTAAAATGCATATAGAATTAAGATGCATGCCAAACTTAAGATAAAAGGCATGCAGATGATAAAAGAAGTGAAATTGTTCTAAGGCATTGGTATGATCAGGGAAATAATAAAAGTAATTATATTGGACTACAAATACCTAAGAATACACATAATTATTAGAGTAACAACTAAAAGGGTAAAATATTGTATGGCGAACAAGTTAAGATATATATATTTATATAATATTTATAAAATTAAGTAATATTTAGTAATTTATAATAATTAGTATTAATGTAATATAATTAATATATAATAATATAATTAAAATAAATAATATATAGTAAATAATAAATAGTACTGTATGGTAAATATATAGTAATTATATAATTACTATATGTAATAACTATAATTAAATAATATATAGTACATTCATATATTTTAAAATGTATTATATAGAGTATATATAAATACACTATATATAAAAATTATATAATTAAATAATATATTGTACATTTGAATAGATTATATAAATATCTATATAGATTAAGTAGATTATATAAATATCTAATATATAATATTAGATATATAAATATATAAATATCTAATATGTAATATTAGATACACTATATAAATATCTAATATGTAATATTAGATACACTACATAAATATCTAATATGTAATATTAGATACACTATATAAATATCTAATGTAATATTAGATACACTATATAAATATCTAATATGTACTATTAGATACACTATATAAATATCTAATATGTACTATTAGATACACTATATAAATATCTAGTATGTAATATTAGATATACTATATATAAACATCTAATATGTATATTTATGTAGTTAATTATTGAATATTATACATATAAGATGTTTATATATAGTATATATAAAGTTAAATCCTTCTCCCCCAAAAAAAGAGAAGAAAAGAAAAGAAATATATCAAATAGAAAAAAGTTAAACCATATAAAGAAAAAAGACGGTATATATAAACATATTTATCTCTGTAACTATGTTAAATATAAATAATGTAATTGTGCCAATAAATAGACAATCAAACTGAATTAGAAAAGTAGAAGACTAATTCACCTACATGCTATTACAAGCAAACAACTTGTTAAGGACACAAAGTTTAAAAGCAAAATTGTGGGAAAAGGTATTAAGAAAACAGTGAAAAAGGGAAACTGATATAGAAATTAATGGCAAAGGACACTTAAGGCAGGAAAAGTCACTAGAGAAAAAGGAATATTTCATAATTAGGAAAGAATCAATTTACCAGGAAGATATAACAATTCTCAATCTATATGCACCAAATAATATAGTTTCTAAGTATATAAAACAAAAATTGACAAAATAGAAGAAGAAACAGAAAAAACACAATTAAAGTAGGAGACTATAATACGCCTCTCTCAATAACCAATAATATAATCTAAAAAGGATATATAGTAAAGATAAACATTCTGAAAAGCTTAACTGAGAAATGTGACCCAATTGATGTGCATAGAATCCAACAACATCAAAATACAAAATCTTTCAAGTATACATGGAACATTCACCAAAACTGGCCATATTTGGGGTACAAAGTAAATCTCAATACAAAATAATCAAAATTATTCAAAGTATGTACTCTAAGCATAGTTTATAGAGGAAAATTTCTGGCCTTAAATGCATATTTAGAGGAAAAAGTACATCTGAAATGTTATTTTTTAACTTTCCTCTAAATAAGCTAGAAAAAGAAAGTAAATCAAACTTTTTAAAGGCTAATAAAAAGATAAAATAGCAGAATTCCATGAAATTAAAAAAACAAATGAAAATAGAAAACTCAACAATTTCAACAAAATAGGACTTTTTTGATATGTTAATAGAATTGATAATGATAGCAAGACTGATAAAGAAAAGAAAAAAACAAAAATTACAAATAACATGAATGAAAAAAGGGACATCATTCCAAATACTACAGATATTTTTGAAATAATAAAATGATATTTTGGCAGTTTTTTGCTTAATTCATATATATCATTCTCTGGGTTCTTCCCTGGAAGGACTATACCAATAGGAGTTCTTTGTTCTCTGTTCTTCCATTTGGGGGTACCCTGACAGATTGGAGATTGGAAGGAGAGTGAAGTCAGGGTATTTATTCTAACAGCTTCCTCCCTACTGTGTCATTTCAGAGGAATGGAGGCTGGATGCCTCCATCAAATGCCCCAGCTCCTCTCAATGGTCATCCTCACCATACAATTATCCTTCCCCCTATGACAATCATTCCTTCCCCTCTTCTCCCCTCTTTAAGCCTAAGGGTGGTTCCAGCCCCACTGCTACTAGCCCCAGGGTGCTGCACTGTTTCTTGTGATTTTCCCACGTCTTGACCATACCTTTAATAATTTTCTTTATAAGAGATAGTTTCTTTAATAAACCCTCTACAGACAATACTAATTGGAACATAGCAACTGTTTCCTGCTGTGACTTTCACTGATACAGCTCCTTTGTCCCCAATATCCTTCTCCTAACATATTACTTTATCTTAATTAGCAATGTCACATTTCAATAGGTTGTCCAAGCCAGAGATGTAAAAAAATCATCCTAGCGCCCTTCCCTTCTCTTATCCCTCATACCTAGCCATTGCTGAGTCTGTGTGATTCTTGCTTTTTTTTAAAAAAAAATCACTTTTGTTGCTCCCCTCTTCTGTCGTCACAACCAATGGCCTCATTAATCAGGCCCATATCTTTTCTCTCTGAAAAAAAAAAAAAAGCTGCACTCTTTCAATTGGCACCTGCAAGGTTGTTTGCTCTGTGCTCTACTTGTGCACTCATCAGTGGAAGGATGAAGGGGGCTGAAACCTCACTTCTCCTCCACATTAAATGTTATATGTCTTGCAGCAGGGTCCTGTTAACTTGGAGGAAAGGATTCCTTTCTTATTCATACAAAAACAATGAAACTAGTGGTGGTCCTGAATTTAGCAACCTACAACCCATGTAATGTTCTGACCACCAATATAATCCAGCCAATTGTGGGATCTAGTAACATAATCTAGAGCCTTGCTTGGCATAAAAAGCCCACAAAGATGTGGTCCCTGCTTAGTTCAGATTTTACTAATCTCTACTTTGTATTATTCTATTCTCCAGCTATGCTTACCCCTGGCAAGTCCCTAAATGTGACATTCTATCCTAAGCTTTCATATCTTTGTACAAACTGCTCTATCTCTGGAATACCCTTCCTCTGCTCCTGTGCTGTGTGGGCTTCAAGACGGTCCCTAGTCATCTCTGCCTCCTAATGTTCACATCCTGTGTGATTCCCTCCCTTGAGTGTTGATGGAGGGGGGGCTCTAAGTTAATTCTAACCAATAGAACGTAGCAGGCATAATGGAATATCACCTCTATGATTATGTTACATATGATTGTAACTTCTACCTTGCTAGCAGACTGTCTCTTGCTGGCTTTGATGAAACAAATTGCTGTCCTATGAGCTGCTATATGAGGAGGCAGGCCCACATAGCAAAGAACTATGAGAAGCTTCTAGCCAACAGCCAGAAGGAAATTAAGGTCCTCAGTCAGTAGAACACAAGAAACTGAATTCTGCCAATAACCACATAATTGTGGAAGAACATCCTTCCCCAGTCAAGCCTTGAGATGAAATTGCAGCCCCAGCCACCATCTTTTTTCTCCCCAATTGTTTTCTTTTCCTTTTTAATTGACACATAGAAACCATACATATTTATAGAATGCAGAATAATATTTTGACTTATGTATACAATGTATAATTACAAAATCAGGGTAATTGGCATATCCATTACCTCAAACACTTATCATTTCTTTGTGTCGTGAACATTCAAAATTCACTCTTCTAGTTTTCTGAAAATACAAAGTAAATTATAGTTAACCATATTCATGCTACAGTGCTACAGAACACTAGAACTCATTCTTTCTATTTAGCTGTAACTTTGTATCAGTTAGCCCTCTCCTTATCTCCCCTCCCTTTTACCCTTTCCAGCCTTTAATACCCACAATGCTACTCTCTACTTCCATGAGTTTGGTTTTTATTTAGCTCCTACATATGAATGAAAACATTCAGTATTTATCTTTCTGTGCCTGACTTATTTTGCTTAACATAACATCCTCCAGCTCCATCCATGTTGCCATGAATGACAAGATTTTATTTCATATTTTTTTTGAGACAAGGTCTCTGTCACCCAGGCTGGAGTATGGTGGCATGATCATAGCTCACTGCAGCCTTGAACTACTGGGCTCAAGTGATCCTCCTGTCTCAGCCTCTTTGAGTAGCTGGAATTACAGGTGTGTGCCACCATGCCCAGTTGCTTTTTGTATTTTTCCTAGAGACAGGGTTTCACTATGTTGCCCAGGCTGGTCTTGAACTCTCAAGCAATCCTCTAACCTCAGCTTCCCAAAGTGCTGGGCTTACAGGCATGAGCCCCCGTGCCCAGCACAGGATTTCCTTTTTTATGGCTGAGTAGTATTCTATTGTGTACACATACCAAAATTTTTTTAATCCATTCATCTGTTGATGGACGTTTATGTTGATTCCATATCTTAGTTATTGTGAATAGTGCTATGGGGGTGCAAGTATGCCTTTGATATACTGATTTCATTTCCTTTGCAAAACACTCAGTAGTGAGATTGTTGGATTGTTTGGTAGTTTTAGTTTTTTGAGAAACCTCCACACTGTTTTCCACAATGCCAGCCAACATCTTGATTGCAGCCTAGTGGGAAGCCAGGAAGCATAGGACCCCGAGAAGCTATGCCTGAACTCTTGACTCATAGAAACCATAAGATAATAAATGTGTGTTGTTCTAAGCTGCTAAGTTTGTAGTTATTTGTTACGCAGCAATAGATAACTAATACAGCCTCTGAATTCAGAAAACTCTTGGTCATCCGAGGCTGGGATGCTCCTTCCTCTTGATTCCAGTACACCAAGTGCATTCCCCATCATGCTAGCCAGAGACTTGAGAGCTGAACTCTGTCCATTGTAATTCTAATCTTTCTTTCTTTCTTTCTTTCTTTCTTTCTTTCTTTCTTTCTTTCTTTCTTTCTTTCTTTCTTTCTTCATTTCTATTTCTTTCTTTCTTTCTTTCTTTCTTTCTTTCTTTCTTTCTTTCTTCTTTCTTTCTCTTTCTTTCTTTCTTCTTTCTTTTTTCTTTCTTTCTTCTTTCTTTCTTCTTTCTTTCTTCTTTCTTTCTTTCTTTCTTCTTTCTTTCTTCCTTTCTTTTTTTTCTTTCTTTCTCTCTCTCTCTCTTTCTTCTTTCTTTCTTTCTTTCTTTCTTTCTTTCTTTCTTCTTTCTTTCTTTTTTGAGATGGAGTCTCGCTCTGTTGCACAGGCTGGAGTGCAGTGGTGCCAACTCAGCTCACTGCCAACCTCCACCTTCTGGGTTCAAGTAATTCTCCTGGCATCAGCCTCCCGAGTAGCTGGGATTACAGGTGCATGCCACCACGCCTGGCTAATTTTTTGTATTTTTAGTTGAGGCAGGGTTTCATCATGTTGGCCAGGCTGGTCTGGAACTCCTGACCTCAAGTGATCCACCCTCCTTGGGCTCCCAAAATGTTGGGATTACAGGTGTGAGCCACTGTGCCCAGCCTCATTTTTATTTCTATGTTCCTTTTCTCCACACTCTGGATGTGTCTCCTGAGCTCTCTTTTACATCATTCTGTTGTCTAAAATATCTGCATTGGTCTCTGCTGCTTTCAGTGTGGATTTCAATTGCCTGGATTTCAATTTTAGATTTTTTGCAATCTTTCCTAATCCAACTGTTTTCTTATTTTGTCATTTTGCTTTCTGAACTTGGCTTCTCTCATATTTGTGAGGATGAGAAGCATTTTGCTGCATTTCAGTAGATAGTTTTCAGAAGTATTGTACCAGGTCTGGTGCCAAACTCCCATCGTTTCAGTCTTGCTTCTGATTCCAGCAGTGACTGAGGCAAACAACTTAGCATGGGCTTTGACTCACCTCACACCATGAGCTTCTTGCTCCAAATATGCCCTGCACATCCTTTACTTTCTATTTTTGGATGTCTTTGTCATCATAGACTGCAGCCCTCTCTCCAGCACACAAGAATCATCACAATCTGGAAGTATGTGGGGGATTTAGTGTCCTGGGCAGCAGCCCTATCTATCAGAGCCAATGGATAAAGACTGCTGCTCCCTGTGGGTCCTTAGATAGACAAATGGGAGAGACACTCTATAGGCTCCTTTGAATGTCCTGATGAAATTAAGTTCCAGTTGCTCTCAGCCTTTCTTCCTTTTATCACTTTCCCAGGGACCTCCCTTCCATTCTCTCAGATTTTCTCCCAAATAAATTATCCTATATATATATTCTTGCTCAGTTACTGTTTTGGGTAGCATCCAAACCAAGCCAAGTATATTCTTCCTTTCTAATGCCAGGACAATTCTTTTTTACTACTCTGTAGTATTTGCCAGCAACCTAGATGACCTGGAAGCATCTTCTTGCCCAGAGCCTCCTGATGAGAGCCCAGCCTAAACCTTGATTTTGGTCTTGTGAGACCCTAAGCAGAAAACTCTGTTGAGCCCATCCAGACTTTTGACCAATAGACCTATGTTGTTTTAAGCTACTTAGTTGGTGTTACCTTGTTTTCTCATTGATCTTGAATCATAGGAGCAGGCCAAGAGATAGAACCTGTACTGGGTTAGATAGTGTCTCCCCAAAATTCATGTCCTTCCTGAATTTTAGAATGTGACCTTATTTGGAAATAGGGCCATTGAAAATGTACTTACAGTTAAAATGTGGTCTTATTGGAATAAATGGGCCCTTAATCCATTCTAACCGGTATTGTTATAAGAAGAGAAGAGGTACAGACACTGAGACACACCAGAGAGAATGCTTTGGGAAGATGGAGGCAGAGATTGGAACAATGTGTCTATAAACCAAGGAATGTTAAAGATAGCCAGCAGCAACAAAACCTAAGAGAAAGGCATGGAACAGATTATTCTCCTCCAGACCCCACAGGAAGTACATGGCCCAGCGTACACTTTGATTTCAGACTTCTTGCACCCAGAAATGTAAGGAGACAAATTTCTGTTATTGAAAGCCACCCAGTTTGTGTTACTTTGCTATAGCAGGGCTAGAAAACTAATACAGGACCTAACTGTTTTTCTGCTCTTTTTATGTGGTCCTTGTTTCATCAATCAAAGCCTGAGCCTTCCATGTAACAAAGTCTGGACCGTATTCCTTAATCTAGGCTTATTTGTTCATAGGCTGTCTATCATTTTGAGGTTTTGTTGAGAGCATGGGTTTGTATTATCACCTGTGTGTTCAGGAAGATATCAGTGGGCGGTTGAAATAAGCTCTTTTTGAGACTGCTCTAGTAGTCAGGGCTCTCCAGAGAAGCAGAATCAGTCAGATATATATATAGATATAGATACATAAAAGGAGATGTATTTTATTTTATTTTTTGAGACAGAGTCTCGCTCTGTCACCCAGGCTGGAGTGCAGTGGTGCAATCTCAGCTCACTGCAACCTCTGCCTCCTGGGTTCAAGCAATTCTTCTGCCTCAGCCACCCTAGAAGCTGGGATTACAGGCATGCGCCACGGTGCCTGGCTAATTTTTGTATTTTTAGTAGAGACGGCGGTTTCACCATGTTGGTCAGGCTGGTCTCGAACTCCTGACCTCAGGTGATCCATCTGCCTTGGCCTCCCAAAGTGCTGGTATTACAGGAGTGAGCCACCACGCCCAGCCTATAAAAGGAGACTTATCATGGAAATTGGCTCACATGATTATGGAGGCTGAGAAGTCCCATTATCTGCCATCTGCAAGCCCAAGGACCAGAAAAGTAGGTGGTGTAATTCCATTTGAGTCCAAAGGTCTGAGAACCTAGGGGGCTGCTGGTGTCAGCCTCCAAATATGAAGGCTCAAGAACCAGTAGTATCAGGGCCTAAGGGCAGGAGAAGATGGATTTCCCAGCTCCAGGAGACAGTGAATTCACCTTTCCTCTGCCTTTTTGTTTTATCCCAACCCTCAAGGGATTGGATGATGCTCATCTACATTGGTGAGGGTATATCTTCTTTATTCTGTCTACAGATTCAAATGCCAATCTCTTCCCCACATACACATCCAGAAATAATGATTTACCAGCTATGTGCATATTATTTAACCCAGTCAAGTCAACAAATACAATTAACCATCATAACCACTCTGTAACATGATCATTCTGAATGTTGTTGTTGCACATTTTGGAAACTTATTATAATTTTTTTCTAGGACCATGTGAGGCATTAATTAATTATCAAAATAATAAATGTTGATAGAAGATAAGTAAGTCCTTCAATCCACTACATAAACTTTGCCTTGGCTTTGGGGCTCTGGAGGTTTAAAAGGCCAGCTCCAGAAAGGAAAGGCCTAAGCCAGTCAATTTCCCTTCAATTTCAGAAAGGAAATAAAAGAATATATGATTGTCAAGTTGTATTATTTGGAATAACATACCCTCAGCATCAGAAAATGGAGAAGAGGAAACTGAAAAGAATCTGTGTAATGTGCAATAGCCCATATACTTGAGACATTCGTCTACACGGCTGCCAGAAAGATCTATTAAAAATGCAAATCTGGCTGGGCGCAGTAGCTAAGGTCTGTAATCCCAGCACTTTGGGAGGCCCAAGGCGGGTGGATCACTTGAGGTCTGGAGTTTGAGACCAGCCTGGCCCACAGGGTGAAACCCCATCTCTACTAAAAATATAAAATGAGCTGGGCGTGGTGGCAGGCACCTGTAATCCCAGTTACTTGGGAGATTGAGGCAGGAGAATTGCTTGAACCAGGGAGGCAGAGGTTGCACTGAGCCGAGATGGCGCCCCTGCACTCCAGTTGGGGTGACAGAGTGAGACTCCATCTCAAATTTAAAATAAAATAAAATAAAAATAAAAATCTGACTCTATATCGCCCCTACTTAAAGCCCTCTGGTAATACCACAATGACTTCAGGAACATTGGTCACACTTCTTAGCTGGTCATTCATACCCTCCATGATTGGCGCCCTGTCTACTTCCTCATCCTCATCTCCTCCACTCCCAGCACACACTCTAAGTAACAGCCACACAGGGCTGTGCACAGTCCCTTGAATATTCCATGCTCCTTTATGCATTGTGCCTTTGAGCATGTGTTCCTACACTGGCATGGCTTCTCTTCCTCCAACCATCTCAGGCTGAACTGGCAAATCTTTCTTGGCCCACCCAACCAGATGAGGTTCTCTCATCCTTGGTGCTGTGCTGGGGCCAGTGCACGTCTCCATTCTGCATGTATCCCCACCTTAGGCATGATTTGGTTTTGTGGCTCACTTTTTGCTGTAGCTGGGGCCCAGTGAGCCCCCCACTGGCACTATTGGCATGGAGCCCATCAGTGTTTGCTGATTAAAGACACAAAGTGGAGTGGTGGCCGCCCATCCAGAGTCACATCAGAACTGAGTAGCAGCCTGGTGTCTGCATAGTATAAAGTTGTGGAGATAGACAAAACCTGGAGTCGAGTGGGACATGGCTACATAACGTTTTGAAATGAAAAAGAAAAGACAAGCCAGTGCAAACACACAACCTTAGAAAGTATGACTGTTCCCACTTTGCGACTCTTATGCCCATGCACAGTAACCAGATTTGCATCTCCAAGATTATTTTCCAGGAAAAAGAACCTTCACCTCTTGGAGGACAACTGATTCCAAGCCTCAGGAAAAATCACCATGGGTCTGGACTTACTAGTAACAGAAAATGGGGATGCTCTCAAGATGTCAGGGTGATGGACTCCCACTAGTAAGAATCAAACACCAGAATCATAATTGTGTTTAATTAGAAGAGCTTAAGCCAGTGAAAGGTCATGAGTTCATAAAGTACTCAAAAGAGGAGAGTTAATATTATGTAATAAAACAGTAGTTGTAATATTTAAAAAGATGAGTATAGTAGGATTAAAATAAATTTATATATATTTCAATAAATATCAGAATATTAATATGAGAACTTTTTCTCCTAATTACATGTTAATTAAAAGTTTATACACATTTAGCTAAGAATGCACACTTTTTATTGGAGCACAGGAAAGAGAACAAAATAATGTGGTCAGAGTAGATATATGCAATCTGAAAAGCTAAGTTAGAAAATATGGCTTAATAATTCTGCTGCGAAGTATAAAGTTTAAAACCAGTACTTGAGTTAAATTAAGATTTTTTTAAAGGGAAAATTGCCTGTGAGGAACTTTTCTCAAGTAAGTGTGAAGTAAAAAGCAATTTAAATGCAGACAGATCTCATTTTACTGCTTCCCTTTATTGCACTTTGCAGATATTGCATTGCTTACAAATGGAAGGTTTGTGGCAATCCTGTATACAGCAAGTCTATTGGCACCATTTTTTCAACAGCACATGCTCACTTCATTCGCATTTTGGTAATTCTCACAATATCTCAAACACAACAATACTGAAATTAGGCCAGTCAATAATCCTACAATGGCCTCCAAGTGTTCAAGTGAAAGGAAGAGTTGCATGTGTCTCATCTTAAATCAAAAGCTAGAATTGGTTAAGCTTAGTGAGGAAGGCATGTCAAAAGCTATGCAAACAGTGAGCCGAGTTGTAAATGCAAAGAAAATGTTCTTGAGGAAATTAATTTTTTTCTTTTTTTTTTCTTTTCTGAGACAGAGTCTCACTTTGTTGCCCAGGCTGGAGTGCAGTGGCACGATCTCAGTTCACTGCAACCTCCGCCTCCTGGGTTCAAGCAATTCTCCTGTCTCAGCCTTCTGAGTAGCTGGGACTGCAGGTGCCTGCCACCACACCTGGCTAATTTTTGTGTTTTTAGTAGAGACGTGGTTTCACCATATTGGTCAGGCTGGTCTCGAATTCCTGACTTTGGGTGATCCACCTGCCTCAGCCTCCCAAAGTGCTGGGATTACAGACGTGAGCCACCGCATCCGGCCAGAAATTAATGTTTTTTAAAAAAATCATCATTCATGGATTCAGTGATTATATAAATGACAGGAAACTGAAACAACCTTAAGGCTGATATGAAGAAAGTTTTAGTGGTCTGAATAGAAGGTCAAAACAGCCACAACATTCCTTAAGCCAGTGCATAATCCAGAGCAAGGGCCTAACTCTCTTCGATTCCATGAAGGCTGAGAGAAGTGAAGAAGCTGCAGAAGAAAAGTTGGAAGCCAGCAGAGGTTGGTTCATGAAGTTTAAAGGAATAGGCCATCTCTGTAACATAAAAGTGCAAGGTGAAGCAGCAAGTGCTAATGAAGAAGATGCAGCAAGTTATCCAGAAGATCTAGCTAAGATCACTGATGAAGGTGGCCACACTAAACAACAGATTTTCTTTTTTTTTTTTTATTTCTTTTTTTTTTAATTTATGAACTTTTTAATTTTTTAAACTTTTTGACACTTTTGTGATAACACTACGCTTAAAACACAAACACTTTGTACAGTTGTACAAAAATGTACACAAGTTGGCCTAGCCCTACACAGGGTTGGGATCAACAACATCATGGTCTTCCACCTCCACATTTTGTCCTAGTGGAAGGTCTTCGGGGCAATAACACACATGGAGTTGTCATCTCCTATGATAACAATGCCTTCTTCTTTTTTTTTTTTTTTATTATACTTTAGGGTTTTAGGGTACATGTGCACAATGTGCAGGTTTGTTACATATGTATCCATGTGCCATGTTGATTTCCTGCACCCATTAACTCGTCATTTAGCATTAGGTGTATCTCCTAATGCTGTCCCTCCCCCCTCCCCCCACCCCACAACAGTCCCCGGAGTGTGATGTTTCCCTTCCTGTGTCCATGAGTTCTCATTGTTCAATTCCCACCTATGACTGAGAACATGCAGTGTTTGGTTTTTTGTCCTTGCGATAGTTTACTGAGAATGATGTTTTCCAGTTTCATCCATGTCCCTACAAAGGACACGAACTCATCATTTTTTATGGCTGCATAGTATTCCATGGTGTATATGTGCCACATTTTCTTAATCCAGTCTATTGTTGTTGGACATTTGGGTTGGTTCCAACTCTTTGCTATTGTGAATAGTGCCGCAATAAACATACGTGTGCATGTGTCTTTATAGCAGCATGATTTATCGTCCTTTGGGTATATACCCAGTAATGGGATGGCTGGGTCAAATGGTATTTCTAGTTCTAGATCCCTGAGGAATCGCCACACTGACTTCCACAATGGTTGAACTAGTTTACAGTCCCACCAACAGTGTAAAAGTGTTCCTATTTCTCCACATCCTCTCCAGCACCTGTTGTTTCCTGATTTTTTAATGATGGCCATTCTAACTGGTGTGAGATGGTATCTCACTGTGGTTTTGATTTGCATTTCTCTGATGGCCAGTGATGATGAGCATTTCTTCATGTGTTTTTTGGCTGCATAAATGTCTTCTTTTGAGAAGTGTCTGTTCATGTCCTTCGCCCACTTTTTGATGGGGTTGTTTGTTTTTTTCTTGTAAATTTGTTTGAGTTCATTGTAGATTCTGGATATTAGCCCTTTGTCAGATGAGTAGGTTGCAAAAATTTTCTCCCATTCTGTAGGTTGCCTGTTCACTCTGATGGTAGTTTCTTTTGCTGTGCAGAAGCTCTTTAGTTTAATGAGATCCCATTTGTCAATTTTGGCTTTTGTTGCCATTGCTTTTGGTGTTTTAGACATGAAGTCCTTGCCCACGCCTATGTCCTGAATGGTATTGCCTAGGTTTTCTTGTAGGATTTTAATGGTTTTAGGTCTAACATATAAGTCTTTAATCCATCTTGAATTAATTTTTGTATAAGGTATAAGGAAGGGATCCAGTTTCAGCTTTCTACATATGGCTAGCCAGTTTTCCCAGCACCATTTATTAAATAGGGAATCCTTTCCCCATTTCTTGTTTTTGTCAGGTTTGTCAAAGATCAGATAGTTGTAGCTATGCGGCATCATTTCTGAGGGCTCTGTTCTGTTCCATTGATCTATGTCTCTGTTGTGGTACCAGTACCATGCTGTTTTGGTTACTGTAGCCTTGTAGTATAGTTTAAAGTC
The DNA here is from genome assembly GCF_006542625.1 of Nomascus leucogenys. NCBI lineage: Eukaryota > Metazoa > Chordata > Mammalia > Primates > Hylobatidae > Nomascus > Nomascus leucogenys. The sequence goes on along the minus strand of NC_044398.1, from coordinate 42,381,066 downwards.
AGGTAGCGTGATGCCTCCAGCTTTGTTCTTTTGGCTTAGGATTGACTTGGCGATGCGGGCTCTTTTTTGGTTCCATATGAACTTTAAAGTAGTTTTTTCCAATTCTGTGAAGAAAGTCATTGGTAGCTTGATGGGGATGGCATTGAATCTATAAATTACCTTGGGCAGTATGGCCATTTTCATGATATTGATTCTTCCAACCCATGAGCATGGAATGTTCTTCCATTTGTTTGTATCCTCTTTTATTTCATTGAGCAGTGGTTTGTAGTTCTCCTTGAAGAGGTCCTTCACATCCCTTGTAAGTTGTATTCCTAGGTATTTTATTCTCTTTGAAGCAATTGTGAATGGGAGTTCACTCATGATTTGGCTCTCTTAAACAACAGATTTTCAATGTAGATGAAACAGTCTTCTATTGGAAGAAGATACCATCTAGCTAGGACCTTCATAACTAGAGAGGAGAAGTCAATGCCTGGCTTCAAAGCATCAAAGGACAGGCTGACTCTCTTGTTAGGGCTAATGCAGCTGGTGACTTTAAGTTAAAGCCAGTGCTCATTTACCACTCTGAAAATCCCAAGGCCCTTATGAATTTTACTAATTCTACTTACTCTGTTCTGTAAATTGAACAAAATCTGGATGACAATTCATCTGTTTAAAGTATGGTTTACTCAATATTTTAAGCCAACTGTTGAAACCTAATGCTCAGAAAAAAGATTCCTTTTAAAATATTACTATTCATTTACAATGTACCTCGTCACCCAAAAGCTCTAATGGGGACGTACAAGGAGATTAATGTTGTTTTCAGAGCGGCTAACACAACATCCACTCTGTAGCTCATGGATCAAGGAGTAATTTGGATTTGCTAGTCTTATTATTTAAGAAATATATTTTGTCTGTAGCTTCCATACTGATTCCTCTGACAGATCAGGGCAATATAAATTGAAAACCTTCTGGAAGGTATTTGCCATTCTAGATGCCATTAAAAACATTTATTATTCATGAGAGAAGATCAAAATATCAACTTTGGAAGAAGTTGATTCCTACCCTTATGAGTGACTTTGAGAAGTTCAAGATTTCAGTGGAGGATGGCACTGCAGATGTGGTGGAAATAGTGAGAGAACTAGAATGAGAAGTGGAGCCTGAACATGTGACTAAATTGCTGCAATCTCATGATATAAGACTTGAATGCACGAGGAGTTGTGTTTTATAGGTGAGCAAAGAAAGTGGTTTCTTGAGATGAAATCTACTCCTAGTGAAGATGCTGTGGACATTGTTGAAATGACCACAAAGGATTTAGAATATTCCATAAACTTAGTTGGTAAAGCAGCATCAAGGTTTGAGAAACTGACTCCAATTTTGAAAACAGTTCTGACTGACTCCAATTTTGAAAACAATTATACTGCGGGTAAAACGCTATCAAACAGCACCATATGCTACAGAGAAATCTTTCATGAAAGAGTCAATTCATGTGGCAAACTTCACTAAGAATTTGCCACAGCCACCCAACCTTAAGCAACCACTATCCTGATCAGTCAGTAGCCATCAACATCAAGGCAAGGCCGTCCTTTAGCAAAAAGATTGAGTCTGTGAAGGCTCAGATCATCTTCGGCATTTTTTTAGCCATAAAGTATTTTTAATTAAAGTACACATATTGTTTTTTAGACATCTTGCCTTGCACACTTGACTACAGTATAGTGTAAACGTAACTTTTATATGCACTGGGAAATAAAACAATTTGTCTGACTCACTTTATTGAGATATTCATTTTTTTGCTGTAGTCTGGAACCAAATTTGCAGTATCTCTGAGGTATACCTACAATTGTGTGTTTTATTGCTTCTAAGTAGATAGGATTCACTTACTGGAAGTCTTTAGAAGACCTGACTCAATAATATAAAAATTTATTAGTATTTTTTGCAAGAATGGATATAAAACATACTACCAGGACTTACATAACAAAACATATTACCAAGACTTACACATTTGACAAATTATTGTTTTTTCAAAGTAGTCATATGTGAAAGTTATATGTTCATTACAATGCTGCGATTGCTCAAAATATTGTTAGAATACTAATTTATATATTTAGAAATTGCCTCTAGAGCTAATAAGTTTCAAGAATATAAGTTCCATCTCTTATCTGTTTTCTCTTTTCTCTTCTTCCTCCCTCCTTTTTTTCCTTTCTTTTCTACTTTCTTTCTTATCATTAGAAATAACATTACTCCTCCCTCTACAAAACACACACATTAAAGACAGAAAGGAGCCCTGTCATTACAGCTATGGGCAGGTTGTAACTAGAGCTGAGAACTTCTAATGGTAGTCCCTGAAGGCCCATTCATAACCTCGAGATACCTAGGGCTGCCCTGGCTACCCTTCCTAAGTCCCGGTGGTTCAACTCTTTCTTCAGTGATCTTTCTTTACTTCTCTTTATTTTGCTTTAGTTAGTGAATGTTGGTTTCAGCACCTTGAAGCCATAGGATCATAACTGAAACAAGTTTAATTGCCAACTTTGGCTTCATCTGGTCTTAAGACCAGAGAGAAAAAATGACTTGCCTAAAGGCACATCGATTTTCCATAGCAGAACTGGATCTAAAACTCAGGACTAGTGACTCCAATTCAGAGATTATTCTCTTACATCACACTGCCTTTCAGATTCCACATCCCACTCCAGATGCACTCAACTGCTGACCATGAAGAGGTTCACATGTGTAGGCTCTGTGGTACAGCTTAGGCTTTTGGAAGAGGGGAGAAGAAAAGCAACAGGAGAAGGATTAGAATAAGTACTAGATGAGATGGTCACTTTATGAAATTCAGTGCTCACAACTGACTTCTCAGTGATGACTTCTCATCTACCAGGCAAAGGCGAGAAAGAAACTAAGTATTATTCTAGGATCCCCTTTTCTGTTTCCCTAGGCTGTTCCTAGTCTCTGTTTTGCTACTGGAATGTAATTTACTTTTAATTTACATTTCAACTGTAAATAGAATGTCTGTCTGCACATGATAAGAAGTTCAAACAGCTTACCTATGAAAAGTAAGCTGTTCTCCCAACTCTGCAGCTCTTGCCTCAGTCTCTACAGCTGCATTTCATTCCCAAAAGGTCTGGCCTTGGATTCTAGCCATCCTCTCAAAGTCCAGGCACCTGTTCTGCACAGATTTTCAGGGAGACTCCTTGGAGAGAGTGCTTTTAAGCAGAGTGATGGGTTAAAACTTGATGGAAATAGACTAAGGGGAGACTGCCAGGTAAGGAAACAGGGAAGATAAATGTAGACAAATCTTTCATGGAGCTGGCTGTAGAAAAGAGCAAAAGAGAGAAACTGAGAAAATAGCTATTATTTATTTAGCAAACACTTTGGATAATTTCTTTTTCTTACCAGGATAAGAAAGGGACTTGCCTATCCTCCTGTGTCTTTTAAGTTATTTAAAATCTAAGTTACAGTGGAAATAGAAATGGCATTCAGGTAATTTGAGTAAAATGTGCTCAACTTTTAAAATTATGCTTGTATTTTCAGACATTTAACCGAACCCTAGTTGATTGTGAAGAGTAGTCTCTACATTTTGAGCATGGTATTTTCAAAGGAAAACACAGGTTGAGCATCCCTAATATGAAAATCTAGTATTTGAAACTTTTTGAATGTCAGTGTGATGCCACAAGTGGAAAATTCCTCACCTGACCACATGTGATAGGTCACAGTCAAAACTTTGTTTCATGTGCAGAATTATTAAAAATATTACCTTCGGGCTATGTATACAAGGGATATAATAAACACATGAACTTCATGTTTAGACTTGAGTCCCATCCCCAAGATATCTCATCATGTGTATACAAATATTCTCAAATAATGATAAAAAGTCTGAATTCTGACACACCTCCAGTCTCCAGCATTTCAGATAAGGGACACTCAACCTGTGCAAGTTGAATGTGGAGAAACTACAGGACAGGCTGTTTTCCATGATCTTTCCTTTGCTGCCATCTAGTGACAGTTTTGTGTAACGCCAAATAGAAAAAGTCTGTCTTCTAACAATGAAGTCTTGATGTGGCTATTTCCTCTACCTATGCAGCGCCCTCACGGGACTGAAGTATTTCCAACTGAGCCTGGGAATTTAATTTGCTGGTTTGCATCAGCAGTGACACTTAATCTCCTCAAGAGCACTTACTAAACTACACTCTGGGTCCTGCACAAAGCGAGGCAAGCTGACCTCTGAAAATGACATATGGTACAACTACAGCACAAGCAAAGGTCATGAGAGCATCATAAAAAGCCTATTATCGAACAAATACATGACACTACATTGGAGCCAGATGCCTTAGTGGGAAATGAATCTTTTCTATAAAAATATGCAGCCATGTGTATACGTTGTTTCATATTGTTGGTACTTTATCTTTGGAAACAATCTCTGGAAATACAATTTCTGGATCAGAGAGTAAATGCATATATACTTCTGCTAGATATTGCCAAATCCCTCCTCAGTATGGGTTGTAAATTTTGTATCCCACCATCAGTGCCTGAGTTTGGCTGGCTCTCCACGGCCTTACCAACAGAGTAGGTTTTACACTTTTGATCACTTTTGATACCTAAGAAATAGTAGCTCCTTGTAGTTTTATTTCTCTTATTATTGTCCTTTCAGCCAAAGTCTAGCCAGAAAAAGAGAAACCAGGCCAATTATTCTAATAGAGAAAATGGAATACAGGTGCTGGGTTAAACTGAATTGGTGAACTTACCAGGCAAAGAAGAAACATGGACATAACAGAAAGTCTAACTAGCTATATTAAACTATGTGGAATACACAGAATGGCCTCAGTTTTCTCACTGAACATGAACTTGTCTTCATGACTGTTTGCCCCCGAATCATCATATTGTCCCCTCTTTGAATCACCTGCCTAAATTCTGATATTTAGCATTTTAATCTCACTGAATGGAGAGGCTTCTTGTATCCTAGGGGACCCATTTAGATTGCCCTGAACATAAAGATATAACCAGGGTCTCTCTGGGATTTAAGGTTATTCATCTCAGAAGCTTCATTTAAATTGGCACACCCATACTGAATTCCTGAATTCAAAAAATCTGTGCCTGAGATGTCTCTTGACAAATTGGGAGGTAGCATAACACATTAGTAACCTGGTGTTATGAACTTGGCACAGTCCCTGAAATGCTCTACGATGTAATCGACATTTATGACAAAGATAACATACAAAAAGAAACTTACAACTACGTCAGTTGATGTATATTGATGTAAAAGTTCTAAATAAAATACTGTCAGATATTAGAACACCAGAATTATAAAATGCCATTACTTAGTAGGACTAAATTGCTGGATCTATTCTGATACATTACCAACCATGTGGATCAAAGGAAAAAAATTATCATCTATAAAAAGACTATGAAAGATTTGATCTTGCTATATTTAAATGCAATGATTCTAAGCAATAGACCTATTTGTGCTTGGCTTTACTGTAAGGAATGCAGCTATGAATTATGTTTCTGTCATTTTTGCCTCTTTCCATCACTCAGCAGTAAAATTTATCCATTTCAAACTGGTCTGGATTATTTTGCACTTCTTCTGAACAATAAAACAAGAAAAAAGTAATTCTTTTACCAGATGTCACAATGCTTTATTTGAAAAATGACAGAAAAGAATCTCTTAGTTATCAGTTTACTACAGAACTCTGAATTTATGAAACAGCCATTATACTTATCCCTAAATGAGACTAAAATAGGCAGTCCCCCTATTTTACCAGTGTGGTGAGAAATCCTACTTTGGAGTCCCCTCAACATATCTAGGGTTACATTACAATCTAGTGCTTCGTGTGGACCGGGGAATTGGAGGAAGGTCCTCTGGTCTTCAGTTCATCATGACTGCAATTGGGAAATTCAATTGTCCAAGCTGGTTGGTCTGTTTGAAATCAATGTGGAACAGGGACCAGAGGCTCTTGCTCTTGGAGGTGAGTCCTCCTGGCACCCACTCAGCATCCTCTCATGGGTCCTGTCACACTCAGACTCTGCATGGTGGAGGGACAATCACTCCTTTCTCCCATGTTTGAAGACAGCATATCAGTCTCAGGACAGATTTTCAACTTCCAGGGCTGGTATCACAGGACATTCCGGCAACTCTATGTGTGGGGACTTTCACCCCAGGCCACAGAGTCATGGGATACAAATAAAACACACAAACAAGCTTTAATGCTGCCTTTAAGTCTCAGTAAGGAACAAAGAGAAGGGTCCGAGGCCGAAAAAAAAAAAAAAGGAAGTATGGAAGTATTACAGGGTATTGGCTAGAAACAGAATGTGGGGGAGGCGAGGCAGTGTTTCTCAATTATGAACCTCAAAAAGCTGTTTTTTCTCATCAGGCCACTAAAAGGATAGAACTTTTAAGACTGATGATTGGGTCCGGAGATGCACAAAAACAGCAGGATGGGTGCATCAATCAGGACAGGTACCAAATCTACACTGAAATCTGTGGCCTATCTCAATAGTTTATTTCTCACTCATGGGATACCCAAAGCAGGTTGGCAAGAGACTCAAGAACTACCTAAATGTCAGCTCCACTTTGGCCTGGGAAATAGGAGCACAGAGAATCACGCAACAGCTTTTAAAAACATCACTAACTCAAATGGCCAGACCTAGTGTTGTTTCTCACAGCACTGTAAGGGTACCAGGAAACATGGGGGGAATATCTGGGTATTTGCTCACCAAATATCCCTCTTTCTTCTTTCCACACACAACATACCTTCTACCCAAGGAAGACAACCCCAAATCCCATAGTTACTACACTCTGAAAACCCTGGGACATCTCTAGATCAAGGCCGGCTCCATCTATCTCCCACTGGTCCAGAGCTGTATTAACCAAAAACATCCCTTATCTGTGCTCCTCTCCACATGTTCCCCAACACAGTGGAGGAAGAGAGTAATGCATCCCCATGCTCAAAACGCACAGGAGACCTTAGTCTGTGATAATTCTGCTGTCCTGAAGGGCATACTGCTCGTTAAATTACTTTGAATATCACTACTGTGCACAGCCCTGTTTGCTGTCAAAATGAGCAAATTCCTGAAATGTAAGAAAGAAGTGTTGGTCCTAGCCAGAAGCTATTGCATACACAAAACTAACGTGAATAGCATTGATAGATCCTCAAAAGGGCCCCAGAGCCACAATCCTGCCAAGGAGTGACTTGGATATAACAAGGCGGCCAAAGATCACTTCTTTTGTAAAAAATTGTGATCACCTCATGTTTACAAAACACCTTGTGAATATCTTGTTGAATGACACTTGTCAACAAGGCCATAACAAGGCCAACTTCTATGGCCTTGCACTCAAATGCAAGGCCAGGAGGAAGGCAAAGTTCAAGTTTGAGGAAATCAAAAACAGGCAAAACAAGTGATCCATCCAAAAACTGTGATTTTAGATCTATTGTCTAAATAATTAAAACAATTCCCCAGAAGAAAAATAAACAGAAGGTAGTAGTATACAAAATATTTCATTTTTTATTTTCATGAATAATTGTCATTAATACAGCAGAAACCGATATGATTATAAAAGATACCAAAAAATCAAAAGAATGTTAGCATTCAATAGAAATTAAAACCTGAGCTGAGGGCTCATTAGAGTCTTGACATTTGGCACCATTCTCATGGAAGTGAAGAAACATGTTTGCTGGACTCCTTAAAACAATTCATGTAACACAGAAAGAGTTAAATTTCAAAGGAGCTACAATGCACTGACACATTACATGACTCTTGTTGACAAAAACATTTAAGCAGGGCTATCCAAAGCTCACAGTCTTGAAGGCAGGGAGGTGTGTAAATTGTAGGTTTTTAATTAGCAGGAAGCAAGCTGAGATTTTTCTTGGTAAAATAGTTTGTTTATTCATGTAGATCTAAAAGGCTGGCTCAGTTTGTCAGAGCACAAGAGAATGCCAGAAGAGGTCAAGGGCATGGGGATGGATCGACATGAATCTATCTCAACTTGTGGAAAACAAATGACACACCAGTTACCATCACAAAGAACTCTATTAGTAGGAATAGGAGACTTGAGGTCCAATTCAGTTCTCATTTGGATTCTATAGTATCTCTAAGAATTTGGTTAAACAAAACAAAACAAAACAAAACAAAAACAGGGAAATCCTCACTCCTTTAACAACTGTCCACAAGGAGAAGAAATAAAAGATAACTAATACAGATAGGCCTTACTGATTAAAAATCTGTGAGCTTGAATACATTTTAATATGTTGAATCTAGAGTCATAAACCAATGGTTAATATACTACAAAACTTTACAAACAAAATCTCATCTGTTGCAGAACTTCAAAAGTAGTGGAATTAATTTCTTCTCCCTTTTAATTTTTTTCTTCCACAGAAAGTCCTAAAACTGAGTAGTCATTGGCATGCCTCCACTTTCACAAATGTATCCTCAAAACATGATGGTTCTTCTCAAAATGTATCTGCAAAACATGATGGTTTTTGAAAATGGAAGTAATTTCAAACGAGGTCAAGGATGTCATGCTCCCTCAAAACATATTTTCAGTTCTTTGTGCTCCATGTCACATAAAAAAGAAATGAGGGTAGCTGGACTCATGTAATTTCTTTCAGCTCAATAATGTCATTAAATTCCCAATGTTTTCACACTAGCAAAAGATCCAGTATTTAAGTGATCTACTATAAAGCATCTCTATTTCTAAAAAAGATTCATTTTTTACTTTTTATTTTTTCTTAAGAGGTCTCAAAAAGCTGTCAAAAAGCCCTATGCTTAACGGAGACCAGCCACAGACTTCCTTCCTGCACCAGCTTTCCAAGAGGGTAAGTGAGTCTTCACCCTGATATTTTTGCCCCGGGTTTTACGAGGCTTCTCTTCTTTATGCACCTTCATGTGCTGCCTCAGATGAGAGCTCTGACTGAAACATTTGCCACATTCACTGCACTGGTAGGGTTTCTCCCCGGTGTGGGTTCTCTGATGTTGAATAAGGTGGGAGCTTTGGCTGAAACACCGGCCACACTCATCACACTGATAGGGTTTTTCTCCGGTATGAATTCTCTGGTGCTGAATGAGATTTGAGCTCTGTTTAAAGCTTTCTCCACACTCATCACATTTGTAGGGCTTTTCCCCAGTGTGGATCCGTCGATGCTGAATGAGATTAGAACTCTGAAAGAAACTTTTCCCACAATCAGCACATTTATGGGATTTCTTTCCAGTATGGATCTTCTGGTGTTGAAAAAGAGTTGAACTCTGACTGAAACTCTTTTCACATTCAGTACATTTATAGGGTTTGTCATCCAAGCTTCTTCTGAGTCTACTGAAGCTTGAGTCAAATCGAATAGTCATGCCCCACTTCTGCCGCTGCCGGCCTGTTTTGCGCTTGTTCTCATAGGCCTTTCCTTGGCTTGAGCTCCGAGAAATACCCGCTTTAGGCTTTGCTAACCTCATGGTGAATAACCAAATGTATTTGTAAGAGAGTTTACAGGCTTCTTCTGAACTAGTGTTTCATTTCCTAGAGGTGTACAGCTCAGAATTTTCTGTGTGTAGAAGGAAAAAAAATTAGAGATGACCAGAAAAAAATTATAGATATCTGTTAACTATTCAATTTTAATATCTCTTCAACCCACCAAAATTGCATTCATGTTTAAATTTAAAAAGTATAAATGCAAACAAAGATAATATGGGGGGAAATTTGGGGATAATACTTGCAAAGTAATTCTAACAATTCCACAGTTTAAATATCACCAAATTTTGACTGAGTTTACCACTGGAGTTTCTGTCTATTGGGACAGGACAAAAAAAAAAGTGATCGGGTGAAATACAAATTTTCCAAGCATTACCAAATGAGTACATAATTTTGAAGAACTAAAAAGTGGAGATAAGGTAAATCTTAATGGGAATGGAGTAACTCCAAAGACAATCAAAATTTGTGTAACAGAACATTACTATGTTTTAATATTTAGTTCCGTGTTAAACTTCTACTCACTAGTAACTGCCTAAGGTATCCAAATGAATAAGATATGACAAATTACACTACTTTATGATATATTCCTGTTTATCTGTATTTAGCATTCGATTTCCATAGCTCTAGATGACAGCTTAGCTCTAATTCTGTAGCATAAAGTGTTTTGAAAATTCAAACTTCTCTACAGGGAGTGGTAGGTTTACTTAGTCTATGAAGACACGTTTTATTATTGGTTTTTATAGATCCTAATGATCCAAGAAAGCAATTTGTTGAAAACCCAAAAGTATTGTTTTCGGAGACAGAAAAACTGCAAAAGAACTTTTACCAGATAGTGGAATGAAACTGAGTATAAAAAGTATGGTAGGTAGGACACAAGAAAAGGAGAGAGGGGAGAAAATGAGTTTACATGTAAAACTAGGATGGAATTTTTAGAATACCCAAATGCTGCAAAATTCAAAATTTCAAATAATTTTATTTATTTATAAGGCTGACTTGTGGCTATTTAAAATAACAGCCAAAACAAACCAACAAAAACCCCTACAAACCCCACATAGGTGGCAATGTCGGAAAATCTAGAACTTCAAAAGCAATAAAATTATTGGAACTATTTTTCATTATCTTGTGTCAGAATGTGGAATTTAAAATAGAAACAATTACTCTGGGTTTCTTTGCATACAAGCATATAAAGCAAATAAATGAAAACAAAAACATCATTTTTCTTGCCTTCCTTTCATCTTATTGTATAATTGAGACTTTAGGCCCAGGACTTTATCTGGATATTTAATAATTACATCAGCTGTAATTATGGTCAGCATAAGAGCAAGCTGCATATAACACAAGATTACAGTTAGGACTACCCACTCCTTAACTTAAGCAAATATTTACAGAACATCTACACCACAGGACACATTGTGTTAGGTACATGGTGTTAGTGTTGTTGAGTTTTTTTCTTTTAATAACTATAATGGTCATTATACATAAAAGCACATGCATTTAATACAATGGAAGTCAGATCTAGTCAGAAACTCAGACTGTCAAATCCACCTACGGATGAGGCAATCATACTACTATGTGCCAGACACTGTGTAACTTGGTTCTGTGCTAGCTCTTTAATTCTCCTGGCACCTTTATGCAGTTATTTCCGTTTTAAGTTAAGGAAACGAGGGCACAATGCTAGAAGGCCGGGGTTCCCAGACCCTAGCAGTTTGACTCCAGAGCCTGTACTCTTAGTGGCAGCCACATCTTCCATTGCTCAGTCCAGCGCGACGACCCGTGCTTTGCATAGCTCCCCAGCAGGGGCAAGCACGAAGTTAAACCTGAGTGACAGAAGCTGCTGTTCCTGCACACCCAGCTAACTGGAATGTGCCTCAGTTTCCTCGTAAAATGGGGAGGGTAATGATAAAGTGGCAACACCATCAGGATGTTAGAAGTTGCAATGAGTCTGAATCTGCAAACCGCTCAGAGCAGCCCTGTGCTGCCTAAGCATTTGTTCCATGTATCTAGTCCTCGAACTCTCCGAGCGACGGAAGGGGCCCGGGCTGCTGCTCACCCGCCCGGTTCCACCCGCCGCGGGCCGCGCCTCGCCGGGGCCCCCAGTCCAAGCCTCCCCTGTTCCCAGCACTCCGCGGGCCGCTCCTCATTGATCCTGCCCGCCCGCCGCGCAGGCCGCGGCCCCACCCTGGGGCCGCGTGGCCCTCCCGCCCCCGCCCGGTGGCCAGGCCCTGCCCGGAGGCGGGAGACGTCAGCCACGCCATCGCCCGGGCCCGCGCCGCCCTCGTTGCGGCCGGCGCGCTCCCGAGCGGACCCGAGTATCCGACGCGGGCCCCGCGCGCCCCAAGTGCCCCAAGCCCACTCACCGCGCGAGACCAGCCACCACCCTGGCTCGCTGGACGCCTCCCGCGCCGCCGGAAGTGAGGGCCTCGCCGCGCTCTGGCGCCGCCGCGGTCGCTCTAGGAACATGGCGGAGCGACCCTCTATGGTCCCGGGCCCACCCGAAAGCGTTGTTCGTTTTTTCCTGTGGTTTTCTCCTCTCCCCCACTCCGAAGGCGTCCTGTGACCCCCGGGACCTCAAGAGCTGTAACCGCCCCTGTGTGTGGTCGAGGCTTTTGAAACCAAACTCCAGCCTAGAAACTGCATACTTTCTACACAAATATTGAGATTTTTGAGAGCCTGGTACTTTTTCACGAAGTCAGCTTGTTTAGTTATCACCAAAAAGCTCCTGCAAGATGGGAGCGGTTATACTCCATTTACAGGAAAGGAACCAAGGCTCAGAGAAGAAATTTGCTCCGTTCACCGTGTGTAAGCGGACGACCCAGAATTGGAGTGGTTCTTTGTGGCTCCAAAGTCTGATTTCAACACACCCCTTTTGTTGCTCATTATTAATGATCTCTCTTTGTTCTTATTCCTTCCAGGCTCCTCCTCAGCCATCCTGGCCTTGCTCAGTCATCTGACAAGCTGACCTCTGTGTTTCCCCACTCCCTGGGGAACTCCTCCGCCTCTTGGCTTCCAATGCTATTGCTGCATGCTGAAGACTTCCGCATTGGTAACTCCAGTCTGACCGTGGGACGTAAATGTTATTGAACTTTAGACTTGTATATCGAACTGATTACTCAAGAGCTGCATTTGCATGTGTAATGGACATCCCAAACCTAACATACCCCCAGAATGAATTCCTGATATCTACCTAACCTGTTCTTGCAACAATCTTCTTCCCGGGGATGGATGAAGATCCCATCTTCTTTCCAGTTGCTCAAGCCGAAAACCTTGATGTCATTGTTGTCTCTTCTTTTTTTCATCCAAAACTAACCTGTGATTTATCCGCAAATTCTGTTGGCTTCATCCTTAAAATATATTCATTATCGAGCCACTTTCAACACCTCCACTGTTAGAACCACCAAGCCACCTTCATCCACCTTCTGGATTATTATATTGGCTTCCAGACTGGTTGCCCTACAGTCTATTCACGGCCCCAGAGTAATCCTCTTAAACCTAAGTCAGATCATGTCATTCATTTGTTCAAAACTTTCAAAGGCTTCCCAACTTATTAGAGCAAAGTCAAGGGCCTCACAGTGGCACTCGATGCCTGTTATGATCTGCCTCTTTAGTTCTTTATTGTGTCTGCAGTGCTAAAAACAGTGCTCAGCAGGGCACAGGCACTCAGTAAATATTTGTTGAATGAATGAATTTATAAGATGCCTTATTGTTTACAAAGTGCTTTTACATCTTGTCTTCTGGTTATTCATCTTCACCATAGTCTCATGAAGCACAGATTATCTGTCTTGCAAATCAGTAAACTGAAGCAAGAGAGGCCGACCTGCCTGAAGTAATACAGTGGGTTGTTGGTGGAGGCTAAACTAAGTCATAGGTTCATTCTCTTAAGTTGGGGCTTTCTGCTCTGTAGGGAGCTGTCTCTGCATCTGGCAAAGCACAAAGCTGAATGAGGTCTGGACAAAGAAGCTCCACTCGCAATCTAGAGAGTATCTGGACTATTGCAGTGATTAAATGAGGTAATGTAAGGCACTTAGCACAATGCATAACACAGAAGAAATGAGAGTCATTGCTGTTACTTTTATTATTAAATTATTGTTAAGTTGGTTGATGCTGGTGGTTGGAGAGTTTGGGGGTAAAGGGCAATGGCCAGAGATCTAGAAATGGTTTAGGAAAAGTGTCAGGAGCAAACATGACCCATTGGGACTGTCTGCTGTATGTACACTAAAATAAAAAGATAATTTTAAAAAACGATTTTGTTAGTAAGGTAGTTACTAATTAAAACTAACTCTTTTAATGTCTACATAAAGATGGATTATCCCTTTTTCCTATACCTGGAAACAACTGGGCCAGCCGTAGAAGGCCCAGAGGTATGTCAACTAAAGCACTGGGTAAACAAAGATGGATTTTTTAAAAACAGAGAGACGAAAGTCAGGAAATAAAGGGGTGTGTGTCCCTAAGTGCGGACAGAGTCCTAGGCAGTAAGGATGGAGAGGAGGGAGAGCCAGAAAAAGATATGAGGGAGAGGAGGGTAAAGAAGATATGAGGGAGAGGAGGGTAAAGAAGAATGGGAAAAAGACAAGGAGAGAAAGCAGGTAGGGTTTTATGCCTTCAGCTTAGCTATTAGTATAATAATAGTTAACACTTATTGAGTGCTTATTGTGTGCCGGACACTGTTTGCAGCATTTGAGGATCTCACGTGAGATTCCTGAGGCATGATTGTTCCTGAGGATTTGCTCCACCTTCTCTGGTTTTGGTCCATGCACTTTGTGGTGTGACTCCGGTGCCTCCTGGTGAACCACATGCCTGTCCCACTGATGTTGACGTGACCACTGATTTGAATTGGCTGACTGCATGTGACTGGATGCAAGGGGTACACCACATCCCAGAAGAAGCTTCGAGTCATTGTATTTCTGCCAGGACTCTGCTCTTTCCCTCTGCCTTGAGAATAGCATGTCCCAAGTAGGGGCTGCCCCTTTAGTCTAGGACCCAGGATGATAAGACACATGGAGCAGAGCCACAGAAGCTCACATGTAACCACAACAGTCCCACGTAATGTTAGAGAAACAAATGCTCTTGTCACACTGAGATTCTTGGTAGTATTATTGCATTAAAGTTGACTAATGTACCTCCCAACAACCTTAAGAGATAGGAATTGTTATTATCCTGTGATCTTGTGAAATACATAGTTGGTCTTCTCCCCGTTTCCTGACATACAACTTCTAAAATCCTTAGAATCTCCAAAGTGATGTCTTTTATATGCTAATGAGTTGACTGATGCCTGACAGCCCCTGGGTAGCTTCAGGATGGTGCTGGTCACTGGAAAGACCACGACAGGATTAGAAAGATGGCAATTTCAGCTCCACCCCCTCAACATGCCTTCAGGAGAGCAACTGAAGGTGAAGTGGATCATCAATGGCTGATGGATTAATCAATCATGCCTGTGTTACAAAGTCTCCATAAAAGCCCCCAAAGGACTGGGTTCAGAGAGCTTCTGGATACCTGAACACATGGATGTTACTGGAGGGTGGAACCTGGGGTCGGGGGGTGCAAAGGGGAAGGAGCATGGAAGCTCCGCACCCTTTCCTTCATACCTCACTGTATGCATTTCTTTTTCTATATCCTTTGGAATATCATTTGTAATAAACCAGGAAATGTGTTTCGCTGAGTTCTGTGAACGCTCTTGCAAATTAACCCAAGGAGGGGGTCATGGGAATCCCAACTTGAAGTGGGTAGTTCAAAAGTTCCAGAGGCCAGGGCTTGTAACTAATGGGAAGGGTGGAGACCATCCTATGGGACTGAGCCCTCAACCTATGGGAGGTGATGCCATCTCCAAGTAGTGACAAAACTGAATTAAAGGACACCCAGCTGGTGTCCCTGCAGAAATGATTGCTTGGTTGGTGTGTGGGGAGAATTCCCCCACCCCATTTGGTCACAGAAGTCTTTTGTGATTATTGCTACTGAGTGAGAGAATAGTAGAAAGCACTTTGAGTTTGTTTTCTTCCACACAGAATCCCCCTTTCACAGATGAGAAAACTGAGGCAAGAAACTCGCCCAAGGTCATGCACATTTGTAAGTGGCAAAGCCAGACTTTGAAATCAGAAAGTCTGGCTCCAGAGCCTATTAACCTGTCTGTAACAGTGTATCTCCCAAATGGGATTCTAGGCAATTTTTATGCAAATTAAATTATTGAAAGTGGTCACACATGATATTTACAAAACACAAGGGAGAAAGGGAACAAGGGCATGGGAGGCAGGGGGTGGACACAGTCTGGGCATCTTTCTGCACATATTTCTGGGATTCTGGCCCAAGAGAGGGCAGATCCCTTAGTGGCTGGGGCGTCTCTGGGAAACTACCCAGCAGGGACCAGTGTGCCCCTGAGCCCAGTGGTATTTGAAGGGTTCATTCTAGGAAGAAGAGTCTTCTGGGGTGAGAAAAACCCTGGCAAGACAGTTTCATTTTCCTATGTCTTTGTCCCCTGCACCCCACTGGCTTGCGCACACACGCGTGCGCGCGCGCACACACACACACACACACTGTCTCAGCAGGGAGCACTGCTGCCTTGGGTCTGTGTTTGGCAACATGGATCCCCAGCCCAAGTGCCAGAAAGGCAGTTGTAGGTGTGGCTCATATGCAGTAACAACAGTGGTCCGTCTCCCATCAAGAACTCTCAGCCCGGGGATCCTGCACAATGGTTCTTTCCACCAAGCCTGAGACTTGGCTTTCTGTTTCCTTTGGACTGTCTGGGAAAGAAAACCCTGGGAGTTCCCATTCCTAGGTCTGAGAAAACATCTCTGTTAAAAGTTGACCAGGAGGGCATAGGGCCCTACCCTGCACAATGTGAGTCTCAGGCAGGGCACGTGAGCAGCTAGCCTGATCCCAAACAATCGCAGCTCTCAGGGCCTAAATATAGCCCATGCATCTGCCTGTTTTTATACTCAGTTTCTTGGCTCTGATCGACCAAGCTTCCTGTCTGATCACCACTGAGGAACTGAGGGCAGGGGGCTGCTGCCCACCACTGCACCTGGCAAAGATATCCCGCTGCCCCTCCGCAGCTGCAAGGCACCTGCGTCCTACACACCCGGGACACATTTTGCACTGCTGGTCCCTCCACAAATCATCTGGTCAGACTGGATAAGCTTTGGGCCTTGTTTCCATGGGACTAAGGGGCCAGGTGTATCCTGGGTGAACCCTGGCTCTATTTTGCCAGTGGGAAGGTCTTTATTCCATTTTCTGGTAAACATTCCAAGCAGGTAGCATATGGTTATCACTGAGGAAAAACAAGATGTTTTTGATCCCTTCTGGTAATTTGTTCTGGGCAAACAAACTTGTTTTTCCTGAGTCCAGTCGTTTTGCAATCATGCTGATTTCATCCTGTGCTGTTTATTATTCTCTCTGGTTCTTGAGGCCTCGCCTGGCAAGACAGTCCTATTTTAGGAGACAACACTCTCCCATAGCAATCTTTGCTTTATCTTCGGATACGTTTATTACCTGAGACACTAGGTAGCCAATGGGGCATATGAGAAATACCCTAAGCTCTGTGTAGAAAGAAAGCGGGAGCTCCCCACAGGAACAAGTAGGAAACCACAGAGACCAGCCTCTAATGTTTGAAATTATGGGGTTGAGGTGAGCTGAATTTGCAGCTTTTCAGATTGTCTCTGAACAGCAAATATGATGTTGATAAAAAAAAAAAAGGTGTGAACTCCTCGGCTGATTGCAGAAGTGTACCTTTTCCCTTTTTCTGAGCCACTTGCTAGTGATTTTTCTGACCCGTAACGTTCAGAAATTAGATTGATAACACCTACTTTAAAAGTGACACTTATCCAAAAGGCCTTAAATAATACTGTAATAACTTGCAAAAGCAAACCAACCAACCAAACAGGCTGGTGCTTAGAGAGGGTATCCTGCTCCACTGGCTTCCTGTGTGCCAGGACCTGGCCTGCTCCTAGCTGGCAGGTGCATCTTGGCCTGTAACACCACATGCACTTCTTAGCCAACTCTGCCTCAGCCTCCACCTCACTCCCAGGAGCTTTGCCGGTTCACTGCTCAGCTGATCTCCTGACCCTCCCAGTGTCTGGCCTTCTTCTCCTGATGAGAAGACCCCTAGACACAGGACAGACTGGCTCCATCTTTTTGCTTCCAAGGCTGAGCACAGGCCTGGCACAAGGCAGTCACTCAGTTACAGCTGAACAATGGGGCAGGAGCTGTCCTCTACCTGAGGTTGTAAATAATAGCGTGGGAGTACAATTACCTGGGAGCTCCTGTTTGATTTGTTTTGTACCCTCTCCTAGGCCCTGCTTCCATCCCACCTGAGGCCCTGGCCTGGAAGATTCTTGGGGCCCTCCTGATGCCAAGATTCTGTGACTCGGGGTGACTCTTGCTCATCATCCAGGTCACCTCTACGCTCCCACCAGTGACGCCTGTGTGTTCCATGGCAGCCTCTCCTCAGGCTCCACCCTAGTCCCCAGGGCATGCACAGAAATGAAGGAGTCATGTTGGCTCCTAGAGCAGCGAGTTGTGGCTCTTCTGCCAAACATGATCACACATCCTTTAGGATAAGAGTTTCAGAAGTTAGAGCCAGGGGTCAGGGTGGAAGCACAGAAAGCAAAAAAAAAAAAAAAAAAAATCTTGGTTCTCACTTCTTCAGTTCAATACAGCACACCTTTATTGAGCACCTAAGGATCTATGCTGCCAGAGGAGGGCAGAGTCGACAAAACAGTGGGCAGGCCTCTCCTGCAGCTCTCTGTGTCTGTGATTATGGAGCTGGGTTGGGGAAATCCTGCTGTGACATTTACCCTGACAAGCATTTCCACACAGCATGGTGGCTTCCAAGCTATGCTCTTGATGGGCACCTGTAAGGAGCTTCTACATGCATTAGAGATGGAGCCTCTCCTATCTTTGCAAGCCTTTGTGGTTCTTCCCTTTAAATCTGCCATCCACGGTCCTCAACAGGAGAATAATTTGGTCTTCCGTTTGCTCTGTTTTAGACAAATACTTCACATGACTGATGTAAACTGTTGCATAGTTTTGCAAAGGCTTTCTCATTCATTCCTGAAATTCTCCATCAGTCACAAACACAAATTGCTCAGTATCTGGGGAATTCAAAGCCCTTTCCTCAAAACAGACATTTCTCCCTATCATTCTTCCTTCAGGGGAAGTACTGAAAGTCATTGAAAGTCATCCCCACCCACTAGAGGAGAGAAACGCAAGCCCAGAAAAGGCAAGAGGTACACAGGCGTCCACAGGACAGTGGTGATGGGGCTGAGCACTGCCTTCTGGAGCTGCTGCTGGGCATTGAGAGGGCAGCACCCTCTCAATGCCATGTGGACCCTCCTCAATGTGATTGAATGACCGTGTTTCTTGCAGCAAGCTCCTTGTAAGAATCGCTTTAGGTCTCTCTGATGAAGTAAAGACTGATTTCTGCAGAGAAAGTGAGATACTTCTGGCCTTATTCCTGGTCTCACCTCTGTGCTGGGGCTGAGCTGTGCGAGGCTCACAGGGTGACATGAAGGCTTAGAAGCCGGGGACGCTGTGACGAGGTGATGGCTGAAAGCAGGCTAGATCTCATACCTGCTGGCAGGCCCTGCTTTTCCCAGCAGCATCCCTGCGGGGCAGCATGATATGAGGGCAGACAAGAATCTCATATGAAGGAAGAGGACAGGGGTTTGTGGACCCACAGGGGCTCCGGGACAGGCACTAAGCAAGCAGATGAAGCCTAAGCCACAGGGGCTGGGCCAGCACTGCTCTCCAGTGCAGGAGAGGCATGGTGTGGACAGGGCTGGCCACACAGATCTGACCCAGCAAGTTCCTGGCCCCTCAAGCCTGGGTTGGCCTGTGGGTGCTCATCTTGGAGCCAAGAGCTGGCTGTGGGAATCATGGTGCTCAGGCTTCAGACAGGTAGACGCACAGGCACTCGATTCATCAGGCGGTGGCCATCAGTCAGTGTGACCGGCCGGGGCCAGCCACCAGGGCTCAGTGTGCACCTGCCACTGCTGGGGACTTTGGAAGAGGCAGGTGTTGGCCAGTTACTTGGCCTCCACCAGCTGCTCCAGGCGCTGCAGCATCGTCAGACGCAGGGCTTGGAACCTGGAGGGAGACATCGCCAAGAGGACTCACTGAGGCCAGACAGGGCAGGGAAGTGGGCAGCAGAGCGAGGGACCTGCAGATGGCCAGCTCAGGAGATCCCTGCAGCAGCCTCATCTCTCCTCTGCCAAGGAAAGGGAAGGCTGTGGCCTGCGCCTCATGAGGTGCAGTCAAACCGGGCTGCGGACTGCATAGAGCATCAAAGCAGAATGTTGTCATTTCTATTGCAGACTCTAATACAGACAACAGCACACTGGAGTGGACAGGGCGGTAGGGCAGAGATCAGGAAGCCCATGTTTCAGCCCAGATTCTGCCATAACCTGTGCAGCAACCTTCCTTGTGCTGAGCCTCAGCGTCTACTCTGCACGTTGAGTGGACCCACTAGTTGACCCCCAGATCCCTTTCAGCTATCAAATCCTATGGGGTCAGGACTGACTGCAGAATCAAGATTCCCTCTGACTTTGGTCTCCTCTGTCTGTGTGGGATCTGGCTGCACAGACAGGAGCCTGTGGAGGATGTGGCTTTCCACGGGTTATTCAACCAGAGGCTAACATCCATTCTTTCCCCACCCAGCCCTGGCCCTCTCAGTGAGCTCCTGCCCTTTCCTTCCTAGCTGTCTCCCCACCAGCCCTGGTGGGGTGCCCTCCACAAGTCTTGGACCACACTTCACTTTGCTGAGGGGGAGACGTCATTGGGACTACAGCCTGGCTAACCTCATGCAGCCGGGCCCTGGCGTGGTGTCCCCAGGAGCTGGCAGGTGAGACCTGCTCACCTTTTCATTGAACTAGCCTTCTGCACCTGAAAACATCAGCTGAGGCTGGGAGTTCCAGCATCTGCCACTTTGGGGAAGGCTCAGAATTCCCACTAGGATGAAAGGCCCTAACCAGGCCAAGTCTGCCTCAGCGTGCCTGCTCCTTGGAGCCACATCACCAGCAGAACTCAGAAGCTTGACCCAGTGCCCACTTGGGTTCCTGCCTGACTTTCCTGCCAGGTGTTCTGCAGCTCATGCCTGCGCTGGTGAGGATGCCAAGACTGGATGGGTGATCGGGGCTGTGTCCCACTGCTTTGGCAAGCTGTCACCCCAGAGTGGTGGCAATACCAAGCAGGGGGCCAGAGGGTGATGCTGGGGAGCTAGGGTTAGCAGGCCTTCCCGTGCCAGGGTACTGGTGCCCATGGAGGAGAGATACCTCCCAGCTGGCACTGGTGCTGTGCCTTGCAGACCTGCCCTGATGTTCAGGACCCATGACTGGCTGTTTAAGTGCTGCTTACTTCATGGTCAGTTTGATTATTTCTCTTTCTTCCTCTTCTTTTAATTTTTCAACAAAACTGTCCAGCACCGGCATTTCAAACTTAATGTACTGAGCGACCTAGAAAATCCAAGAACATTTTAATGTGCTTTAAATTCGAAGCCAAAAGTATGTTTTCTTTTCCTCAAGGCTTCCATAGTGGCCCATCCAGCCAACATCTTGTATCCACGGAAGGAGCTGCCACTTTTCCCACCCCACCCCGACACTGCTGTGTTGTGTACAGATGCCAGGACGGGAGCCTATTATTATCTCAAAGGCAACTGTTATCCCTGGGAGGAAATATTAAACTGAATATTAGGAAGAGCATTCAGTACAGCAGCACTGTCACATTGGGTGCCCTCTGGGCTGGGGGGTAGGGAGGTGGGAGCACCATTGTTTCTAACAATGGAATGCAACTGCAGCAGCCTGAGGGATACGGGGTCACTAGGCCTCCTACTTGAGGTTCAAACCCTGTAAGCATCTTCTATGCAGAGGAGTTTGGAAATGCACTCACTGTCTGATCAGAACTCAGGCTGTTGGTAAGACTTAAATAGCTCCCTGTCTTCCACAGGTGCGAGGTAGGGCCTAGTTAAAAAGCCTTTGCGTAGGTCTCTCACATAATGACAACAAAATACATTCCAATGAAGGAAAAGACTTTACTTCCCTAAGAGGAAAAGGATAGGGCCATGGTTTTATAGGACCCAAATTCTTCTTTCCTCTAAGCTGCTGGCGCTGGTGGTCACTGATGGGAAAGGGAGGGCTGGCGCCTCCCTGTGGTAGGCTGGGAGCCCTTTGGGAGGGTGTGGAGCTCCTGGAGACATCAACTGAGAGGGCTCTGGCCAGGAGTCCATGGGAGGCCCCGTCACCCAAGAACCCCTCACCTTATAGCAGGCCTCCCCAGCCTCGGCCCCCACTCACGTCATGGGGGACTTCCACACCCAAGTCAGCTTCCATCAGGAACATCCTGGCGATCTTCTCACATGGCCCATGCAGGATTCTGGAAATCAGCGGGTACTCGCAGTCTTTTAATTTTGTCCGCTCTGAAAAAGAAGGGGTTTACAAAAATCATGGGAAATTAGGATCACCTCCGTCTGTTCCAGATTAGGAACTGATAGAAAATGCGCGTCTAGGGGCGCAGGGAACCCTAAGAACACAGACCTCGCTAACAGCGCTGCCCTGAGAGATTCCTGCTCATGCAGAAGGGAGGCAGAACAGGGCCCCCAGATCTGCCACTTTGGCATAAGGATTAAGTGGAGTGGCTGGCAATTGAGAAGAAGAAAATACAAGTGAGGCTCTTTGCCCTCCCCTATTTGCCGAAAAGCAGGACATAAATTTGTCAAGGTGTGCCCCTGCCCCTCTCTAGGGAACGATGGAGTTAATTACCAGAGACAACCGGAGCCCCTCCTCAGCCTGGAGAGGGCACCAGAGGAACCTGCACAGCACGTCCCGCTGAAGCCCTTCCCTTCCCGCAACTTCCTATGTGGTGACCTTCCCGCCCTTCACCTCCCCAGAAACTCAGGCCCTTCTTCTCTGTCTTGTCACTTCTCTAAAAACTTACTGCTCTTTTGTGAATATGCTATTTAAGCCCAAATTCTAACCACTCATCCCTGGATATTCCAAAGGGCATGCATGATGCAAGTGTTAACAAACTTCTGTTTGTTCTTCTCCTTAATCTGTCTTTTGTTAATCTAAATACAGGGCCCCAGCCAATGAACCTAAATGGGTAGAAGGAAAAGATATTTTTCCTCCCCTGCAGTGTCATTCAGCAAAGGTGCAGCTTGAAGAGAAACAAGATCTGAGGGGCTGGAAGAAAGGAAAGCCGAGATGGGAGGGCCAGGGCCTGATGTACTGTGACACGCACCCCACCCTTCCTGACTCAGCACCAATGAGCTAGGGACCCATCCATTTCTCTGGAAGAGGCGGAGAGGAAGGCTTCCTATAGCTTGGTGGGATTCTCTTTCAGAATCCTGAAAGAATTAAACTTAATGTACTGAGTGACCTAGAAAATCCAAGAACATTTTAATGTGCTTTAAATTCGAAGCCAAAAGTATGTTTTCTTTTCCTCAAGGCTTCCATAGCGTGCCTGGGTTTGGGTGGGGGAGAAATGTTCATGCTGGGAGGCAAAGTGTGCCCCAGCCCACTAGGCAAGCCAGCCCAGAGCCTGTCTGGGAGGGAGTACAGTCAGTGGTTGGTGGGGAGGGGGCTTGCTGAACAGGTAGAGACCTTTTGCTTTTATGATCCAGAAGTGGGGCAGGTACTTACCCCCAGACTCATGAACGATGTAGAGTGCGAACTCACTGGGGCCGTCTTCCACCTGCACAGGCAGTCACAGGAAGTCAGATCACAGTGCTTGGAGATGGGAGAGAACTGAGAGGGTCCCCTGACAGTAACTACACCCCCAGTAACACACACACAAGTCACAAGGAACCTGCCCTCTCCCAGCCTCCTCTTGCTTGAAATCCGAGAAACAAAAGCTCAGCAGAGGGAACCTTGCTAGACCTTCTGCCCAGGAGCCATGGGCAGCTTTCCCCAGAATCCCAACCCCAACAGAATAGCAGACCACTGGCATCCTGGGGCAAGGCCGCTCCTGGCCAGGCTTACCCTAAATTTGTTCAGCAGCAGGGTGAGCACCTGCAGGGTTGTCATGGTGCTGTTGACCCTCACATTGGTCACGGATCCATAGGCCGGAGTAAACACGGAGGTCTGTACCAGGAAGGGAGAGAAGTTCAGGGCAGGCCCAGAGGGGACAAGGGGCTGACATCACGATGGTGAACAGACCCAGGCAGCAGGTGACGCTGAGATCTGGGAACACCTGCACCTGTCCATTCACGCTGATGCACACACAAGCTGTTCCCAGACCTGGGAGACACTCGGGGAAGCTGTAGTAGTGCACGCCTTCCAGAGGCCTAAGGAAGATATCTGCACACCCAGAAGGGCCAGCTCTCTGGACCCGAGGAACCAGGGCCATGGAAGTCATTCACAAGGGTGGGGGAACCAGTCTCTCCTTCACTCTTTCTATTGATTAAGTCACCAGTTGTCTGTTGATTCTAAGGCTGAAAGTCACCCAATCTGTCTCCTCCTCTTCATTCTCCCAGCAGTCCCTAGTAGAGGCACTAGTCAGACCATATCAGCTTCCCAGCTTGTTCCCTGTTCCCTTCTGGTCTCAGTCCCTCTAATCCGTAGTCTGCACCGCTGCCTACAAGAACAGACTTCTAAAACCCTTGCACCTCCAGGTGACGTCTAGCCCAGCTGCATCCATACAGTCTGGGCTCCCTTCCCTACCCTGCTCCATACCACCTGAATCAGAGTCTGTGTTTGTAGAACACAAGGCAAAGCGATCTGTGCAGTTCAATGTGAGAAGCACTGTTTGAAAGCACGGGTCTAAAAGTATCTGAAGGCTTCCTGGGGACTATGCAATATCATCTGTAGTTCTTCTCATTGTCTCGCACATATGACACTATGGTTGCCTAACAAGCACCATGTGCTCCAGTCACAGAGCTTCTTCACAATTTGGCTGGGGGGCGGGGGGACACATTATATTTTTGCAGGTGTCTTGCCTTTGCCTAAGAGACACCATATATGAAATCAACCAGGACTCTACCTGACACATAATAGGTCCGTCCTCAATAAATCCTAGCTGTGTATTCAACCCGCTAAGATTTTACGTACAATCATTGATTTAATATTCATAACAACCCTTTGAGGCACCTATAACTAGTCCCCTTTTCTTAGAAAGGAATCAGAGGCTTTAGGACGTTAACCAGCTTGTTCAGAGTCACCCATCTAGAAAAGACAGAGCCCTGACTCAAAGGATTCCATGATTCCTGAAAACCTACATGTTACCCCCTTGGTGCTGGTGCCTCTCAGCGAATGTGACTCCTCTGCAGGTGAACATGTCCTTGCTTTTCAAACTCAAGTTTAGATTCGCATATTCCTCCTCTGAGATCCTAGCTCTGTTTTCCCAAGGAGGTAGCTGAGGCTCAGAGAGTTCAAGGACCTATTCAGTATCCCTGCTCTGATAAGTCCAGGCACACCTGGGAGCCATTGTGAGTTCAGGTCCAGACCATCACAATGAAGCGAATATCTCAATAAAGCGAGTCACACAAATGTTTTGGCTTCCCAGGGCGTATACAAGATATGTTTATACTATACTGTAGTTTCTTAAGGGTGAGACAGTATTACATCTAAAAAATCTGCATGCCTTAATTAAAACTACTTTGTTGCTAAAAAATCTGACACAGAGACACAAAGTGAGCACACAGTGTTGGAAAACGGCACCCATAGACTTGTTCAACACAAGGTTGCCACACACCTTCAATTTGCAGAAAACGCAGGTGCAGCAAAAAAAAAAAAAAAATTGCAGATTTTTACAAATGGAAACCTTTCCATTTGTAAAAATCTGCAAGGTACAGTAACAAGAAGCACGATAAAATGAAGCATGCTGTGCCAGAGTCAGACTCAACCTCGACCTGCTTCCCCCAGCTCGATTCTAATTGAGGTGCAGAATGACTGAGTTACACAGAAAGCCAGGATTAGGATTAGGCTTTCTTGTCCAAAGAAATATGGAAGAGAGGGTCAGGTGCAGTGGCTCACACCTGTAATCCCAGCACTTTGGTAGGCAAAGGTGGGCGGATCACGAGGTCAGGAGTCCAAGACCAGTCTGGCCAATATGGTGAAACCCCGTCTCTACAAAAAATATAAAAATTAGCCAGGCATGGTGGTGCACACCTGTAGTCCCAGCTACTAAGGAAGCAGAAGAATCGCTTGAACCTAGGAGGTGGAGGTTGCAGTGAGCCCAGATCGCGCCACTGCACTCCAGCCTGGGCTACAGAGTGTGACTCCATCTCAAAAAAAAAAAAAGAAAAGAAAAGAAAAGAAAAGAAAAGAAAGAAATATGAAACAGAGGAGTTAGGCTATTTCAAAGAGACAAAAAGTCTTGTTAACAAGACACTGTGTTTCTTCTGCATGAAGCCTTTTCTCAAGATGATACCAACCAACTCCAAGTAGGCACAAAGGCCCGGTGGCTACTTTCTTATCTCTAACCACAAATGGTTTCTGTCTAACAGAACGCATTTGAATCCAATAGGTCAGGCAGTAGAAACAGCTACAAAGTTTCACCCAGTCTGGAAATAAAACCAACATTTCTGGGAATCAGAACGGTTTTGGAAAATGACCGAGTGAAGTAATAGTGCACAGTTCTAAGAAACAAAACCTGGAACTATCTCAGAAATTCAATGCTAGGAATTATTTATTTTTTCAATTGTTGCCTCTGACTCAAGGAATCTGTGCCCTCATTTCTAAGGACATTAGTTCTGTATGGATGTTGAGTGTGGTAAGAAAGGGCTTTTGGCATAGTGCTTTTCTTTGGGACTCCCCTTACTCACCCAGGAGATGGGGGAGCTACTGTCCCAAGTGCTTAAGACACTATTCCGTGTCCTTGAAAGCAGTACTTTTTTCTGGAAGAATGGATTCACATTCCACAGGCAAATCTGTCACTAGGAGGAAAAGCTGCCCTCACTGGGTGACAGGCTGAGACCCCGTGTCGTCTGACTGAGTAGCTCTTCTTGATAGTGTGGTTCAGTCGGAAATAAGAGGCTGTGATGAAAACCCTCACTGTTCATTTCAAAGGCTGCAGAGTGCTCGGGACATGGTGTTCCTATGACACTGGCAATCACTACAATAAGGTTTAATGTACCAGACACACCTCTTAGTGATGAATGAGACCCTTCGAGGAGAAGCGAATGTACCAATGCTAAACTCCACCATTCAGTAATTTGAATCACGGAGCAAAACATCCCCCACCCCTTTTTTTGGTATGGAACATAGAACTGGAAAATACCTAAACCCACGCACATATTTTGGAAAATTTTTGAATAATTCCTTAAACTAGCATATCAACATTTATTTGAATGCTAACAATGGGTACTCAACACATTACACACTAAACCCCTTTTGGAACAAGATTTAAAGAATACTCAAGTCATGTTATGTGTCCTTGGGCTAATCTACACCATTGTTAATCTCTGCCTAACTTCAATCCTGGGTCCCCTTTACTCTCTCAGGAGACTCTACCTTGGAATAGTCCTGGATTTTTCCAGATTTAGCAAAGGCAACCCTATTGTCATTCATTCACTCACCACAAGCCTAGCAGGGGGTGGAAGGGAGATCCTGAGATGAAAGCAGGATCCCTTCAGCTTGCCCAGCAGAATTCCAAAGTAGACATTCCAAAGCCCAGGGCACCCCAAGTGTGGCTTGAATGGACCCTGGATGGCCTAACCTGGGACACCTGCTCCTCAGATTGGACCCCGAGACCCTCCTCCTGAGCCCCCTCCCTGCTATAAGTCATCCTCTGTCAAGAAGGGCAGCTGCTTCAACTGGAAATCTCGGCTTGCATTTCCCAGTGCTGCGGGCAAGATATGGCCTGCCACAGGATGCTCCATCCAGGGCCTTGCCCAGCCAGCCAATCACTCTATTTATGGTAACAATCAACTTCTCTTGTTACAGTTCAGTTTGTTTATAGAATGATGTAATTTCGGGAAAGAAAGCTTTTCCTGAGGTCAGTACAATACAACCTTGGACAAAAGGCTGTGTGCTGGGAATCTGGGGTCATCCAGGTTCTCTGGGGCACAGACACATGTGCCCTGGGCACACCCCTGCTTAATTATTCGGTGAGAGTGATGGCTGGATACACAGTGTTCCCAGGGATCAACCGATGGAGTTCGGGGGGAAGCCTCCTAGAAAGCGCCCTCGTTGAAGACGTGGTCAGCGTTACTGTCTGCCCAGGGCATCCCCAGCTTACTTGCCAGAAATCTGCATGACTTTTGAGGATGTACTGACAGTGAGCATGTGCTAGAAAATGCTTAGGTCATAAACGGGGCTGTTATGTGGATGCAACCTGGCAGGAGGTTTTTCCTCCTGAGGGCACAGGAATGCCAGCAGCCCCGACACAGGTCATGGTGCTTGCTGTGCCTGTGCTCAGGCCTGGCTCCCCATGCGCCCAGGGGAGAGGCCAGGCTGCGGCGTCACCTTATGATTGTAGAAGTGGCCGTTGATAGAGAACCGGTGTCGCCGGATACGCTGGGCCTCACCAGGGGCACGGCACTTGGGCCTCCTCTGGCTCATGCAACTGGCGTCGCTCTTGGTCCGCATCAGCTGGGGGGCCTCCTCTGCCTCCTCCAGGGGCCCTGCATGAGAAATGGGTGAGAGAATGGCAAGGTGGGTGATGCTGACAGAGCAACTGCCTGCTGTCGGGAGGTCTGGCTCCCTAGAGCCCTGTGGTCACGTGCATTGGGGCAGATGGGGACGTGAGGGCCATTTCTGGACTGGAGACTGGATATTCCCAGCTTGCAGATAGGAAGGTGAGACCCAGACAGGGTAACCTGGATCACAATGTCACATGGCCATACCCCTCTTGGTCTCTGTCTTAGGGTGCCCACGGAGGTCTTTGGTGGCCCCAGCCCTGTCTTCTGAGCCTCTGCTCTGAAACAGGCCTTTTACTGAGTGCTAAGGGAAGGGGAACAAAGAGGATGAATGAGCAGGTACAGAGGGTGAGGACGAGGTCCCAGAGGGAGGCGAGGGGCTAGGAGAGCACAGTGCCTTCTGTGGATGCTCCTCTTTCCCATAGCACACACAGGGCGGGAGACTCAGGCCACCCCCACACTGTCACTGTCACCTCCCAAGCCTCTGCTCACTTTTCCATGAAGAGGAGCGAGAATGAGGGCAGAGCACCTCCCAGGCAGGCACCTGGGTAGGGGTCCAGCAGGTGAAGCCCCTCTTTTGCTGGGGCGCAAAGCTGTCCTTCGGAGATTGTGGTTTGAGCCAAGCCCCCCTGCTCCTACCCTGGATGAGGCAGGGGTCTGGGCAGCTTGCGGGCTCCGCTTACCCGAGTTGTCTGTGGAACTCTCAGCCTTGTGCACTGGCTGAATGCTTGGCCGCTGGGCTGTGACGTTCCCGTCCTGGGGCGATGGCTCCTTTCTGAAAAGAGACAACTGCAGTGCTGAGATGGCTGCTGGCAGAGAAAGGGAGCTCAGGCCAAGGAGAAGAGACCAACAGCCTCTGGGGTAGGACACAGGCGGGAAGCAAGGCAGGCTGAGGTGAGGCCTGGATTTCAAACCGAGAGAGTCAGTATGAAACAATAAAAGAAAAGTAGAGGCCTCCCCCAGCATCTGCTGGATGGAGAGTGAGCCTGGCCCTGCAGACCTGAGGGCTTGTGCTGGGCTGCATTGCACAGACACACGGACCCATGAACGTAGTCAGGGCCTGCGCATTCTTAGGCACCAGGCTTAGCCAGGCCAGCAGCTGTGTGCCAAACAGGCTTGCTGGGCTTCCCGAAGGCCTGGTGGGGTGTCAAGCAGGGACCACCTAGAAGGGCCCAACCTCCAGGCCTCTTGGCAGGATGAACCCCAGGCCAGCGTAGCCAGTGCTGGGCTGGAGAAGGAGTGGGTATGATGGGACAGAGCCCTGCAGCCCAGGCGACCTGGGGAGGAGAAGACAGACAGGATCCTGGAGAACACACGGGCACAGCCGCGACTGCTGTCTGTGAGTGCTTTACCTCGAAGAGGGGCGCATGTGAGTCACACTTGCAGCCTTCCTAAGGAGTCTGACTTTATGCTCTAATTCTGTGTGGCTCAGAATTCGCTGAGTGACTGGGGACACCTAGAGATGTGCCGGGGCTGTCAGGGTGGTGGATGCTGTCACAGCATGGGTTTTATGTGAAATCTGAAGGGGGCAAAGCTCTGAATGTGTGCCCTCTACAGGAGTTACTACTGCAGAAGCAGGCAAGGCCCAGCCACTAACTGCGTCTTTTGGGAGTGGGCTGAGGAGGAGATAAATGCACATTGAACGGTAAGGCAGGCAGGAGACCATTTCCTCTTGACGGAAACATTATTCTGATATTAAACAAATGTAATGTGAAATTCTGATAAATGTATTTTTAAAATTTTGACATTAAAATGAAAACAGAGTAGTAAGAGGCTAAATTCATGTGAATTTTAAAGATAGAACAAGAGATGGCGAGACATGCTCGGCTTGCATAGGTGTTGGGGGCCCCCCTGGCCATAGTCGTCCCTTCTTGCCAGCAAGGTGGCTTGCAAGAAGATTTGAGAAACAGAAATGGAGGTCATGGGAGCCTGGGATGTTCTCCAGAAAGGAGGGAGAGGCCACCCTGGGCGAGGCTGTGGACTGAGATAGTCACAGGGTATGGGGATGAGGCTGGGTCACCCTCCTGTGCCAGTGTCCCATAAGGGAACAGGGCTCCCTCCCTGAGGCTCAGGATATCCCCAACCCGCACCCCAGACAGGGAGCTCAGGCTGAGTAGGTGTCAAAGAAGCCACTGGGTACTCACGGAGGGCAGCTGGGCCGTCCAGGCATCCATGAGGTGGAGGGGAGGTGCACCTGCTCCCGGTCATCCTGCATCTGCAGCCGGATGGGCCGCCTCAGCCCCCAGGCAATGTTGAGGAGCCCCTCGATGATCAGAGTCCCTTCTTCCTGTGGGGGTCCACACATCAGCCCTTCCCCCAGAGCAGCTGCCCACCTTCCCTGTGCCGCCTAGGGATGGGATGCTCTGAACACTCAGGCATTGCACATCCCTCCTCCTGAGTGGCCCCATCCCCTCAGGAAGGACCATCAGCCACTACGTGCCCTGGGGCGCGTGACCAGGCCCTGTGGGAGGAAGCCTGAGATGTGCTCAGCTCATGCCTGGCCAGGGGCACAGCCCAGAAGGCAGTGGCTGAGTCAGGTGTCCCACAGGAACCCAGCTGCTGGCCGGCAGGCATGTCCACACCGTGGTGAGGAAGTGGTTCCAGGGACGCACAGCCTGTCTGCTCGTGCCAAGCAGGGGACCTCTCTGCCCACACTGCACCTGGGAGGGGGTCCTGCGCCACCAGGTGCTGTGGCCACCAGGCCCGGCAGAGTCCCACGCCCACCAGAGCAGAAGTGGGTACTCTCTGTCCTAGCTGTCTCAGCCTCACCCTTCTCCCGGTGCCTTCAACAGCAGCAGCATCCACTTGCCAGGGCTGACAAAGGGTCTTGCTTTTCTCACCACTGCTTAGACATCACTAGCCCTATATCCCATACCATAATTTCTACAACAGCCTTCATCCCATGTCCCCAATCTGCCTCGGTTTCCCTAGGTCTGCAGGTGACATGGCTCCTCTCCTGCTGCCAACCTGGGGCCCTAATCAACAGAGTCCTCTGCAGGCACCTTGCTAGTGCTGGTCGGCACCCCTTGGGCCCTTGATTCAGTGCCTCTGACCTATTCCAGGCCTCTATCTCTGCAAGACCACCCCAGGCCTCTGTGCCAGTCCCAGTCACTCTGTGTGTAAGCCTGGCCAAGCTGAGTCATTTGCCAGAATACTTGCCAGCAACCTCGGCTGCCCTCTACCCAGAGCCTCAGTCTCGAAGCTACGCACTCCTAATGTGCTCTGACACTAGTCTCTCCACAATTAACTTTGAATATCATTCTCTCATTGCCATCTCAACTAACATTTAATTTTGTTATTTATTTATGTTTTATTGTGGTAAGGACATTTAACATAAGAACTACCCTCTAAACAAACTGTTAAGTGCACAATACTGTATTGTTCACTGTAGGCACAATGTTGTCCAGCCCATATCCAGGACTTACTCATCTTGCATAGCTGAAACATTATATCAGCTGCACAGCAACTCCCCACTTCCTCCTCCCCTGCCCCAGTCCCTGAAATCACCATTTTTACTCTCTGCCTCTATGAGCCTATTTTAGATTCCTTATATAAGGGAATCATGCAGTATTTCTGACCCATATTTTAGATTCACAAATCCCATTTCTCTCTCTTCGTTGGCACTAAAATCCCTGTGAGAACAGGGACGCCATGGAAACTTCTTTGTATCCCTGGCAGCACTCAGGAAGACCCTGCACAATGTGGATTTCATGGTAAGTTAGAAATGGGGTTTCTAGGTTCAAACATCCTGCTATCCACAGAGAAAATAGTGTATCCAAAGGTTATCAAAAATACACACAGCTTCCAGATATGACCTTGCACTATCTGCTAAAAAGGAAAACAAACAAGCAGAAACCAGAGCTGTTTTTGATACTCACTGGCGCTCTACAAGCACAGATGTGTCACTGAGCTTCCTATGAAGGAGAGGCCAGCATGATCTACGGAGTTCAAAGGTCTGTGGGGGGGTTCTGTTCTTGCCTCTTGGTGTCAGGTGCCTCTCAGTGGAGAGAGCTTGTGGGGATGGCTCACTCACGGAGACCCACTGCCCTCCAGCCCCACCTTGGACCTCAGGCAGAGGGAGATGGAGCAGACATAGCCCTGGCCACGAGGGGCTCAGGCTTGGACACAGAAGGAGGTGCAATGGAGCTTCCTGGAGGAGGTGCCTGTGCACTGCACCCTGGAAGACGAGTGAAGGGGGACAGGGAGGAAAGCTGAGCAGGTGGCCCTGACCTCAGGACCTGCCTGGACAAGGTCGGGGGCTTGGCTGTACTGGGGACAGGCTGGCTTGCCATGACTCACGCCAGACATCCCTACACAGGTGACGTGTGTGCCCCCAACATAGCCGCCCACCGCTGTTCACTCTCCCCCAGCTTGGCCGCATCTGAATGGAGGGAAAGCCCTGTCAGCCAGCAGCGAATTCTCCGCCTCCCTCCTCCTTTTATTCTCTGGACTAATCTGCTCATTGCTAATAAATTCAAAGAAGAGCCAGCGAACTAGACAAAGGGTCTACAAAAGATATAAGAGCTTGGGCAAGGTGAGAAGTGCCATGTGCCACTGAAATCCTGGTCACTGTCTCAGGCACTCCCTGCCCCGATGCCTTTGCGCACATGGAGTTCCCACCTAGAATTCAAGAACTTGGGACTGACGGTCCCTCTTTCTTGCCTAGGGAGTCTGGGGTCTGCCCAGTACTCAGAGCTCAGGCTTGGGCTAACTCTGGAGACTCCTCTTTCTCCCCCACCTGCAGCACAAGCAGGCGTGTCCCAGGTGGGGCTGTGGCTGGGGCAGAGGATCTGTGGCCTGTCTGGGGAGTGCAGGAGCTTCCCAGGGGCTGCCTTTCTCATCCTTGGCAGCCTCCTTTGCTGGCATGGTCACTCCTGGACAGATGCAGTGGCTTTCTAATGCTGCCCAGGTGCTCCTTGGCAGCCCCCCAGCCCCAGCCCCAGCCCAGGCCCAGCAGCTGCAGCGATCCTTTTAAGCAGAAGCCAGACTGCAGAGCCCTTGTTCAAACCCTGCAGCGTCTTTCCCTCCCTCCTAGAGGGAAACACAGCATCCACCCCAAGGTCCGCTGACCCCCTCCTACATGGGCCAGTCTGCAGGCCCCTTGCTGTGCCCTGAGCACGTCCGTCCCGCGCGCCCTCACCACAGGGGCTTTGCACGTGCTGCCCCCGCCACCTGGAATGTGCATTTTCCCATTTTTTTCTGGTTTCTGCTCCAATATCTGCTCTTAGGGAAGACAGCCCTGACCACTGTACCTGCGGCGGCAGCCCACCACAGGGTGCCACTGTGCTGCTTTCCTTCAGGCAGCTCTTGCTGTTGCCTGAATCACAGCACCCATTCACCTCTGGCTTGATCTCCTCCCTTACTAGCATACGAGCTCCAGGGGGCCACACCCTTTGTCCGCTGCTACGTTTGCTGTGCTTAGTGCAGTCACAGCACACACTAGCACCTCACATCTGGTGAACACGTAAACAAACAAATCCCCAGAAAGCACTCCGCAGACCGCCCTTGGTCCCTTGGGAGCAGGGTGTGAATCTCCTAGGAGCAGGCCTAGGGACCCAGCCTCAGCTGCCACCAGACTGGGGTCCTGTGCTACTGATTTTTCATCAAAGTTGCCAAAGACCTGGCCCAACTTCACAGGAGTCATGATGGGGTGGTGTAATACAGAGTGGGAAACAAGCTTTGGGGCAGGGGTGGCCCTGGGGCTACCTGTGAGGGCCCAGTGGAACCCCTCCCTCTCCCAGTGCCCCTACTTGACCAACAGTGAACCCACCCCTTTCCTGCCCTGCAGCGTAAACATTCCCCAGCCTCCTACAGGCAGAAAAACACCTCCTAGCTGGCAGTTGGGCCAGGCCCCACCCCCCAAGCTGTTTTCCTAAGAGAGCCTTCCTGAGCAGGCTATTTTTGGTCCTCGTGACAGTGATTGATAGCTGCTGGGAAGGTATAAAAGCAGCTTGCCTACCAAGGTTCTTCACACTGCTCAGGGAAGAGCCTGCTACGGTGGACTGTGAGACTCAGTGCACTGTCCTCCTCCCAGCGACCCCACGCTGGACCCCCTGCCGGACCCTCCACCCTTCGGTCCCCAAGCTTCCCAGGGGCTTCCTTCTTCCTTTGGGCTGGACTATCCCTGCTCATCCATTCTCCTGCCACCCCCAGACCTCCTTGGCTCCAGGTAAGAGGGAGAAGCTGCCCTTGGGTTTGAGACAAAACACAAGGGCTTTGTTTATCTTTGAGGGCAATTCCCAGCCTGAACGTGCACAGCCTCCCTATGGGTTAGAGAGCAGGGCTGTCTGTAGAGGGCTTTGCATTTACAAAGGGATTCAGGGATTATTTCATGCGTTTCCTACAACATCCCTGCCAGGGGTATTTATAACCCTGTTTTATGGATGGGTAAGTGGAGGCCTGGAGAGGTGGCCTTGCCAAAGGTCCCAAGGTCAGCGCATGGCCGATCCTGGTTTTAAACCCAGCTTTGCTCTGACCAGTGTTTGTTAGGTTGGGTTCTCTTATCTGTGCATGTTCTGAAACGATAATGATAAAATCTTAAGCCTTTGGGGTTTTTAACCTAAGCGGGAAGAAAGAGCCCAGGAGTCTGAGCTCTGGTCTGGGCTCTGTAGACTTCGAACTGCTCTCAGGGCACCGGATTCCTACAGGCAGCCCCAGAGGAGTGTGGGGACACTGAGGGGCGGTGGGACGCATGGCAGGCCCTCACCACCTGGCCTCTGTTTCCCAACAGGTTGCCGCCACCTCTCGCCAGAGTGATGAGGTCCCGGCTTCTGCTCTCCGTGGCCCATCTGCCCACAATTCGGGAGACCACGGAGGAGATGCTGCTTGGGGGTCCTGGGCAGGAGCCCCCGCCCTCTCCTAGCCTGGATGACTACGTGAGGTCCATATCTCGACTGGCACAGCCCACCTCTGTGCTGGACAAGGCCACGGCCCAGGGCCAACCCAAGCCACCCCACAGGCCAGCCCAGGCCTGCCGGAAGGGCCACCCTGCTGTGTCCCTGCGAGACATCACCGCACGTTTCAGTGGCCAGCAGCCCACACTGTCCACGGCTGATGCTGTGGACCCCCTGGACTGGCTTTTTGGGGAGTCCCAGGAAAAGCAGCCAAGCCAGAGGGACCTGCCAAGGAGGACTGGCCCCTCTGCTGGTCTCTGCGGTCCACACAGACAGATGGACAGCAACAAGCCCAGGGGGGCCCCCAGAGGGAGGCTCTGTGAAGCCAGGATGCCTGGGCACTCCCTGGCAAGACCACCACGGGATGGGCAGCAGAGCTCTGACCTAAGAAGCTGGACTTTTGGGCAGCCTGCCCAAGCCATGGCCTCCCCCCACCACCCCCGCCCCGGCAGTGTCCTCAGAACTCTCTACTCGCACCTCCCGGTGATCCATGAACTCTGACCCCTCCCCAGTAAAGGCTTCTGTAAACAGCACGCTGGTCTGCATCTCCTCCAGTCTCCTCCATGGTGGTCACTGCCCCGGCAGGTCTCTGGAAGGGAAATGCTTTTCTGCAGAGGCCCCTGCTTGGGCAGTTCACAGTGAGACTGACCCCCTCTGAGTATGATAACAGCCTGTCTCACATGAGAAGATGTTACTGATCCCGTTCACTCTGATCCTTGCTGGCTGATCACCTTGAGCAACTTACTTAACATCTGTGTTCCTCAGTTTCTCATGGGTAATATGGGGATGATTACTGGCACCTGCCTCCCAGGCCATTCTGACGCATAACCGCATATAGGAGCCCATTGGCTGAGTAGCTACCGTCATTGCTGGTGGGGAAACTAGTGGTAGGGGTGTGAGGCTAGTGGGGTGTCAGCCCCCCAGGTGTTTCAGAACAAGGCCTCAGGCACTCCTAAGTCCGCCTCTTGGCCCCCACCTTCAAAGCCCATGTTCTGGGAGGCCCAAGAGAACACACGGAGTCTTAGCAAATGCACTGATGTATTCCAGGAGGACTGTCCCCTGGCACCACTGGGGCACTCTGCTGGCTACAACTCATACGTCCTGTGGTGGCACTGGGAGAGTTCCCCCATGATGAGGGCCAAGATAGAATCTGTATCACTCAGTCCTACCATCCCCACCCCCACACCGCCTCCACCCAGGGGCCTCATGGCATGGTCAGGGTCCCAGCTATGGGTGAGAAGCAGGGCACTGTCCAGCTGTCCTCCACCGGGGAAGTCCAGATGTCCTAAGGCCCAGGCCAGGGCATCTGGAGTCTGAAGGACCCTAGTTCCTAGAGGCATCTGGCAGCAAGAAGGTGAGGCATCAGGGAATGGGAATCAGGCTGGCACTGATCAGAGGCGAAGGGACAGAGAGAGGAGAGGAGGAAGATTGAGCTGGGGGCAACAGCCAAGCTCTCCTGGGCAGGTCTCTGCCACCTCCTTGCTCTGTGAGCTGTCAATCTAGGTTATTCTGTTTTTTTGTGGCTATTTTTAATTGCTTTGGATTTGTTAAATGTTTATCTGTCTTCTGTTGTGTGTGTTTTCTGGGGAGATAGAATGTAAACCATATTAAAAGGAAAAAGTTTCAGACAAGCAATTACCCAGTTTCCTTACCTATAAAATGGTGACATCGACAATGTTCTTCACACCCTGCAAGGGCTGGGAACCTGCGCATATGAACTTGGAGCTGCATTTACGAGCACTGTAGACAAATGTTTGTATCTGTCACAGCCCACTGTGTCTCTGTGGTGGTCTCAAACCTGCAGGTCCCTGACTTTGGGCAAATGTGTGGGGCAGCCTTTAGCCAAGGCAGCCTTTAGCCAACCATCATCCTCAGGAGAGATCCAGAGGGCCCACCCACCAAGGCAGAGGGGGCGAGGTCCAGGCTTGCTGGGCCCAGCCTCTCACTACAGCCCCTTCTGCAAAGCATCATGAAACTGGGTCAGAGGGAGAGTCCGGCAACTAGGATGAGGTCAGCAGACTCCCCTATGCTCAGAAGCCACCTCGCTGCATCTGGGGAGGTCTGGCAGTTTGAGGAGACCATCCCTGGGCTTCCTCACTAATACCCAGCTATGTGAAAGAGGCCAATGGCACCTTTGGAAGGCGCTCCCTCCCAGTCGAATACAGGTTTGTGGTAGGGGCTTCTGGCTGTGTCCCAAGCTCCTGCAGAGAGGCCCAGGGGAATCCCTTTCCCTTCCAGCTAAGCCTGCTGGTGGGGCCCTTGTAGAGCAGTTACATTCTCCTTCCTATTTGCCACTGGGGTGGGGGTGGGGAGAGTGGAAAGGAGAGTAGAGAGGGGAGCAGAGAGGGGAGTGGAGGTGGGGGTGGGAATGGAGAGGGGAGTGGGGCTGGAGGTGGAGAGAGGACTGGAGAGGGAAGTGGGGGTGGGAGGTGGAGAGGGGAGTGGGGGTGGGGGTGGAAGGTGGGGATGGGAGGCGAAGAGGGGAGTGAGTGGGACACAAGGCCCTGCCCAGAGCCGGCAGGCTGGGAAGCGCTTTGCGGCTCCCAGAAAACAGATGTTCGTGGGGCTGGCCAATCACTCCGGGGGCCAGTGGTCTGCCAGGCCTTCGGAGAGGGGACGGGGCAACCCTCTCAAGGCGGGATGCTGGTTTTCCGCACCCCCGGGAGAGACAGAGCCCCCGGACCAGGGGAAGCCCCTTCCGTTTCTCGCATTGCTGAGGGGTCCCAGGAGCCGAGGAGCGGGACTGGATGTGGAGAGCGCCCGCGGTCACCAGGGGGCGCCCCCAAGCCTCGGAGCCGCGCCCCAGGAGGGCTGGGCCGACGCACAGCACCCAGAAAAGGTCCTGCCGCCTGGGGCTCACTTGCTTGTCCAGAGCCATGGGTTTACACAAGGACATTTCCCGGCGGTCCTTTTTTCTTTTGAGATACCAGCCAGCCTGGCTAAAGCCCTTTGCCATCTTCAAAAGGCACAGACTGTTCTTCGTTGCTCAGGCTTTTTGTTGTAATACAAGCAAAATTATCCCAAAGGCGAGGTTCATGATACAGGAAGTCGGCGCCTCAGCCTCCAGAGAAGGTATCCCTCCTCTAGCCCCTCGGAAGCCGGGAGAAGGCTCACAAGGAGACGCTGGCCCCAGGGCGTGGCCCTGCCCACCTTCGGAGAAGTGGGATGAGACAGTGGAGGAGAAGGCACCCCAAACCGTACTGCTCAGGCTGCCGGTGCTGCGGGTGAGGGGCAGTGACAACATGGGGGGGCGGGCGTCTCTTTCAGGCGGCTCTGGGAGCGCGCCCCGGGTGGTGAGTCCCTCGCCAGCCTGAGAGCCCCTTAGCTTGGGGCTCAAGGGCAACAAACAGCTCCCTGTGTCCCTGAGACCTGTTCACTGATACTGGGTGGAGACCTCCAAAGCCTAATGCTGGAAATGGTATTGCTGTTTTGTAAGTGGCTGTGAGCTTGGGGCCATGGCCAGCACCTTTCATTTACTGCAACGTGACCTTGGACTAGAGACTTAAACTCTGGGAGCCTCCGTCTCTTTGCCTGGAAAATAATCATTCCTATATCACCTTACATTAAACAAAAGAGAGGCAAAGTGCCTGGTGCATTGGAGGTTCCCCGGGGAAGTGTCCATTCCTCTTGTCTGCCCAGCCCTTGGGGCCTGTGGTGCCTGAGGAGAGACTGGCCTGGGATGGCCCTGCCCCTGCAGCAAGTGCCCAGTGGCCCAGGAGGTTGTAGTGGGTGCATCACAGGGTGGCAGTGAGACCTGGAGGGCCTTGGTGCCTCAAGGACCAGTTGTGCCTATCAGCGTCACAGCCTAAAGCCTCGTCTTATGTGGTAATTGTGACCCAGCAAAAACACACACTTCTTCAGGCTGGTACCCCCTGGGCTGTTAAGGCTACAGAGGTTTCCTGAAAGGTACTTTCTGGCTCCATGGAGACCAGGTCAAACCCTTACACTTTCTTCAGCGTTAGGGACAGGAAAATCCCCCTGGTGGGTTAACTTTCTATCATTAAGGGCTGTCAAGAACACCTCTTCCCAGCCTGAGAGTCCCCTACTTCTCTATGTGGGCTGTCCCGCAGCCCACACCAACACACACAAACCACAAACGCAGGGTGGAGGCTCTTGGGGCTTCCCGCTCCCGCGCCCTTGCCCCCGACAACTGTTCCTACAGAGGGGATTATCTTGGGGAATCCCGAGTGCCAAAACTAAGCTCTTACTTGTGGTTTTCAAACTTGACCTTCCACCACAATGCCTTGGAGGGCTCGTTAAAACTTGGACAGGAGGACTAAGTGTTTTCGGTTCAGCAGGCTGGGAGAGGGGCGTGGTAGGAATTTGCATATCCAACCAGTTCCCAGGGCAGCTGGTGCAGGGAGCCACCTGGGATTTAGATCAATCCCCTGAACAGCCAGAGCTGAAGAACAGCAGTGACCACACCCCAGCCTCCACCAGGAGATATGAAGTGGCGTGTGTTAACAGCACAGGAGGAAATCCCTGTGGCGCCATCACCATCTCCCCAGTGCCTCCCTCTGCCCAGCACACTGGAGCTCAGGACTGAGGACTCACCCCAACTCTCTCCAGGCCTACACCTGCTGCTTAAGTCACCCACCAACTCTGCACAGGGACCCACAGGGTGCCTGGCCTGGGGAGTGCAGGATGGGGGCAGGCAGGGTGAGACAGGTGTCACAGAAGCGAGCGTGAGGAGGTGGGTTGGCAGGAGAGGGAAGGGAGCAAGCCGTGGGGCCTTACGGCCTGGGCAGGTCAAGGAGGCAGAGTGTGAGGTTTGTACCATGCCTGGTGGTCACAGGTAGCCCAGCACAGCTTGGACCAGGAGCCAGAAGCTCCTGAAGGGTGTGACGTCTGGCTTGGCCGGCCGAGGGGATGCCTCAGGGGCTGGCTGAGGCCGTCTGGCAGCAGGTTCTGGCCGGCCCTCTGATCTGCCACTGTCTGGCAACCCCCGGCTGCCCAGAGCTGCCTGGATGCCTGGGCTAGCTCTGGCCTGGGAGCTGTAGAAGGGTGTCTGAGTTACTGAAGAGGGAGGACTAGGACTAGTGAGCCAGGACTAGTGAGGAGGTCTTGGGCTTCCTGGGGCTGCCCTGCCCATTCCTGTGTTCAACAACAGAGGAGCACTTGGAATCCATCAGCCTTGGTCAGACGCTGATGGATGGGAGAAAGTCCGGGAGCCAACCCAATCTCAACTGCAGAACCCCCTTAAAGAAACAGCCTTACCACGATAAGACTTGCCATTAGGCGGTACAACTATGTTGAATTAGACCAAGATAGGGCCACAAAGCCCAATCAAGATTCCCGCATGAAACATCAGAGGATGTGAATGACCGCAAGACTAGGGCTCCACTTGCCCTGCCCAGTGGGTGGTCCCCCAAGCCTAGGCCCTGCAGAGTCCAGCCAGTGCCCAAGGGCTGTGTTTGGCATCAGACATGTATTTAGCCCACATGATGTTTCAAGATTTGGGAAATTCCTCATGAAATTCCAAATAATCTATCCTCTTTTGAAAAATCAGAAAGGGTCTGGCTGCACCAGGCCCACGGTCCTGCACAGTAGGGATGGTTTGATCTGATGGGCGGCTGACTCCTTGAGTGGGGACCCACTCCCCACACCTGCGCTGCCTGCTGTGAACATCTGAGCCTGTAAGCCCCTGTGTAGCCCCACACCCCACTTTACAAATGAGAGCACTGGGGACCAGGGGCCATAGGTGAGACCCTGCAGATAAGTGGCGGGACCAGCAGGGAACAGAGGGGGACTGACTCCTCTCGTCTGCTGAGTGGTGTGATGGGCGGAGGAAGGACCTGCTCTCAGCAGCAGTTCACATGGAAAAAGGTCTCGGGGGAAGGGGGAAGACCCCCAAGGTGATTTCTGCCACTGGGAACTCTGGAAGGGATGCGCTGACCCTCTGCAAGGGAGATGACTTGGCTGCTGGTAACCTGGTCCCTGGCTCAGGGTCAGAGGTGAGTGATGAAAGTGACCATATAATTTATTGTCCAAACTGGGTCACTGCTGAAAGTGAAGGGGATAGTCTTCATCATTACCCTGAAATAACAGATATCAGGCAGGGCCTCCCAGGGTACATGGTGACCCCATGAACAAGAGCAACAGGCTCACCTCTCGGTGTCT
Organism: Nomascus leucogenys; assembly: GCF_006542625.1. Taxonomy (NCBI): domain Eukaryota; kingdom Metazoa; phylum Chordata; class Mammalia; order Primates; family Hylobatidae; genus Nomascus; species Nomascus leucogenys. The sequence continues at coordinate 42,340,073 of NC_044398.1, read as the reverse complement.
CAGCTGGAAGCTTTTGCCCTCATGGTAGCAGTTGTAGGTTTTCAGCAGGCCTAAGAGCTCCGACCTAGAAAGGGAAAGACACACATGTACTCCTGGGGTGTGGCAGGGCCTCAACTTCTGACCTTTGGCTTCGCTGGCCTCTGTTTCCTCATTTGTGACAGGAGTGTGACAGCACCCTTCTCGCCGGCCAGGCATAACCAGACGAGACCAGACTGTGCCGTCGCGATGCACCTGGATGGTTTTGCACATGGCCCTGGTGGGGGGCACAGGGGTGGGACTGAGGAGGAGGTGAGACTCACGGGACAGGCCTGCATCTGGTCCAGGATGTCCAGGGTGCCGACACTTTCACTATCACAGGTAAGGCCCTGGCAGCCTCCCTGCCCTCCACCTGCGTTGCTTCCTCACAGTAAATGCCCTGGACTTGCTTTTGGTATTGTACAGCCTCTTGCTTTTCCCCATATCACTTCCTACAAGGCCTGCTGTGGCTGCTGTGGGCCACCCTGAGGGGTGCCTCCTTCTTCCCCACCCTGACTTTCCAAAGGCACAGCGGAAGGTCATGGTCCTGTGAGTAAGGCCCTGAAGTCTGCAGTAAGCCACTTTCCCTCAATGCTGTCTCCCTTCCCGAAGGGAAAGCCACAGCCCTGGCTAATGTTGGAGGAAGGGGAGGCCTGGACAGCTGCCTGAACCCAAGCTGGGCTTTGTGGGGCAGTGGGGCCAACAGACATGGGATGTGAGCCACACTGGTAATTTCAATCTTCTAGTACATGTTAGGAGGTGATATGGTTTGGATGTGCCCAAATCTCAGGTGGAATTGTAATTCCCAGTGTTGGAGGTGGAGCCAGGTGGGAGGTGTTTGGATCATGGGAGCAGATCCCTCATGAGTGGCTTGGGCCATCCCCGTGGTGATGAGTGAGCTCTCGCTCTAAGTTCACACGAGGTCTGGTCGTTTAAAAGTGTGTGGCACCGCCCTCCACTCCCTCTCTGTTGCTCCTGCTTTCGCCATGTGAAGTGCCTGCTCCCCGTTCGCCTTCCAACATGACTGGAGGCTCCCTGAGGCACCCCTGGAGGCTGAGCAGATGCCAGCACCACACTTCCTGTAAAGCCTCCAGAACCGTGAGCCAACTAAACCTCTTTTCTTTGTAAATTACCCAGCTTCAGGTATTTCTTTATAGCAACACAAGAATGGCCTAATACAGAGGGGAAAATGAAACAGGTGAAATTAGCATTAATAACACATTTTATTGAACTCAATATATCTAAATTAGTATTTGTCAACATGCAATCCATGTAAAAGTTATAATGAGGCCCCGTACACACTTACTTCCTATAAAGTGCCTGCCATCTGGAGCCTCTTGTCTATTGCCCATGCCTCCCAGCCATGGTCATGTGTGGCTTGGGGATCCCCTATTGGACAGGCTCAGAAAGAAGCACCCCATCACTGTCCCCCAGGGCACCCCATCAGATCTCTGAACAAGTGCTCAGAACCCCTCCACCTAAAGGCTGCCCAGGATGAGGGGGATGGCAAATGTGAAGACTCCCCCACCCAACCTGCACACCAAGGCTTACTTCTGAATGGACTTGCTGTCACTGATGGGCACGTGAGAACTCGGCAGACAGTCTTCCTTCATCTTCTCTTCCTCTTGTCTGCAGACCTAGAAGTTACTTGCTGGGAAGACAAGGAAGGGTGGACAGACAGGTGAGCCGGAGGAGTGCTGGCCAGTGCAGCACCCAACACCCGCAGCCCTGGCACAGACACCATCGGCCTTGGCATCACACCGCCTTGGCATAAGGTGGCTGCGGCTGAAAGGGTCTGGCCCAGACCCCCATGGCCACATGTCAGCCAAGCTGCCCTTGGTTGGGCAAGGTCATGCTGAGCCAGTGACACTGGTCCTTTCAGCCGCCCACCCCAGAAGACTCTCCATAATCCCCAAGAATCCAGATCCATCTTCTAAGCATTTTAGACCACCTGCTCCCTTCCCTTGGCAGGGACAGCCTGACTAAAGGCTTCTGCCTCGGTTGCTCCTGCAATCCTCCAGAGCTACCCTGGGCCTCTCTCCTGCCTTCCCACTCAGCCAGGCAGTGGCCCATCATTGGCTGTCCCGGCAGTGGGTTAGTCGGCAGTGTGTTCCCTATGTGCTGTAGACGGTTGGCATCTTCTCTGAGTTATCTCCTCCAGTCCCTACAACAATATTGTGAGGTATCACCATATTCCCATTTTACAGATGAGAAGACAGGGACAAGAGCTGAAGCACTTTGCCCAGGATTACCAGCAAGTAAGCAACAAAGCCACTGTTCCAGCACAAGCATTCGGACCCCTGATTCTGGTCTCTTAGTACCTTCTCTGTATCGATCACGGGCAGTGACTTAAACCCCCAAACCTTCCTTTCCTCGTCTGTGCAACAAGGTAATCTCAAGCCCACAGGATCATTAGTGGATCCACACACATGCTGTTCACACACACTGTTCCACACACATACTGTTCCCTCTTTCCATGCACAGCCTTGACTGGTTTGAGGAGCCGCTCCTGCCCTGCCCAGTTTTCTTTCACAGGCAGGAAATCCCCCAGAGCTTTCTCGATCCTGTTGGCATCTGCACAGCTTCCTGTTCCTCTCTCTCCCCCATGTCAATGTGGCCAAGGACTCTTATCAAGGCCTCCTACATGCTGGGCAGAGAGGTAAAGCTTCACACACACACACACACACACACTCACATACACTCATACACACACACACACATAAAAACACATGCATACACATACACAATCACATGCACACACGCATTCACTCAACACACACACTCACACTTAGCACATACGCTCACATGCACACATATGCACACACATACACAATCACATGCACACACATATACAGTCACTCAACACACACTCACACTTAACACATACGCCCACATGCACACACATGCACACACACATACATGCAAACACACACAATCTCATGCACACACACACACACACACACTCCAGTGCTGACCTTGCCTCCACCTTCCATCTCCCAAGTTGCAGCTCAGGGCTGGGGGTGTTAGGACACATGGGGAGGGGGCACAGCCTGGGGCCACACCACATCCTTCCCACGACAGAGCTCTGCTCATTCACAACTCCCCCACATCTGTTCACACAAACCCATAATGTCTTCCCGACCTGAGTGTGTGCAAATGCCACCGGGGGGGTGGGGGGCTCAAGCTCAGCTCCCCCTGCTGTCGTATTTATTAATGTCCTCAGAACCCGTCCCTGCAGAATGCCTATCCCCTCAGGCACTCGCTCGGACCAGTCCAGTTTGCTCTCTCCCTCCTTGCTTGACACCCACAAATGTGACAAACCTGCCCTCTGTGCTAGCATCAGTCCTGCATGAGCCTGTGATGCAAGAGGCAGGGAAATACAGTTGGCCTGGAGAAGGGGAAGGATTTGAGGGAGTGGGCTTCCTGATGACCTCAGGATCATCCTATCCATACCTCCCCTCTGCCTTGCTCCAGAGTTAGGCACCTCAGGGCCTGGAGAGATGTCAGGCCCCCAGCAGCAAGGCATGGAGCCGGGGACTTATTGCTGCATTTTTCTTGGCCAGGCAACAGGGATTTCAACATAAAGTTTCAGTTCCTCGGCACCTCTGCTTGCCCGTGGAAAAAGTGATCTGCTCCCCTCTCTGGGTAGTTCCTCATATACTTGCAAGGCAGAAGCCTAGGGCAGTCCAGGGTGAGCCATGGAACTGGGTTTCTTAGCCCACACTGCTTCTGTGGGTCTTCAGCATAACGAAGTCTTGTTTTCAGCAAACTCATTACAGGAAGGGCTGGATTTACCCCAAAATAACAGGCGGTGTTTTTTTATCTTGCCTTCCTCTGTATCCAGCTTCCACCCCAACTTCCTGCTCTAAGCCCTGGGCTCACTGAACTGCTCACGGCTCCCCTAAGGGGCCCTATGCTTTTTTTCCCTTAGGGCTTTTGTAGTGCTGTTCTCTGTTCAGAACCCAGAACTACTCCTGTCCTCTGATGTTAGCTCCTCCTGGAAACCCTTGCCAGAAAAGCCCCAGTCCATGTTGGGGCAGCCCCTCTCTGCCCCATCGTCTCTTCCCATTTCCCCACTGGGCCCTGCAGAACCCAGCTCTTGTTTAGACTTCCCTCCCAAGAGAACAGGAGCACGGTGGGAGTGGGGGCAGGGGGTGCTTTTCCACTAGTTTCCAGCCCCAAGCATAAGCCTGGCACATCGCAGGAAGTCCATACATGGTTGTTAAATTGCTGAATAAATACAAGAAGCTTCTAGACTCTCTCCAAGTCTACTCTTCCAGAGCTGTGCACATACAGCAGGAATAAATAATATAAAAGTCTCCAATGGCCACGGAGGTGACTCCACTAAGGGATACTCGTCACGGGGTCCATGGGAAATGGGCACATTCCTTCTCTGACGGGGCAACTCTTTTGGCGTTTCATAAGAAGCCAGGAATCTGGATTTTTCTGGGCTATATTTCACTACTGAAAGGTTGCTGGCTGGCAGAGGCATGCACTGTCCCTGGAATGCCCGTGTGGTCACTCACCACCCTGGCCCTCTGCAGCTAGCTGGGGCTGTGGGCCTCATTCTGACCACTGAGCTGTGAACAAAAGTGTTGTGGGTCCCTTCTAGGCCAGTAGCTTTAAGCCAGTGCACAACCCTCCAGTTCTCCTGTCTCCACTGTGGTGACCCAGAAAGCCACGTGTTTCAAGCCACGTGCAGCTATCGATGGTCAGCCTGGGTCCCTGAGTGACTGTGGACCAGAACCGTCTGCCAACCCACACTGAATATGGACTGAGAGGGACACACTGGATATGGACTATGGACTGAGAGGGACTCTGCTGTGACAAGCCACTGGTGTATCAGGGATTTGTTACTGCAGCATAACCCAGACCAAGTCTCATGCAATATGTAATCCAATCAAAACAACATATATTTAATGTAATATTTTATATTTAAATATGTTTATAAATAAACTAAACACCTTTGCAAGACAGATACACGTAGTCATGAGACAGAAATAATACAGATGGTCGCAGGAGAATAGAAAATTCCAGGCAGCCATTTCACATGACCAGCAAAAGGAAACTGTTAAAATAGGGGTCATAAGAAGCTAGGGGTCATAAGACTAAAAAAATCAGAGTGTGGGCCAAGCTGGCTAAGACCAACTGAACCCAACATGGTGCTGGATTCGACCTAGGTTTCTTCTAGGACCTCTCTATACGCTCATTAACCAGGCAACTCTCTGGGATGCTAAATCACACACCCATAGGCACAGTGACAGTTCCAGAACACCCATATTTGATGTAAAAATGGGTAGCACCACAGTTTCGAGAAAGTTCCACCTTTTCCCAGGAATCTTCTTGGATATTGCACTCCTTGGTTAAAGAAACTCATAAAGGCAGCAGCTCCCAACCCCCTTGCACACTCTCACTTCTCAAGTGTGTACTTTCACTATTTTCTGACTCATATGGGAAGGAATTCAAGGAGTCAAGAGCCTGGACATCAGCTGGGGTCGAAGTTCCACCAGTGTTTGGGGACCCCTCCTAGTCCACTGGACAGTGAGGCTCCAGTTTGTGACTTCTGATTCACGACACGGCATGATTTACATTTACTTCCGGTCTCCTATAGCGTGTGGGGAAGAAGTTCATTTTGCCATATGTAGTAGGAACACTTAGAAGTGGAATTTCCCATAAGTCAGGCAGTGGTTACTTATTCATGGAAGATGCCTTCTAAAGAGCTCTGGGGTGCTTCGTTGCATGCCTTCTCCTCTCTGGGCCTTAATTTTCCCATCTGTACAACAAGAATATTGACCTCCAATGGGTTTGAAATTTTCTTAACTGTGGAACTCTTTGTTCAAATAGAAAATGTATGCAAAACAGATTAAAGGGGATTGCCATGGTTGACAGTGAGGTGGTGGCAGACAGCCTCGTCTCCTAGGGCTCTGGGTAATACTACTTGAAAAGCATGGTTCTCCCTTGCTGGCCTTCAGGAGTGCTTTTCCCCTGCACGCCTGCTTTTTTATAGGACACAACCAATGTGCTGAGTGTCTCCAGCCATGATTGAATGGCACCAGCTGGGGGTGGCTGCTCAGAGGAGAGAAACCAGGAGGAAAGTAAAGGAGAGTCCTAGACTGCAGACGGCAAAGTGAAGGGATAAAGGGCAAGGTGGGCTTGTAGGGTAAACAGTTGGGGCAGAGAACCGAGCACACCATCCCAGGGGAAGAGGGCAGGGGGGTCAGCGAGCAAGGCTGAGGGAGGTGGCTCAGGGCTCACTGCAGCAAAGGGAGCCTCTTCCAGCTTGCAGGGCTGGGTCCTGAGCCTTACAGGGTGGGAACCTCAGCTCCACACAAACAGAGTCTCTCCTTTGAGAGAGGCACACATTTCTGTGTCCTCTAGCACTCATTAGCTTCATGGCCCTAAGCAAGGGAAGGAGATGAAATTTTTTTTTTTTTTTTTTTTTGAGACGGAGTCTCGCTCTGTAGCCCAGGCTGGAGTGCAGTGGCGCAATCTCGGCTCAGTGCAAGCTCCGCCTCCCGGGTTCACGCCATTCTCCTGCCTCAGCCTCTCCGAGTAGCTGGGACTACAGGCGCCCGCCACCATGCCCGGCTAATTTTTTTTTTTGTATTTTTAGTAGAGACGGGGTTTCACCGTGGTCTCCATCTCCTGACCTCGTGATCCGCCCGCCTCGGCCTCCCAAAGTGCTGGGATTACAAGCATGAGCCACCGTGCCCGGCCCAGGAGATGAAAATATTTTATCCCCAACATATATTTCTTTGACGTATTCTTAAATGGCTGCCACTTGCCCATCCTGAGAGAAGTAGCTGGCAGAGTGTCTTCAGTGGGAAAATTTGCATCTGTAGAGAATCTCCATTAATGCAGCCAGGCCCCTCCCCTTTCCAGGTCTTTCCCCACATCCAGGAGAGATTGAGAATCCACACCTTTAAAAGTCTCTCTGAGGGAGGCTTCATCTACATGGCAAGGTCACTTTCACTAGCCAAGCCTCTCCTCCTGCCATAGCCTGTTTCACCAGAATCTAAGCCCCATTCTTTCTGTAACCTGAAAACGGTATATAAGTCTCTGTAACTCACTGGGAAGCTGGACCATCATTCTGAAGGCTCCCATGCATGCACCTGAAGTACATGTGTATGCCTTTTCTCCTATTAATCCACCTCATGTCTGTGATTTTTAGTGAAACTTTAAGGGGCCAAGAGCCTATGGCTCCCACAAAAGTCACTTGGTCTCTCTGGTTCTCACACCCAACACCACAAGAAGACCTGTTTTCCCTGAGCTCCAGGATCACTCACAGAATTCCACTGCAGATCTCAACACTGTGCTTGCGCCCTATTCCCTTTACCAGACTTTCATTCATTTTGATGAATTTCATTCGTTTTGACATCACATCTACAGGAAGCTGCATGAGTACCTAAGAGGTGTCCGAAAGACAGCTGTGGCAGGAGCAAGCTGCAAGGGGGAACATGCACACCCAACAAGAGAGGTAAGGGAGCCATCTCTCTATTTGGAGCATTTTCCTGGAACAGCCTTCTGCATTGAATCTCCAAGTGCACTGGGTGGGGACTTTGAGAATCTCTGCCGGAGTATTTTTCAGGCTTTTGTAAACAGCACAACCTTATCTTGAAATTAGATCCTAGGTAGAAGCCCAATACACAAATGGGTGGCAGCAGGAGTCAGGAGAGGATGGGCTGGGGCTGGCCTGCCACTCAGGCTCAGGCTCAAAACCACAGAGTGACAGATGCAGTTGGACAGGCCAAGTCGGCCAGCAGGCCCTCCCCTCCCCCCAGCCATGCCATTCTGCTGGGAAAGTTCAGCTTTCTTTGTCTGGGCCCGTTCCCCTCCCCCAGGTCCCAGGACACAGCTCAGGCCTCCACGCCTGTTTCCAAGGCTGGAGGACACTCTGTCCCCAACCAGAGTGATCAGCTGCAGCCAGGGCTCTCTGTATCCCAGAGGAGGCCCCCTGGGCAGCATGTCAGCCACAGCTACCTGTCCCAGTGAACAAGCAGTGAGTTGTTCTCCCTTTCCACTTCAGCAGCTGCTCTGCCAGCCGTGCAGAGAGGCAGCCTGCTGTCGCTACTGAGGGACAAAGGCCGCCGGGGGCTTTAGAGCTGCTAGGCATGGGCCGTCTTTCCTTTTTTGTGTTTGTGGGGACAGTTATTACAGAAGGTGGTGACTGTGATTCTTCCAGTCACCCCCGGGGCCCAATTCCTACAGGCCAGTGGCAAAAGGAACAGAATATGCCCAGTGAAGTGAGGCTTTCATGACACGAAATTGAGTCCACTTGAAAGCCTTTTATTTTAAGACTGTGCTGCCTGCTTTTCCTTCTGACAGTGTCCCTTCTTACATAAAACATGGCCAACATAGATGTGGTGTCCTCACTTGGCAAAAGGGAAAACATACGGGCACTCAAATTAAAATGTTCTAAGCATGTCTATGAAGTCTGAGAGCTTGGTTACCTCTGTTTTCACATTTCCTGAAATTATGATTTTTATTTTCTTATTTCAGCATGATTTAAATCAAATAGGTCATAAAGAAAGTGACCTGGGAAGCAAAAGAAAGGAGGACAAGGGTGTGGGGCACAGCTGGGGGCCTGAGCTGCCCCCACTGGAGGAGGACAGCAAGTGCAGACCACAGAGCAGGTGCAGGCCACGCTGCCAGCATTCCTGGGGGAACTAAGTCCCTGGCTGCAGTCTGTGGCTACCACATTCGAATGCCAGCCACAACCGCAGCAGGGCACAGAGGACAATGAACCTTTAAAAGGCCCCTCCTAGCACCTGTTAGCCAGCAAATGGCAGGAGCCTGGCCGGGGAAGAAGTTGCAGTGCCTGCCAGCACCAGGTGCGTCTGAGGGGGTACCCTCAGCCAAGCATTTTTGTGGTGAGAGCCGGCTGTTTGGTTGTAGATGGCAGGCAGCGACTCAGCAGCTGCTGCTCCCACCTCCTTCCACACTGCTGTCCCCTCCTGCTGCCCAGTTCCAATCACCAGACCCCTCCTTTCCACTCCCACCATCATCCCTCTGACTCAACTCACTCCTCCCTGCCCCAGAAGACTCTGCACTGTCCAGGTGGAGGTGATGGAGACCAGGGGAGTCCAAGAGAGGCGGGCACAGAGCTCCCCTCCACTTCCACTCCCACCTTGCCCCGGGCCGACCACACAGGCCCGGCTCACCTTTACTCCCTGCTGCGGTCCTGGAATCTCACTGACAGGTCTCTCTGAGTCCAGTCCAACATCCAGGCCTCCCTGATACAGCTCCCCTTCCTCTGAGAGTCTGGCCCTGAGCACCCATGTAGATCACAGACCAGCCTTCCCAGTGGGCAAGACTTTGGCTTCTGCCCTTGTTTCAAGGCAAAGCAATTTGGGACAAGAAAACCATTTCCAGTCCTCCTGCTCCCCCTTACACCTTAAACATACATTCTCTGCTCCTGGAACCCCCTGAACCACTCCTCAACTTCCCCACCAACCAGACTCGCCTCCCACCTATGAAAGAGAAGATCCACAGAAACAAATATCTTCTTAGCTATAGTCTTCGGGCCAAACATGTGCTTAAAATGGGCACTGGCCAATATCCTGATTGCCTGGGGCTGGGAGTGCAATGCAGAGGAGCAGACCCCTCTGGGTGCCTGCTGCTGCAGGGCTGCTCTGGAGGCTCTCTACGGCTGCCCTCACCTGTGCTGTCCACTGCCCCAGGCCTGTGTGCCACATGTCACTGCTGGGGACACAAGGGCCCTGTGAGACACAAGGGTCTCAGAATCTTTTGGGTCATAAAGTCCTTTGGAGTCTCTTGAAAGCTTAGTGCACTCTCCCCAGAAGACGCATGTATGTGCATGTTGTTGCAATCTGCATGCACGTGCACACACACACACACAATTTGCATATCACTGCAGGGGAATGAGACAGCTCTTGTCCATGTGCTCCCAGATCCCCAGATCCCAGGTTTAGAATCCTTGCTGAAACCTGTCACAGCAAGAAAGAGGAGGCAGAGGAACGTCGTAGAGCCTTGCATGTGAGTTTTGCTGTGGCATTAACTTGGCCTGTGATCCTAGCATGTTGCACCGTCTCTTGGGCCTCAGTTTAGCCAGAGCTGTTGTGGCAACTGATAGAGTCTTCAGGGCTCTTCCCAGCACTGCAGCTATGGTTCTCAATGACACCCTACCCCTGCTTCACAAGGTCAGGCAGGGCAAAGGGAGGTGGTTCCGAGCCTCTTCCTCAACAGTATATCCTAGGGAAGAAGGTGGGACAGCCAGAAAAGGAGACCCTGGGAACTACAAGTTTCTCTTTAACAAAAATAAGAAAACTGTTGAAGCTTTAGGAAGTGCAGCCACTTCCTATTTGATTCTCTTTATTTTAAAACAATTTCCCCAAACATAATCTGTGACAGAATAACCACCGAGCCTTTGCAAGGCTCTGGGTTCAAAGCTCTGCTCTGTGACTGCCTGGCTGTGTGACCTTAAGCAAGTCCAGTTCCCTCTCTGAATCTTGGTCTCCTTATCAATTAAATAACCATAATCCTTGATGACTTCTGTGAAGACGAATGAGGAGACCTGTAAGATGGGCCTTGTGTGGGGCTCACCCATAATGAAAAGAGGCTCCCATTACTATTCTTATTGACACTGGGAGTCGGGGGCTCTGGAGAGACAGTGGGGCCCCAGACATGGGAATGTGAGACCTCCCTGCAGGAGTGGCCATGAGTGAGGAGAGAGTCTGAGTTGACCCCTGAAACCAGGCCCCAGACCCCAGGGGCCTGGGGCAGAGGGCTTTCTGGCAGACCCTCTAGTTAGGGTCTCCCCTTTGAGGCTTTGCACTTCCAGAATCTGAACTCTGACACACACCCAAGTTTCGTTCATGTTCTTTGTTATCTGTCATGGTCCACCTGGTCCTGACCCAGGGGGACCCTGGACCTTGATTCTGTTCTTGACCTCCAGGCCACCCACTGGAGCTTCATGGTGGAAATACAGCCCCATCTCCTGAGTTTCAGATAGACACTTTAATCTGTGGCATCAACCTTTTTATTGTCAAATCACCAGCACTACACACAGAGAGAATTATGGCTAGAACTAATGACAACAGCCTTCACATACACTGACAAAGTGCTGAAACAGCCCATGACAATTTCCGGCCAGCATTTTTTTAACCTAAGTTTAATGAGTTTCCTCTCTCCTCTTCTCTCCCTTCCTCTTTCTCCTCTGACCCTCTCCCTCCCTGTCTTCTCCCCTAACCTGCTGTCCTGGCAGCAGTAGCTAAGGAACCACACAGAGGAACAGAAGGCAGGAAGGTCTACATTTACCTGTTACTTCACCAATTCACTTCTAACTTAAAAAAAAAAAAATGGTTTCTGGCAACAAATCCTGATTGACACCTTAGTACTGTAGGCAGTTAAACTACAGCAAAGCCAGCGAGGGGCTCTTCTGTGAGTGCACAGCATAGCTTTGGAGTCTAACCTGCTTGGGTTCAAATTTCAGAAGCCCAGCCCTTATTTGCTGTGTGACCTTATTTAATTCCTATGTGAAATGGGGCTCCTGAAGCTGTCCTTACTGTGTTTTAAGAAAGTGCTGGCCCTGGCCTGGGCACTGATTCTGGTGTGAGAGGAGGCCTCCCTCCCTCTGCCGTGCCAGGTTAATGAAAACTCTGAGGCATCTTTTGGAATTGGGAAGTGCAGGACGGGACCGGAGTCAGGAGCCCAGAAGAGCAGGGCAGTAGGCAGGCTGAGCTTCGGAGACTAGGGGTGAAGAGCAGAGACTCGGGGGCACAGCAAGCCCTGGGTTCAAATCCTGGCTCCATCACCAACTCATCCGGTAAAGGTGGACAATTTTATAACTCTTTAAGCCTCAGTTTTCTCAAAACGGGATAACGAAAGTGCTTTAAACAAGTGTTAAAGCTCTTGGCCCAGGGCAAGGCAAGCCCTCTACAGACAGCGATTGTGAGACAGACCCCGCTGCTACTATTATCTTGGCGTTTGATTTCCATCAGTGAAATCAGAGTTGTGCCAGAGGCCTCTAGGCTCTCTCCCCAACTCTAGGATCAGTGCTTCTAGGAAACTGGCTAAGGACAAGGTGAACAAAAAAGGTGTGGCCAGTGGCCGCGCTCACCTGTCGTGCTCAGGTTGTAGCCCCTAAAATGCTTAACAGAGGTGCCAGGCGCAGTGCCCACTCTCATCAATGAGCCCGAGGCCCGCAATGCGCCAGGCTGGCAGGGGGAGGGACCCTGCGCGCTGCGGCCGAAGGGCACAAGTACCCAGGCTTCAGCGTCCCTGCCTGGTGGCAGTCCTGGGTCGGAGGGGATGCTCCATGGACGCCCAAGCATTCTCCTGCTCGTTCATCACTCACCGTCCAGTCATCGCGCAGTCCAGAAGCCACTGCATGTGTCGTGCCCTCGCTTGCACCGGAGCTGCGCCTCCAGCGCCTGCTGACCCCCGGCTTCAGCTGCACGGGGCCAGGCCCGCCCCTCCCCCCTCGCCCCGCCCCGCTCCCCGCCTCTCGCCCTGCACTGCCAATGGTGCCGCCCCGGTCTCTCCGTCCCGCCCCGAGCACGCCCCTCACACCGCACCGGCCAATGGCACCGCCCCGTCCGCCCCGCCCTGGGAAGGCCGGTAGGGTCCGGGCGCCGGGCGGTACCCGAGGGGCGGCGGGGAAGGTTTGGGGCCTGTGATCTGCCAGGTGTCCCCAGGCCATTGCTCAGCGCGCCGCGCGCTCCTGAGTTCCCGAGGGCGCCCCGGGACGCGCGGAGAAAGCAGCCCGACTCAGCCCCGAGAGGTTCGGTGTGCGGGCGGCGGCCAGGGACTTTGCGGGGTAACGCGGACTCCTGTACTTCCAACAAAGGCCGCTGCGCAGGCGCTGCAATCACTGCAGTCACTTGTCTGCATGCCTGGTGGGGCTTGGAGTCTGGGGAGGCTTATCAGTGAAGCCCAGAGCATTTGCTATTTATTGCTCAAGGGGCAACTTTGTACAGTCTGGCTGTTTGCTTGGCATGGCCTCTTAGAACTCCTTATCGTTTAAGAAATCCGATCTGGTGAATAAGAAAAAGTTAGTCTTTCTCTCCCAGTCACTGCCTCCTGGACGAATATTTGCCAGCACGGAGGCAGAGAGGACAGAAAACCACAGGCCATTTGGGGAACTGGGAACAGTTCAGTGTTTCTGGGGTGTGGGGGTGGCAAGGCGGGGGATGGGGTTGATGGAAAACATTTGCAATTTCTGCTTCATCTCACCATTCCCAGCTCTGACCTCTGGACCTATTCTCTCCCACCCCTAACATAAATCATTTTAGTTTCATTCAATGTGCGTTTCCTAATATTGTAAGGGTGTCATGGCCATTTTAGAATCTGATATGGATCTTCTAGAAAATGCCTGCATTTGGCCACATGCACCAAAATCAGCCTAGGATTTCAGTCTCATGGGTCCCTGAACCTCGACTTAGAGGGGCTGTGCTAATGCTTGTATGGCTGCTGTATGACTTATGTTGCAACCCCCACTTGGAAAAAGTGACAGGACTGAAGATACCCAGTCCAGGGGCCCTCCCATTTCTGCATTTGCTTGAATTTTTGGAGAATGGCCCATCCTTTGACTGCTCTGAGGGTCCCTGTGGTTGGTGACTTGTCATGACACATTTGCTCTTCCACAGCCCTCATCAAAGCTGAGTCCAATAATTGGGTGCTTCCAAAGGTTTTTTAAAAGTGGGTAAAATTCAATATAACTGTCAACCTCTGAGCATGAGATCCTAAGAATTTTATCACTCCTGATAGGAGAAGTAAACATAGCACCAGGGTGACATAACAGTTTCCCTGGGCTCTCTGGAACTCGAGTGTGAATCGTTCTCTCTGACCTAATTAATGCTGTTCACAGGGCCATGACTGGCTCTGAGTGAGGACTGGGTTTGGGACAGCAACCCCATGTGTCCTGTGCACCCAGTACGGCTCAGACACTATGCTAGTTGGGGATCCCATGCAATTCCCTCAGCACTCCTGGGCAGTTGGTGTTACTGCTTGCATTTTTTTAAATTTCCATTTTTATTTTAGATTTAGGGGATACATGTGCAGGTTTGTTACCATTGTACATTGTGTGGTACTGAGGTTTGGGATTGATCTTGTCACCTAGATAGTGAGCATAGTACCCAATAGGAAGTTTTTCACCCCTTGCCCTGCTGTCTCTCTCCCACTTTTGAAGTCCCCAGTGTGTATTGTTTTTATCTTTATGTCTAGGTGAACCCGATATTTAGCTCTTGCTTGTAAGTGAGAACATGTGGTGTTTGATTTTCTATTTCTGCATTAGTTCACTTAGGATAATGGCATCCAGCCGCATCCATGCTGCTGCAAAGGACACGATTTTATTCTCTTTTATGGCTGTGAGTGCTTGCATTTTACATCAGACACAAGTGTCCATTGTCAGCATCCTCAGTTCCCTCAGAAGGAAGGGTCACCTTTTCTTTCAGGGTTCAGTAGAACTGGGTGTGGTCTCCAGCTCATTTACGGTGGAGGCTGAGGATACTGTTGGTTGCCAGCCAATGTCCATTTCCTTCTTTGGAAAAAAGAAAGAGAGATAGGAAAGAAGGAAAAGGACAAGAAGGAAGGAAGGAAGAAAGGGAAAGAGGGAGGGAGGAAGGAAGGAAGGGAGGAAGGAAGGAGGGAGGGAGGAAAGAGGGAAGGGGGAAGAGAAGAAAGAGAGAAGGAGGGAGGGAAGGAGGGAGGGAAAGGAGAGAGAAAAACCAACTTGTCTGTAGCAGCAACATGCCAGCCCCTAGTTATGGCTCATGTTCACTTGTATTTTTCATACTCTACTTACAACCCAATAGTGGGTCATGAAATTAATTTGGTCGATGATGTGACTAGTACTTAAAAAATGCAAGGGAAAATATCAATGTACAGCACAAATAGTAAATATAAGTTGTGTTTTGTGGAACTTTTTGTTTGCATTGTTTACGTTTCAGTTATGTGTGCCTCTTACTGTGGGTTACAGTTAAAAAAAACAAAACAGCTGTGTAAGTCTTGACAATCCTTTTCGTAGCTTTTTTTTCAGTGAAGCTAGAAGTGGCCGTACTACGACCTACTTTTGGACGCAGAGACAGGGGAAGGTGTGCTGGGGGAGGAGAGATCTGAGGGATGGTGAAGATAACTTTTGCTTTTCTGGTAGAAAGAACAGATGTCTCTCCTGCCTGCCTGTCTCAAATGAGGACATTATGTGTAATGTCTGGAGCATTGGCAGCCATGTTGAGATCATAAAGCAACATGTCCGCATGCTGAGGCTGGCAGAGCATAAAGATCAAAGGTGTTTGGATCCTTCTTAACATCATGGAGCTTCTGCACCATCCCTGCACTGCCTACTCCAGACTCCCTACCATGGAGAAAAATTAGCCCCTATTTCTTCAAGGCAGAGGTTGGTAAACCTTTTCTGTACAGGGCTGGATAGTAAATATTTTAGGCTTTGTGGGCTAAATGGTCCGTGTCACAACTACTTACTACTACTGGGGTAGTTTGAAAGTAGCCATAGACAATATGTAAACCAAAGGACATGGTTGTGGTTCTCATAAAACTATTTTAAAAAATGGATGGCAGGGCTATAGTGTGCCAACCCCTTCCCTAGATGATCTTGTGCCCTAATTGTCTCTCTGACCTCATCTCCTCCTACTGCCTCTCCTCCCTGCTCTGATCACACTGTTTCTTCCACATACCCAGCCTGTTCCTGTCAGGGTTATTCCTTCCCTTGGAGGGCTCTTTCCCCAGATGTCCACAGCGCTCCCTCCTTCCCCTGCTTCAGGTCTTTAATCACAAATCACCTCCTTTTTAAGGCCTTCCCTGGGCCCTCTGTAAAATGCCTGTCCCTGACCCACGCATACCACTCTGGCATGCTGTATATTCCAGTCTTTATCATGAGCTCCTGGAGGAAGAGACAACTATGTTTCCTTAAATACTGATTCTGTCTGGATTGTCACAGTGTTTAATCAATATCTGAAGTATGATTTTTTTTTTTTTCTTTTTGCGAGATTCAGGTAAGAAACCAGACTCAGGGAGGCCGAGTTCCCCCTCCAAATGACATGTGCAGATAGTGGTAGAGTCCAGGTTTGTGCCTGGTGGCCCCATGTGGTGGTGTCTGTACCACCCGGGAGTGAGGAAAAAACATCTACCTCTAATGGAACACACTGGGTCTCAGGGGAGCCAAGGCCACACAGAAGTTCCTGCAAGACTCCTTGTTCCAGGGCACCACCCCAGTAAAGGAGGCCTTTGGGAGTCCATTAAGTGAGCAGGGCATCCTGTTCATCTTGGGCAATTGCATTCTTTTTGGCCTTCCTACCTCAGAAAGACTTAGGAAATGCTGTTATTCTGCAAACAGTTTGGACTGATTTATAAGATCCATAAAAAGACAAATGGAAACACTCACGAGCCAATGTTCTTATGAAAGAGCCACAAGGGATAAATTTATGTTTGACTTGCAAGTAGGGAAGCTCATAAGAGCCTAAGAGCTTGATAAAGCCTACTGGGCCCGTCTGTCAGGCAGGCTGCTCTGTATGGTTTTGGCTTGAGGCATGTTGGCACCAGGGCACAGCTTCCAAAAGACCGAAAAATTACCTTCTTCCCTTTGGTGCTCCCAGGGGGAAATGCCTGGGTACAATCACATGTTGTTGAGATGTAATTTAGATTTTTGAGTCCTGAAAAATAGGTTTATATATCTTGATGTAAATGATATTAATAATAAGAACCATTTTCAAGCCATTCTCTTAAGACGGTAAATGGGATTTTGAATTAATTTCCGATCGATCTGATTGATTCCTTAAGGCCTTTTATGGATGGCTTTATGTGATTTTTTCCCCCTTCATTGTATCCAACATTAAATTTAAAACAAATGACTTTTACTTCTCTTTCTTTCTTTCTCTCCTCTCTCTCTCCCTCCCTCCCCTTCTTTCCTTTCCTTCCTTCCTTCCTTCCTTCCTTCCTTCCTTCCTCTTTCCCTCCCTCCCTGCTTGCTTGCCTTCCTTCCTTCCATCTCCTTCCTTCCTTCCTTCCTTCCTTCCTTCCTTCCTTCCTTCCTTCCTCTTTCCCTCCCTCCCTGCTTGCTTGCCTTCCTTCCTTCCTTCCATCTCCTTCCTTCCTTCCTTCTTTCCTTCCTTCCTTCCTTCCTTCCTTCCTTCCTTCCTTCCTTCTTTCTTTCTCTCTCTCTCTCTTTCTCTCTCTTTCTTTCTTTCTTTCTTTCTCTTTCTTTCTTTCTTTCTTTTCTTTCTTTCTCTCTTTCTTCCTTTCCTTCTTTCTTTCTTTCTTCTCTCTCTCTTCAAGCAGGGCTTGCTTGCTCTGTCCCCTAGGCTGGAGTGCAGTGACAATCACAGCTCACTGCAACCTTGACCTCCTATGCTCCAGCGATCCTCCCACTTCAGCCTCTTGAGTAGCTGGAACTATAGCCATGTGTAACCACACCCAGCTAATTTCTAAAATTTTTGTAGAGACAGGGTCTCTCTATGTTGTCCAGCTGGTCTCTAACTCCTGGACTCAAATGGTCCTCCTGCCTCGGCCTCCCAAAGTGCTGGGAATTCAGGCATGAGCCACTATGCCTCACCACAAATGACCTTTTCAAGCAATTTTTCAAAAGGTCTGTGTGATTCCAAATGTGTATTCTTTAGAAAACAGTTGATGATTGTGCGTGCTTGATAGGAAGAGACCACGTACAGAACATTTCTTGCTCTGTTTGCTTTGGTGAAATCCTTGAGCAATGAGGTCATGCCATTGCATGATCTTAACATACAGAAGACTTTGTATTTACCATCAATTTTCAGGTGAATTCTCAAAAAATCTGCATACCACTTATCTTTCCTTTCTATATGAAATAGTTTTCATTAACTCCATTTGTTAGCATATGAATAATAACTTTAGGTTAATATATTTTACTCTTCAACCTGTACCAGAGGCAGGCTAGAAATGATAATTTATTCTCCAAATGCACATAAAGTTTAATGATATATGCTATGTAAGTGCCTTCTTGTTAAACAGACAGACATAAATGCACAGATTTTATGTATTATTTTTCCATTATGATTATGCTTTAGAAAAGCCTTTGCATGCCACCCTGCAGAACTAATAAGTGCCTGAGCACAGGGTTTCCTAGGATGGGGGGAGCTTGCTTTAAAAGATGGTATAGTTAAAAACTGCTGCTGAAACTTGCTTTTGAGGAAAAAATAAATGCTTGGCTCAAGCACTTTCTCTACTTGGTCTCTGAGAAAAGGGTGAGCTATCTAACACATGTCTACTCTGAACACATCTGTGAGGACAAGGACAGTCTGAAAGCCCACATGCAGAGAACATAACTAGGCCTGGTTTGTTGATAGCTTTTTCCCTTTATCCTCACCTCCCTATCTTCCTGCTACTAAAAATATCTATCTATCTATCTATCTATCTATCTATCTATCTATCTATCATCTATCTATCCATCTATCTATCTAATCTATCTAGATATAGATATAGATTTATCCAACAGAACAAACTGGAAGGCTGGAAGAGGACATCTCTCCACTTTCCTAGGCTGCCCCTGCCTCCCCAGGACTGTGTCACCTCCCCACCCATCCACACTTCACTACCCTTCTACCTTTGCCTTGGGCTGTTCTCGTGTGGGGCACAGACAGTGTGGGGCTGCTGGTAAGCTGATTATTATTAATGGACGTTGTAACTGCTGTGAGTTGATAACATCTTAAAAATAAGACAAAAATAATTACGATGATGCAAGACTCCTGAACAAACTGCATTTTCAATATAACTCTAATTTTAACAACATCAGAAAGCAGCTTTATGTTGTTCAATATTTTGATCGTTTAACAAACAGCAGCACTGTAAAAGGAAAGTAGGCACAAAACAGTTCAGTGTAGGAGGGTTTACAGAAGGACAGCGCTTCTCAAAGGAGAATGTCTTAAAAATGGATTTTCCTTCACAAAGAGCCTGGTGTTGCAGCTTGGGCTGCAGAATTCCTATGAATAGTGAGATACCACTGAGATGCAAAGCTGTGAACTAGTAAGTGATCAGGACCTTCCCTCAAGCCAGGATGTGAAACAGCCAGAGGAAGTGGAGACCTCCCAGATGGAGAAGGAAAGGAACCTTGAGAGGGCACAGCACATATGCGCAAACAAGGGCGATCTGTCCAGCTCCTGGACTGCACATTTTAAAACACACCATCCTCAGGGCATTCTGGGAAAACCCACCAGCCAAACAATGTGGCTGCTCCCACGTCCTGGGGGGAAGCTCTGTCCTCTCTATCTCTTTTAAGTATGCAGCTTCCAAGGAATGTAAAACATTCCACAAGGAGGAATGGCCAAGCTGGCCCACAGCTAGCTAGACTTGACCTGTTAACCCTGTGTTTAAAGATGCTTCAGTTGAGTTGACCTCACCTCCCAGCCTGCCATCAAAGCCACCTCTGTTAAGCCTCCCATTTGATGGGGGCTGCCCATGCCCAAGCTGCCTTCCCAGTCTTCCTAACTGTGAACTAAGGACTAGTGTTTAAGAAAGGATAGAGCCATGTAATTGCAAATTGTCTTAAGTTTTGTCTCATTTGGGGATCATCTCTGGCTTTTTACCTTGGAAACAAATGCTCTCAAAATAATGAATAAGCTGTCAACCTTACAGCTGAGACAGAATTAGAATGATTAGTGTATTAATCAGGGTTATTCCAGAGAAACAGTATATATATTTATATATATCTCCCATTGAGGTCAAGAAAGACATGCGTATAGCTAGCTAGGTAGTTCACTATATAGCTAGATAGATAGATTATAAGGAATATTTGGCTCATGTAATTGTGGGCTGCCAAGTTCAAAATCTGCCAGGCTGACCCCAGCAGGCTAGAGATTCAGGTAAGTTGATGTTGCAGTGTTAAGTCTGAAATCTGCAGGCCAGCAAAGTGGAAACTGAATCAGGGTTTCCATGTTACAGTCTTGAGGCACAATCGCTTCTTTTTCAGGGCACTTCAATCTTTGCTTTTAAAGCCTTTAGTTGATTGGATGAAGCCCACCCACATTACAAAGGGAAGTCTTCATTACTCAAAGTCTGCTGATTTATATGTATGTGTCATCTGAAAAAATACCTTCACAGCAACATCGAGACTGGTGTTTGATCAGACACATAATAGGCTAACCAAGTGGACACCTAGAATTAACCATCACAACCAGTAAGCGTGGAGAGTTTGACCCACAGCTCATACTCATGTTTTATCAGGACAGACTCTGTAGCAGAGCATGGCCTGATGCCAGGGCATTCCAAGGTTCCTTAGCATGTAATGGTGTCTCTTTTCCCTGGGATTTTATCCACTTGTGCAACCTGTGGCAATTTTTGAGAAATGTTTGCTACTCCATTGGTCTAATGAGTCAACCTTCGGGATGGGCAAACATTTTCTGTAAAGGACCAGATAATGAATATTTTCCTATTTGCAGGCCGCTCAAGCAAAAGCAGCCATAGGCAATATGTAAGTGAATGAGTGTGGCTGTGTTCCAATAAAACATTATTTACAAAAATAAGCAGAGGGCCTGATTTGGGCCATAGGTGAAGAAGAGTTTGTATGATATCTCCCTTTGGCAGGGATATTTTCTCCCCGCCAAACATGGTGAAGGGGATGGGTAAGTGACGCTGTGGGCTGGGGTGCTTTTAGTTGTGAGGAATAAAAAACCCAAACAATGGGGATTTTATGACCTCACATAATAAAAATCCCCAGCAATGGGTAGCTCCAGACTTGGTTTATTCAGTGTCTCAAAGTCATCTTGAAGGACTCAAGTTCTTTCTTTCTTTGCTCATTGCCATCTTCAGCATATTGGTTTAATTCTCCTTGATATTTGCAAATGATTTCTGTGCTTTCCCTCAGACACGCCCACATTCAGGGGAAGAAGAGGAAGAGTGTTCCAATGAGGCTCCTTTTATTTTTTGATTTTTTGAGACAGGGTCTCACTCTGTTTCCCAGGCTGGAGTGAGTGGCACGATCACAGCTCACTGCAGCCTTGACCTCCCAGGATCAGGTGATCCTCCCACCTCAGCCTCCTAAGTAGCTAGGATCACAGGTACATACCACCACACCTGACTAATTTTTTGTAGAAATGGGGTCTCACTTTGTTGTCCAGGCTGGTCTCAAACTCCTGGGCTCAGGCAATCCTTCCGTCTTGGCCTCCCAAAGTGCTGGGTTTACAGGTGTGAGCCATGGCGCCCCACTTAGGGATCCTTTTAGTACTGAGGGAAGGAAACCTTTGCCAGAAGCTTCCCAGTCACCTTCTCTTTCTTCCCATTGGCCAAGACTAGGGTGCAGGCACCTTGGGGAGGGTGGACCACTGTGACTGACCCAGTGCAGGACATGGCTGGCCAAGGGGAGGAAGGTACATAAGCCAGGACAATTCAAGCTCCATCAGAAAGCTGGGGGTCAATAGTATCCCCTGGGAGAAGCCCTGCAATGCCTGCCACAACCCTGCAGAGTCCCAGCAGCTGAGGGGGTCTATTCCAGGGGCGAGATCACGGCCTGCAATGTGTGAGCTGGGTCTCAAGAGGGAGAGAGGGAACAGGCTGGAGAGACGGAAGTCTGGGAGAGCAGCTCCTTGTGAGAGCACCATGCATGAGGAGTGAGGCTTGGGGCAGCTGGGAGAGGACCCAGATATGGGGAGAGAGAGAGGGAGTGTGGCCAGGAGCACAGGGGGCCACTTAGGCCAGAGAAATGGGAACTGAAAATGCTCTGGTGAAGGGGAGAGCAGCAGCTGGGCCTAAGAAAAGCTCCCATGGGCTGCTGGAGGCTTGGGGAGGTGGCAGTGAGCTCTGGGCGCTGGGCACAAGAGGCTTTTGGAGGCTGGGTGCTGGCTGGACTCTGTTTGCCAGCCTTCTCTGTAAGTCCCAGGCATTGGAGCACAGCAAACAGGAATAACAGGAGACCTGGGCCCTTAGAAGGAAACTGAGGAGCAGCCTGGATGTCCATGCTGTGTTCCTGAGTATTACGGTGACATTTTCTTGGCCACTTTTTATCTGCATGGTGTTGGGGAGACCCTGCTGAGGCTAGGGTTCTTGTTCTGGCCTTGGAGGTGGCAGGGCTGGGGCCTGGTGGGAGAGCTTGGCATAGCTCCCAGGCTCTGCTAGGGCCCAGCTCTGCTCAGGAATTATCAGTCACTCAGGGAAAACCCAAAGGGCACTAGGCCTCCAGCAGTCAGCAGCAGTCACAACCAAAGTGGGGAGTGGCTCCGTTTGCCTTCTCCACCTGAGCTAGTGCTCCCCTTTCTCGTGCTTCCTTTATCTCCCACATCGATCAGCCACTTTTTCCTCCTCTTCATCTGCACTGCTACACCCCACCTTGAACACTTAGCATCCCAGGTGACTTAGCTGGAGGGAACCTGCTATGGACCGAATTGTGTTCTCCTAAATTCATATGTAGAAGCTCTAATCCCGTGTGATGGTGTTAGGAGATAGGGACTTTGCAGGGTGACTGGATCATTTGCATGGAACCCTGCTGCGTAGGATTAGTGCTTCTGTAAGCAGAGACATAAGAGAGATGACTTCTTTCCCCCACGTGAGACTATAGCAAACAGGCAGCTGTCTGTGACCCGGGAAGCCAGCCCTCCCTAGAACCTGATCATGCTGGCACCCTGATCTTGGACTTCTAGCCTCCCCTCCAGAACTGCGAGGAATAAATGTTTGTTGTTTGAGCCACCCAGTGTATGGTATTTGTTATGGCAGCCCAAACTGAGTGAAATAGAACCTTAGGGGTTACCTGGTCAAAACCCCCCTTGTTCAGATGATGAGAGGAGAGAGGCCCAGGCCATCAGGCAGGTGAGGTCTATGGCCAGCCTCAGACTTTGGTTTCCTGATGGCATTAAGAATCTCTGCTCTGAGCCTGGAATGAATACAGGCTCTACCTGTTTTTAGCTGTGTGCAAATTACCATGCACTATGGTTTCCCATCTATAGAATGGGGCTGTAAGGGACCTGGCCTCACAGGCTCTGGGGATTGGAGGAGATGGAGCAGGCAAAGCACTGAATCACTGAGGTCTCAGTGCTCTCAGTGATTATCATCATCGTTGTTGATACGCCTGCTTGCCTTATATTCTTTGTACTGCACAAACACCTTCTTTGTTATATATGGAAAATAAATCCACCTGCTTCAGACTCTGATGGACTTGGCCATGCTTCCTTTGTCCCAAGATAGACAATGATGTGCATGATAAGATTCTAGCTCTGCTTCTGAAGGTCAACTCAAATCTACCTTCCAAGACTTCCCTCTGCCTGACTTCCTCCTCATAGCACACTGTGATTTTACTGTAGTGCCATGTCTGCCTCATGTCAGTCGCACATTTGGCTTGTCTAGAGAGCACACAGCATGCCAGACTCACCCCTTCAGTCCAGCACCTTGTGTGATGCCTGGTCCACACAGTAGGTGCTTAGTAAATGTTTTCTGAGTTAAACTGACTTTTGCCCTTAGCAACCTATTCTCTAAGTTTATGCTGGTGCTGCTGGTTTAAAAGAAACGAACATGTTTCAATGTGGAAAGAGGAACTCAAGACTTGGGGCCTGCAAATACCTCACCCAGTTTCCTGGAAGCTGGAAACTGAAGCTATAGTGGGCTGGTGGCACCCTCACCCCTGGTGGAGCGTGTGCAGCCTCAGGTAGAAGCACCTATTTAGGGACAAATGAATAATCAAAGGCATGGCCCATTTGCTTTACTCTTGATCTGCTCTTTAAAGGGAAATTTGATTTGAAACTCACAGAGTCTTCCATATCAATGAGGTGGTAGACATCTGCTTGGATGGGCTCTTGCTCCTGCCCCAGTTATTCCCAGTACAACCTTCTGTGGTTCTGATGCTCCCCACTTCCTCCAGATCCCTGTCCTGAGACTATGCAAGCTTTCTAGAAGCTCATACTGTAAAAAGAATTGCACAGCATATGTTTAGACACAGTGCTGGGTTTTCCTTGGGCTTGCTCTTAAGTTTGGGCAAATGCTCCCTAGTAATGTGCACAGCTGGGCATCCCTGAGCCTTGGAGCTGGCAAAACCTTTTGGGATGGCCTTATCCCTTGGGTTGCATGTGGGCAATGACCCCAGGCTCCAAATCCCAGCAGAGTCAAATAGGACCATACTCCTGGACTCCTGACTTCCTGGATGCTGCTATTCTTTCTATGCAGCTGTCTCACCCTTGTCATAATGGGAAACTCAGGGCATAACATTCCACTTAACTGCAACTTTGCTTCTCGAAATACCTCTTCTCTTCTGTGCAAAGATCATGACTCAGTTCTTCCTTCTTCTGTGGACAATGACAAGACATTCAGCCAGTCAAGCAAGTCCCATGGGAAATCCCCATTTTGGCCAGCAGAGACAGTTCCTCTTTGTCTCCCAAGAACACTACTGTTTTGCTCCCCTTTCCAGGTAGTCAAACAGCTAACTGTTCACCAGCAGGTTAGCAGCTGAGCCCAGGGCTTTGAGGGACAGATGACAGCTGGATGGCTGACCAGCTTGCAGAGAAAGCTTGAAATCTTGGGCACACAGGGAATGGAGCAAGAGATTTTCCCATTTGGACATACCGAAGAGTAAGTTCTCTTTGAGAGTCTGGTGAGAGTGAGATGGGGTAGAATTCCAGGAAAAGGGGATGAAGTTTGTTTCTCAGGCAAACATGCCATCAGCAAGGTATGGGCTCTAGGCTGAGCTGACAGCAGCAGATAGGGCTTGATGAGCATGACTTCCAGCCTGCAGAGAGAGCTGCATTCCCACAAGAAGGGAGCAAATGGCCCCAGAGCAGCCGTAGGCACCAATGTCCCAGGAAAGAAGCATTCTGGGGCCAGGAAGATCCTGCCAATACTTCACTTATATCATAATATTTAATTCTCAGCCATTTGTGAAGGTCAGTACTATTATTATTGCTTTTTTTCTGTTTTTTTAAATGTATTTTTTATTATTATACTTTAAGTTCTAGGGTACATGTGCACAACGTGCAGGTTTGTTACATATGTATACATGTGCCATGTTGGTGTGCTGCACTCATTACCTCATCATTTACATTAGGTATATCTCCTAATGCATTCCCTCCCCCTTCCCCCCACCCCACAACAGGCCCCGGTGTGTGATGTTTGCCTTTCTGTGTCCAAGTGTTCTCATTGTTCAATGCTACAGAATGGGAGAAAATTTTTGCAATCTACTCATCTGACAAAGGGCTAATATCCAGAATCTACTATTGCTTCTTTATAAATGGAGAAACAAAGGCTCAGAGGAGTTCCACTAGCTGGCCACACAGCTGGTGAAGGGCAGATATAGGGCTCAAGCCTAGGTCTTGTGTACTTGATGGTCAAAGTTCTCATCAGTGCACTCCATTTCCTCATGGTCATGGTAAAAAAGTAAAAATTAGGAGCAGTACTTTAGGACGCAGTAGCTCAGATGCCTCATTTTCTAGCAAAACAACTATTTTACTGGAGAAAATGACAAATATTAATTCATTTAAATCTCTGGAAATTGTCCTAAGGGCACACAGCAAATGGAGAAACATTCATTTAAGAAAATCTACTAAATTTTGGTGAAAACAGTGAGGGAGGGTCCATGGCATTTGACCCATGACCCACTCCCCTACCCTCTCTCAGCTCTGCCTTATGGAAACTCTGCCCTAGGGGCTCTACTCTGGGCAGGTGTGGTCAAGAACACAGGGGCTTCCTCTCCCTGTAGCTCTCAGTCTAGGCTATAATTTCACTCTGGGAGGGACAAGATGCGGCTGTGTCTCATCCCACTTGGCCCTGTGTTGCAGAAGCTCTATTCTAGGGAGGCACGGCCAAGATAACTTAGGTTTACTTTCTCTTCTGAGCACCGAGTCATTTAGCAGAAGCTCTATTGCAGGAGCAACAGGTTGAGAATACTGGAGCCTTGATTACTCCACCCCAACTCACTCCTAGGGCAGAGGTTCCACACTGAAAGGGGCAAGCTGAGAATACCAGGGGCCACTTCCTCTAGAACCTACTTGTAGAGCAGAGGTGTCACTTCCCCTAGTACCTACTTGTAGAGCAGAGGTGTCACTCCAGGGAAGCAGATAGTTCCCACTCCCAGCTCCTGTGCAGTGCTGCAGACGTTTTACCCGGGGAGAAAGCAGACAGTAAGAATGAAGAGCTTATAGCTCTGCCTGAGAGGAAGGATTTTGTTCAGGACAGGATATGGATAATTCTGTGCATCATACTGTTATTGAAAACAATGAATATCTTGGGGAGAGCAATTAAAAGTGCTCATAACTCCATGAAACCGGTAGCAAAAACAAAAGGGCAGGACACCCAGAAATTTAACAAATAACTGGGAAAAGAGACAGCCAAGATCCCAAGAGCCTTCTTGGCATCACAGTCAATTCTGGGAATTGGGAAGGCTGGGCAAATACTAGGCTATAGCCAGTCAGGAGCAATCAGAGCAGAATGTGGGGCAACTTGAAAACACTCCCTAATTTACACACAAATCCATTAAAAAAAGAAGTATAGATGCCTTCACTGGCACAAGGGGCTTAAGCACATGCTCTGACCAAACCCTAGACTGGGGCAACTCCTAGAAAGCTAGGCCAAAAAAATAAAATCACATATATCTCAGGCAGTCTAGATCACAGTTTTGTAGGCTCAAGATTGTGCCCTCTTAGAAGTGATCAGAGAAGAGACATCCAAGCTACTGGTCCCTAGATGAATGTAGGAATAAATGTAACCTCTTTGAATTTTGATAGAGGCCTCCAAGCCTTATGCCTCTAGTTAGATACTTACTTAAGAGGTAAGTATCTTATTGGTTAAGGGGTCTTAACCACAACTTTTGACCAGTAAATGGCTTATGCTGACCCAGGAGAAATTCTGAGGTAACCAGTCTGAAAGATAAGGACAGGGAGCAAGGACATCAAAAGCTAAACATTGGGGAAAAAGTGACTGACTTCATAGAATTAGCCCATACCAGTCAATAAACAAACGAATAAACAAACAATAACAAGAGACCAGGTGAAAAAGGAGGGAGAATCTGTATCCAAAATTGATACCAATTATGCTCTAAAATGTTTAAATAAGGGAGTGTGATCCACAGGGAAAATTGCAAGCAATAGACACAACTTTTGAGGGGGCCCAGATGTTGAACTTAGCTGATAAAGACATCAAAGCAGCTGTTATAAATATGTTCACAGAACTAAAGGAAACTACATTTAAAGAATGAAATAAAAGTATGATTGTATCTTACAAAATAAAGAAAAGAGATATAAATTATTTTTAAACAGACCAAATGGAAATTCTAGATTTGAAAATTACAATAAGTGAAATTAAAACTTCACTAGAGAGACTCAACAGTAGATTTGAGATAGCAGATGAAAGAATTAGCAGACTTGAAGATAAATTGACAGAGATTATGCAACCTCAATGACAGTAAAAAGAATGAAGAAAAAGGAACACAGCATCAAACTAATGTGGGACACTATTAAGCACACCAACATATCCATAATGGAAGTATTAGAAGGAGAGGAGAGAAAAAAGGAGAAGAATAAATATTCTAAGAAATAATGGTTGAAGAATTCCCAAGTTTGATGAAAAACATTAATATGAACATCAAAGAAACTCAATTAAGTTCAAGAATAAATGCAGAGACCTACATTCAGACACATTTTCGTAAAAATGTTGAAAGACAAAGACAAAGAGAAAATCTTGAAAGCAGTAAGAGAAAAATGACTCATCACACATAAGGGAACCCCAGTGAGAATAACAGCTGACTTTTTATCAAAAACAGTGGAGACCAGAAGGCAGTGTGAGGACATTCAAAGTGCTGAAAGTAAAAACAAAAAACAAAAACAGAAACTTCTGACCAAGAATAGTATATCTAGCAAAACTCTTTCAGAAACAAAGCTGAAATAAAGATATTCCCAGGCAAACAAAACCTGAAAGAGTTTGTTGCTAGCAGACATACCCACCTAATAAGGAATACTAAAGAAAGCTCTTCAGGCAATGACAATAGCAGCACAAAGGAGACAGGTGGAAACAAAGCTACATTGCAGAAAAGAAATGAAACCAGATGGTAACTTGAACTCAAAGAAAGATATGAAGAGAACTAGAAATGATAAATAAAAAGGTTAATATAAGAAGTGAAAAATATATACTCTTTTCTTCTTTCAGCTTCTTTATAAGACTTGATTGTAAAAAGTAATAATGACAACAATGTGTTGCTGGGTTTGTAATATTTATAGATGTAATACATATTAGTAGTAGTATAGAAAGTTGAGGAAAGAATGGAGCTATATAGGGGTAAAGTTTTTATATTTCAATGGAATTAAGTTAGTATAAATCTAAGGTAGATTTTGATATGTTAAGACATGTGTTATAATCACTAGAGCAATCTCCAAGAAATTAACTAAAAGGAACTAAATTTTTGCACTAGAAAGTATTTATTTATACAAAAGAAGGCAGTAAAAGGGGAACACAGAAACAAAAAATACACAAGATATATACAAAAGTAGAAGCAAAGTAGAGGAGAAAATGAAGAGAAGTTGGTGAATAGGTCACATATATAGTTAGACAGAATATATATATATATATATATATATATATATATATATATAAGTTCTAATGTTTGACAGCAGAGTAGGGTGACTATAATTAGCAGCGATGTATTGTATATTTCAATGTTGCTAGCAGAGAGGAATTGAAATGTTCCCAACATATAGAAATGATAAATACCTAAGGTGATGGATAACCCAGGTACACTGACTTGATCATTATACGTTCTATGCATGTAACAAATACTCTAATGTATCCCATAAATATGTAAAATATTGTGTATCAATATAAAAAAGCAAAATGAGATATATAAATCCCATCATATCAATAACATAAAATGTAAATGAATTCAGTGATCAAATCAAAAGGTGGTGGTTACTGTATTGGATAACAAAACAAGATTTAACTCTATGTTGTCTACAGGATACACACTTTAGTTTCAAAGACACAGGTTGAAAGTAAAAGATGAAAACCTGATACACACTTTAGTTTCAAAGACACAAACAGGTTGAAAGTAAAAGATGAAAACTATTTCCTGGGCAAATAGCAATCATAAGAGAACTGGAGTAGCTACAGTAATATCAGACAAAATTGACTTTAAAACAAAAAAGTTACTAAAGATAAAGAGAGACATTCCATAATAATAAAAAGTCAATGCGTAAGAAGATATAAAATTACTGGCTTACATGCATCTAACGTTAGAGCCTTGAACACATTAAGCAAAACCTAACAGAACTAAAGGGAGAAACAGGCACATTAATTATAATAAAGACTTTAATATCCCACCTTGAATAATGAGTGGAACGAATCAGATGATCAACAAGGATATAGAAGACTTGAACAACAATACAAACCACTTAGACTTAACAGACCTCCACAAAGCACACCATCCAACAACAGGAGAACACACATTCTACTTAAGATCATGTGGAATACCCTTCAAGTTAGACAGTATGGTAGGCCATAATACAAATCCAATACATTTAAAGGAATTGAAATCATACCAAATGTGTTTGCCACCCACAGTGGAATTGAGTTAGAATAGGTATAAATTAAATAACACACTCCTAAATAACCAACAGATCAAAAGAATAAATCACAAGGTAAACTAGAAAATACTTTGAGATGAATGAAAACAAAAACACAATATATACCAAAACATATGAAATGCAGTTACAGCAGTGCTCAGAGAGAAATTTATAGCTGTAAATGTCTATATTAACAAATATATGGCCAGACACGGTGGCTCACGCCTGTAATTCCAGCACTTTGGGAGGCCAAAGCAGGTGGATCACCTGTGGTCAGGAGTTTGAGACCAGCCTGGCCAACATGGTGAAACCCTGTCTCTACTAATAATAAAAATTAGCTGGGCGTGGTGGCACACACCTGTAATCCCAGCTACTCAGGAGGCTGAGGCAGGAGAATTGCTTGAACCTGGGAAGCAGAGGTTGCAATGAGCTGAGGTCGTGCCATTGCACTCTGGTCTGGGCAACAAGAGCGAAACTCCGTCTCAAAAAAAAAAAAAAAAAACAACAAAGAACAAAATCAAACAAAACCCAAACATATTTCATACCAATAACCCTACTTTCCGCCTTAAGAAACTAGAAAAATGAGAGTAAACTAAGTGCAAAGTAAGTAGAAGAAAGGAAAAAATAAATATTAGAAAAGAAATAATGAAATAGAGACTGTAACAACAAAGGAGAAAATCAATGAAAACAAGTGGTTTCTTTGAAAATATTGAGAAAATGGACAAAATTTTAGCTAGATTGACCAAGAAAAAAGAGAAGGCTTAAATTACTAAAATGGGGAATAAAAAGAGGGGGCATAATTATTGATTTTATGGAAATAAGAGAGATTACAAAGGAATACTATGCCGACAAATTAGATAACTTAGATAAAATGGACAAAACTCTAGGAAGACACAAACTGTAGAAACCGATTCAAAGGTGAAATTTTAAAAAAATCTGAGGCTGTATATCAAGTGAAGAGTTTGAATTAAGCCAAGGCCCAAATAACCTCACTGGTGAGTTCTACCAAAATGCAACAAAAAATCGATATCAGTCTCTCAAAAACTCTCAATAAATAGAAGAGAAGGGGACATTTCTTGATTCTGTGAGAGCAGTATTGCCCTGATTCCAAAATAAGAGAAAGACATCACAAGAATAGAAACTACAGACCAGTATTCCTTATATAGAGAAACACAAAAATCCTCAACAAAATATATCAACATATAAAATATAACCCAGCACCATGTAAAAGGATTACATACCATGAGCAAGCGGGATGCATTACATGAATACAAGGTTGATTAAATATTTGAAAGTCAATTAATGTAATGAACCTTATCAATAAAGGACAAAAACCACATAATCAATTCAATATAGGCAGAAAG
This sequence comes from Nomascus leucogenys, assembly GCF_006542625.1. Classification (NCBI taxonomy): domain Eukaryota; kingdom Metazoa; phylum Chordata; class Mammalia; order Primates; family Hylobatidae; genus Nomascus; species Nomascus leucogenys. Next base: position 42,309,235 of record NC_044398.1, on the reverse strand, counting down.
ACCATGCAACAAATCCAGTACCATTTCATGATAAAAACACTCAACAAACTGGAAGTAGAAGGAAATGTCCTCAATCTGATGCAGGGCATCTGTGAAAAATCCACCAGTAACATGGTACTCAGTGGTGAAAGACGAAATGCATTCTCCAACCATCAGGAGCAAGACAAGAATGTTGGCTCTTGTTGCTTCTATTCAACATTGTACTAGATGTTCTAGCTAGAGAAATTAGGCAAGAAAAAGAAAGAAAAGTCTTCCTAATTGGAAGAAGTAAAATTTTCTATATTTGCAGATGACATGATATTGTATGTAGATAATAACAATGTATCCATTAAAAAAAGATTGTATAATACTGCACGGTGGCTCACTCCTATAATCCTGGCACTTTGGGAGGCTGAGGCAGGAGGACTGCTTGAGTCCAGGAGTTTGAGATCGGCTTGGGTAACACAGTGAGACCCTGTCTCTATCAAAAGTAAAAAATTAGGTGTGGTGGTGTGCACCTGTAGTCCCAGCTACTGTTGAGGCTAAGGTAGGAGGATTGTTTGAGCCTGGGAGGTCCAGGCTGGAGTGAGCCATGATTGTGCCACTGCACTCAGCCTGGGCAACAGAGAAAGACCCCGTCTCAAAAACAAAATACAAAACAAAAAGACTGTAACTAATAAATTTGTTTAGCAAGTTTCCAAAATGCAAAATCCGCGTACAAAACCAATCATATTTCTACATTCTAGCATCTGAAAATGAAATTAAGAAAACAATCCCAATCACAAAAGCAAGGAAAAGAGGAAAACACTTAGGAATAATTTTAAGAAAAGAAGTGTGAGACTTGCACGTTGGAAACTACAAAACATTGTTGAAAAAATTAAAGATCTAAATACGTGAAAAGACACCCCACATTCATGGATCAGAAGATTTAATATTGTTCAGATGGAATGGAATACTCCCCAAATTTATCTACAGAGTCAGAGAAATCCCTATGAAAATCCCAGCTTTCTGTTTTGCAGAAGTTGGCGAGCTGATCCTAAAATTCATATAGAAGTGCAAGGGACCCTGAATAGCTAAAACTATTTTGAAAAATAAGAACAAACTTGGAGGGGGCTCAGACTTCCTGGTTTCAAAACTTACCACAAAGCTACAGCAATAAATGGTGTGGCAATGGCATCAGGATAGACATACAGATCAACGGGCTGGAGTTGCAAGTTCAGAAATAAACCCTTTCATTTACAGTCTATTAATGTTTAACAAAGAGGCCAAGACAGTTCAAGTCAACAAATGGTGCTGTAACAATTGTATATTCACATGTAAAATAAGTTAGATTCCACTTCATACCACGTACAACAATTATCTCAAAATTGATTATAGATCTAAATGTAAGAACTAAACTATAAAAGTCTTAGAAGAAAATATAGAAATAAATCTTCATAACCTTTGGTTAGGCAATAGAGTCTCAGATTTGACCACAAAAGAATAAACAACAAAGAAAAAAAGAAAAATTGAATTTCACTGAAATTAAATTGTTTCTTCCTTAAAGGATACTATCAAGAAAGTAAAAAAGGCCGGCACAGTGGCTCATGCTTGTAATCTCAGAACTTTGGGAGGTCGAAGGGGGTGGATCATTTGAAGTTAGAAGTTCAAGACCAGCCTGGCCAACATGGTGAAACCCCATCTCTACTGAAAGCACAAAAATAACCAGGCAGTAGTGGCATGCGCCTGTAATCCCAGCTAATCAGGAGGATGAGGCAGGAGAATCACTTGAGCCTGGGAGGTGGAGGTGGCAGTGAGCTGAGATCACACCACTGCACTCCAGTCTGGGTGACACAGTGAGACCCTGTCTCAAAAAAAATAAAAATAAAAATAAAAAAATAAAAAAGAAGAAAGAAAGAAAGTAAAAAGACAACCTACAGAATGGATGAAAATATTTGCCAATCATGTATCTAAAAAGGGTATAGTATTCAGAGTACATTAAAAACTCTTACAACTCAAAATGAAAAGACAAATAACCCAATTAAAAAACAGGCAAAGCGTTTGAATAGACACTCCTTAAAGATGATATTCAAAGGCCAATAATTACATGAAAGAAGCTCAACACTACTGGTCATTAAGGAAATACAAAGCCACAGTGCATGTATGACTGTAATAAAAAAAGACGATGACAAGTGTTGGCAAGGAGGTGGAGAAATCAGAACCCTCATACACTGCTGGTGGGAAAGTAAAATGGTGCAGTCCCTCTAGAAAACAGTTTGGCATTTCCTCAAGAAGTTAAACACAGAGTTACCATATGCCCCAGCAATTCCACTTCTAGATTTATACCCAAGAGAAATGAAAGCAGATGTTCATGCAAAAACATCTATGTGAATGTTCATAGCAGCGTTATTCCTTATAGGGACAAAGTGGGAACAACCCCAGTGTCCATTAACAGACGAATGGTTAAACAGAAGGTAGTATATCCATACAATGGAGTATTATTCAACCATGAAAAGAAATAAAGATACGTGCCACGACATGGATGAACCTCAGAAATATCACGCTAAGTGAACAAAGTCACAGAAAAACCACTATTATATGATTCAATGTATACGACAGAAAGCAGATTAATGGTTGCTTAGGGCAGGTGATGGGAGGTAGGGAGTGAGTGCGAATGGGTGCTAGGTTGTGTTTGCTTTGGGGGATGATGAAAATGTTGTGAATTTACATTGTGATGAACATAGTTTAAGAATCTACTAGAGGCCTGGCATGGTGGCTCATGCCTATAATCCCAGCACTTTGGGAGGCTGAGGCGGGTGGATCATGAAGTCAAGAGATCAAGGCCATCCTGGCCAAGATAGTGAACCCTGTCTCTACTAAAAATACAAAAATGCTGGGCATGGTGGCATGCGCCTGTAGTCCCATCTACTCAGGAGGCTGAGGCAAGAGAATCACTTGAACCCTAGAGGCAGAGGATGCCGTCAGCTGAGATCACACCACTGCACTCCAGCCTGGCGACAAAGCGAGACTCCATTTATATTAAAAAAAAAAAATCTACTAGGAACTGTTTAGCTGTACACTTTTTTTTATTTAAAAATTTTTTAAAGATTATTTTGAGACAGGGTCTCACTCAGTTGCCCAGGCTGGCGTGCAGTGGAATTATTTCAGCTCACTGCAGCCTTGACCTCCTAGGCTCAAACCATTCTTCCATCTTCGCCTCTTGAGTAGCTGGAACTACAGGTGTGTGCCACCATGCCTGGCTAATTTTTTGTACTTTTGGTAGGAACAGGGTTTTGCTATGTTGCCTAGGCTGGTCTCAAATTCCTGGGCTCAAGTGATCCACTCACCTTGGACTCCCAAAGTGCTTGGATTACAGGCATGAGCCACTGTGCTGGCCTAGCTGTACACTTTAAATTGGTGAATTTTATGTTATATGAATTATATCTCAATAAAGATATTTCAGAAAACTAAAAACAAAAGACCACCTTAGGGCTGATGGGAGAGGGAGACAGAGGACCCGTGGTGTGACCCCCAGGGTGCAGCTACTAGCAAATGTGGGGTCCACTATGCCTTTCCTCTGAGGTAGGCATTGGGGGCTGTACCCTCCCCAGGCTCTAGCCCTGGAACCTGGAGTGGAGACAGGAGCTCTTGGACCTGAACTGGCCTTGCTACAGACGCAAGTCAGGGTGGTGCTTCCTCAGTGCCCTCTCACGGCGAGTCCCCCATAGGGATAGGGATGTGGTGCAATCATAGTGACTTGTTTGTAGTTCTGAAAAGCACTTGCCCCTGTCTTGTTGAGTTACTGCTGTGATTCCCACTTAATAGGGGAACCTGAACCAGAGATGCCAAGGGGCTTGAACAAGGTCAGATGTGTATTTGTGGAGGTCGAACGTGCTCAGCCTGGGGCTCTTCTTCCTGTCATTCTGTTCTTCATATACAAAATGCTCCCCTCTCTGCTGAGACAGGGAGGGGGATCAGAGCAGGGCCAGCCCTTCTAGTCTTTGCTTCTTGGCAAGGATGCAGATCATTACAACATCTGCTATGCAGGGATCCTACTGGACAAAGATGTGGTCATAGAGGTCACAGGCTGAGGATCAATGGAGACACGTGGTGCTCATCTGCTTATGAGGAAGATGCCATTTTCTTGCTTGGTCCACTGATGAGTGAGAGTTCTGGCCTATTTAATGGTCTCTCTCCAGCTTTTTGTTTTTTGTTTTGTAGCCATGAGTGTTTGAGAACTTTACTAACCTAGGTAAGATCATAATTGTCCTGTAATGCCGCACACCAGCAGACACTCTCTTAACTGATGACAATCTCCAGGAAGCCTAGGTGCCTCAGAATTCCATCGCATCATGATGGAACTCCCAGCGCACACTCTAAGACACCTCCAAAAGGGTGCTCCCAACACACATCTCTAAAACACACCCAAAACAACACTCCACACTTGGGTTTACTGAAGTGTTTATTACATGGGATCTGACAGCTCTGACATCACACTTCCTGGTTTGCTTCTTGCGACCTGGTCATCCAGCTCTGCTGACTGGGGCTCTGAGGACAGAGCTACTCTGATGCACAAGAATGTCAGAGGCTGGCCATGTCTGTGCCATGGGGGTGTCTGTGGCCATTGCATTCCCCTTCCACAGATGACAGGGGAAAGACGCCTGGCTCCTCTGCACTTAGGCTCTTTCTGTGCACAGGGGACCTGCCTGAGACACCTGGCCCATCAGCCATGGGGCACCATCCTTGCCTACCACCTACCTATACCCATATCCCATATTGTTCACTCTTCCCTGACTGTAGACAGTCAGGTCCTGAGGTCCTGCCTTGATGGCAGCTGAAGAAGCAGCTCTGCGGCTCTCACCATCGAGGGCTTGCAGGAATGTCTTGATTAGCCATTTGTCATTTGATTGGTGAGACCTGGGCTACTGCAGGAAGAGCTCTGCTTATCTGCTTATCAGCAACACCTGCTGCATTTAGGCCCCAAACTGATACTAGCTTCTGGTTGGCCATTATTTTCATACCTTTGTAAAATATCCTGCAGGGAACACTGATACGTGTGCAAGCACAAACACAAGTTTGTCATTAGACTGTAGAGTGTGCGCTCTAAGGCTCGTTCTACAGAGCTTGGCGTTAGCCCCCACAGGGACTGAGAAGCCACAGGACTCTTCCTCCTGACTGCTCCATCACTGCAGTTGCCATGAAGAATGGTGTGTCTGCTCTTCCTGGCAACAGCCTCATGGACCCGACAGCAATTTTTAGAAGTAAAGCCTATATCGCAAAGCCTTTACAGATTTACAAAGGAATATCTGATTCAGATGTCTTTGTTCCTTCTGGGTTAACTGTCACTTCCGTGGCCTCATGGCAGAGAACTTGCCTGTGTGCCCACTTCCTCATATCCTCCCATTTTCCCTCCTCTTCTTCCCCCCCACTTCCTTCCATTTTGAAGAAATTTATATTTATCACCTATTCTGCTATGAGGTGCTTAAACATGGCACTGCCACTTCTCTGTGCTGTGCCACCCCTGGGCAGCCTCTGTGGTTTTGCACACAGCAGACATTGCCTTCTGGGCCCTGGCATTCACTGCTTTCAGTTTGCATCATCAACTTGGAATCTTGGAAAGGCCGTGTAGTAAGGAGGCTGGAAGTCCCCAGCCATGTTTCTGGAATGAGCTTTGCTCATCTGGCCTGGCTTTCCCACAGTAGAGTGGCATTGTTTCCCTGAGCAGCTCAGCCCCAGCCATAGAGCATGCAGAGAATGCGGCCCACGGCCCGGCTGCTCCCACCAGAGGCCTGCAGCCTCCCCTCCCGACCCTGAGCAGTCTCGGTTTGTCAAGACCCATGGCCACCTTCTCCTGCCTTAGAGATGCTTAAGTTGCTGACACTTCCCTGGGCCTTCAGAGATAGGTGGACCATAGGTTCCTCACTGAGTGCTGGGCCCTGGGTCAGGAGTATGAAAAGCCCAGAGGCTTTTGCTGGGCAGACATCCTCTGTCCCTTCTGGGCTGAGTCAATGGCACCTGCAGCCTTATGCACAGTGGCAGTGATGGTCTCGTTGGGGAAGCAAAAAGGGTTCCCCACCTGTGGCCAGGAGGAAGGAGCTTGTGCTGGCTTGAGGTGGCGTGAGCCTTGTTTGTGCCTCCCTCGAGGCCTCTGCAGAAATGCTGGCCAGTCACACCTCCTGATGGCCTCAGGGGCCCAGCCAGTGTGGGGGTGTCTGGTTACCCCTTGAAAAGCTGACCCGAGAAGACCCTGAAACTCCAGGGAGGGACACTGAGCTAGGTAGACCCCTCACTGAGCGTCCTCCAGGCTGGAGCAAGTGCTCAGAACAGGCCAGTGGCTGTAAGAGATGACAGGAAGAGCGGGACCTGGGGAGGGGGAATGATGGGTGTCGTGTCAGAGGTGGTCTCCTCTGGCTCACTGTCCCCATCATCCAGACCTTCGGCGAGGGAGGGGACGATGCGGACCACGTTGTCTTCAAAGTGCACCTGCTTCTTCTTGGCCAGGGAGTCGGCTGGCTCCAGGCTCAGCTCCATCAGGGTGTTGGGGGGCTGGAGGGCACTGGGCTTCTTGGTCCCCTTCAGGATACTCTTCATGTGGATGAAAAGGGAGCTGGGCCCCTCCTTGAAGGCCCCATGGAAGGTGTAGGTTTGCTCTGTGTCCCCAGAGCCGGTGGTGCTCACAGCGCTGCTGGAGGGGTCTGTGTACTGCTCTGGGGAGGCCAGCACCTCGGGGGCAGCTTTCCTCTTCTTCCGCTTGCTCAGAAGGAAGTAGGCCAGGCCGGTGATGATGAGCATGGAGCCTGGAAAAGAGCCAGAGGTCAGGGCTATAGATGAGTCACGGAAAAAATCCAGAGCCCTTGCAAGCATGTCGTGCAGCAGGGCCCTGGCAACCCGGCACTGTGTGGCCATTCACAGGCCCCTGTGGCCCTGGCCCTCTTGCCTGGCTTGTCCTCACACCCCACATCAGATTTGGGGGTCCACTTGGAGGCTGGGACGGGGATGCTAAATGGCAGGAAGGATGGAGGCTCTGCTTTTCAACGTGGTCTCCCTGGAGGGCTGTCTTCCCTGTATTGTAGATGGGTTCATGAGGAGGGGGCACAGTTTTCACAGATAGGGAGCAGAGGGGAGACGGACACTAGCAGAAAAGGTCATGGATGAAACTGAAGAGGTGGGAGCAAGAAATCCTGGGTTCTGTGATCAGAAACTAGCTGGCCAGTGGTGTGCACCTAGTGAAGTGGAAGTAGGAGATGAAGCTGTGAAGATTTTCTAGGGTCCCACCCTGAAGTGCCTTTCAACCCAGGCTGAATGAGTAGGCACTGGGGAGATTCAGAAAGGTTTGGGCAGGGAAGTGGCCATGTCACACCCTTTGGAGGCTCAGACCACACATGGTCAGTGGGAGGAAAGGTGAGGTCCCCTTTGCGGTTCCACTTCTGGACGGCTCTGTGAAGGAAGGATGCACTTCTTGGGACATTCCTGCCATTTGGTCAGCATGGAGGATGTCTGGCATTCCCGTGATTCCTCATGTCCACCCTCTAGGTCAGAGAGGGCAGTGGGGTAGGTAAGGTCCCTGGAGCCACCACTGGAGCTAGACTTGGAGGGGCTCAGCTCCTCCTGCTCAGAGTCCACCTGTGCTGGGGCTGCATATCTCTACCCCTGTGCTCTTACCTGGGATGGTCACGTGCCAGACCAGGACCGGGTGGAGGAAGCAGGCCACCGACAGCAGCAGGTAGGCCAGGAACTTCTGGAAGCAGCCCAGCCAGTGGGCTTTCTCCCTTACTCTGCCTGCCAGGGACTCTGGTTGACACCTGGTGAGAGGGAGTCCAGGTTACCATAATGTGTCCCAGGAAAACCCCAGCAAGACCGGATGCCATGGAGTCTGGGCCGGGCCCTGCTGTGGGCATGCTCTGCAGTGGGCCTTGGCTGAACAGGAAGCCCTAGCAGTCCTTGGTGTGGGTTCCACAATGAGTGGATTTTCCTGAGTCCCTCTAGAGGGTCCACAAGTTTTTGGAAGGCTGCCCAGACCTGTTTTTCTGGTCGAGGGGGAAGCAAGTTAAATGTTCTCAGGATGCTGCATGAGTTAGTGAGGAAGACAGCTGGAGGCTCAGGGCTCACTGCGAAGTCTGCACTAATGCAGAGAAAGTGTGCAGTTCGGGAGCCACCTGCCTGGGACAGTTGTGCTTGTAGTGCACTGCACAAGAGGCCTGGCCAGGTGAGTGAGCAGGCTGGCACCCAGCTGTGCCTTGTTCACCCAGCCTTGCCTAGGCACAGTAGAGTGTTGGCCCAGCAGGGCTTCTTTTCTAACTGTATACACAGGGACCACACATAGCCCTGGCAGAAGCCTGATGCTGAGCAGCTTCCTTCAGGGGCGCTGCCTCCATGTTTCACAGGGGGCAAGTGCCTGCCTTTAGACCCAGCACCTTCATCCTCTGAATTGGCCTAGAGCTGGGGCTCTGCACAGCCGCATCCTGCCCCTCTAGCTTTGAGGGAGTGCTCAGGCTGTCCAGGTGGCCCAAAGCACTGCTCTTATGCCCAGCCAGCTGGACTGCCATGGCTCACTGGTGCCCCCTGGTGCCCATTCCTGCGTGTGTATGGTGGCAGGGTGCAGTGGACTCCACCCAGGGTCCATTCCTCCCCAGCCTTCTCCCCAGCTGAAGTTTCAAGCACGCCTTGGCAGTGGAGTTCAGCAGAAAGTGGAAAGCTTTCTGCCTTAGGGCTGGTGAGCCTGAGAGGCAGCCAGTGGCCTTGCAAGATGCTGGGACAGCTGGATCTGAAGACTGGCTCTCTCACTGACCACCCAGGGACCAGTGTCTAGGTTCTGAGAGCCACAGTCCTTGGTCTCATCCATAACAGCTTCCACATATTGAGCATAGGCTGAGAAGCAGGAAGGGCCTCACGAGATCCTGCAGGGTCTGCACTCTTGCCCCACGAAAGGGTGTAGAGACATACCGCCCCTGACTTGCCCCCTGGCCCTAGGAAGAGACAGAGCCAGTTCCCAATCCCAGGTCTACTCACTCCCAGCTGGGCCTTCCGCAGGGTCCTCACCCCATGGCAGATGGCTCAGACACTGGGGCTCAGTGACTGGCTGCTCCTGGTGAGGGGGAGCTGGACTTTTCTGGGGATTCTGGGCAAGGACAGGCCCTGAATGAATGTGTCGGTTGGTTCTCTTGGTTGGGACCAGGGCAAAGAAGGCAATGGAGCCCCGTAGGCCTGTGCCCACCTCCAGGCCAGGCTGGCTGTACCTCGTTGGGAGGCTCCTGTCCACAGTGGCTTCAGGAGCAGGACATCCCCTGGTTGTGGGCTCTTGGGTGGAGACACCTGTGGTGTCTGGGGCTGGGGTGGACAATGGAGGGGTCTCTCTGGAGACTACTTACTGGAAGCAGATGGCCAGCAGCTGAGCCACAAAGTAGGCCCCTTCGCATATGGAGACAGCAGCTCCTGTAAACCTGTAGATGGAGACAGGTGAGGGAGGCTGGCGCCTCTGTCTTCCTTCGCTTTCCTGAGGGCTGTCTTCTCACACGTGGCCTCCTGACATCACATCTACAGCCAGTGGACTGACCTGGATTCCCCCAGACAACATTCACCACGCGCTGTCTCCAGGCCATGGCCTGTTCCAGACTGGCCCGTGCTGGGGAGAGGTGGGGTCTGGGGTTCAGAGATGGGTGGGGAGGGCACCGTGGTCAGCAGGTGACATGGCCTTCATCTGGCACCCTGTGTGACACTGGCAGGCACGTCCTTCTACCTGCTGGTCACCAGAATGGACACCCACTGCCTGTGTTCCAGCCTTAAACCTGGACCTGTTCTTGACCCTTTCCTTCTTCCTTTTCCTATTGTCCAAACAGTCACCAGGAGCTGTTGATTACATTCCTTCAATACCTTCCAAATCGCTCCTGTTCTCTGACCTCATGGGCATTGCCTGGGTTCAGGCCCTGCCCCCTGGACCCCTGCACCAGCTCCACTTCCTCACTTACCCCAGCCCTATCTCCTGCTCCCCCACTGTGTCACTCTGGGCTGCCTGACACCTGAATCTGATCATGTTCCTCCTGATACAGGATGCCTCAAAGGCTCCTCGTGTTCCCAGTGTGGTCCAGGGACCCTGCAATCAGCATCTCCTGACGAATGTAGAATTCATGGCTCCCAGGCCACCCCTAGACTCACATCAGAATCCTTGGAAATGGAATATGTACTTACGGAGGGTCTCACTGCCTATCCTCCATGTTCCCTTGACAACACAAGAAGCTGTCAGGTGCCACAGGGCTTTTGCACAAGTGAGCTCTTCCTGGAAGGCCTTCCCCTTCCCTCTGCAGTCTGTCTGGTGACCTCCTCTTACTTCTCCATGTGGTATCATATGACCAGAGTCACCAGTCTGTGAACTCCCAGAGGGCGTTCCCTGTCTAATTCTTCTGTACAGCCCAGGCTCACAGTGGGTTGGGCTTATTGGGTTCCATTAATGAGCATTGCAATAAATGAAGGAATGAAAGTGGATAGTGTTGTGCAGAAGGTGGCTTGGGGTCAGGGTTTCCTCGGAGCCATGGGTGTTTCTAGATTGTGTGATCACAGGTGAGAGGTGTGACCTTTCTGTGTCTCAGTTTCCTCAGCTGTAAACTGGGGTTATTATAGTGCATCAACAGTAAAACTGTTCTAAGAATTAAACGATATTGTAAAGCACTTAGGTCCATGCTTGGCACACAGTGATTATTTCAATTCTAGTTATCATTTCTCTCTGCCTGTGATTAGTTAGATCATTTAGTGATCTCCACTCCTCTCACTCTCTATGTCTCCCAGTGTCAGCCTAACTCTTACCCCTCAGTTTTAAAATGATAATAACTAACATTTACGTAACGATTGCTATGGGCCAGGCATAGTTCTAAAGGCCTTACAAATATCAACTCATTTAGTCCTTGCAATAATTTTATAATAAACACTATATTATATTATAATAAACACTATAATTACTGTCAGTTTACAGATGAGGAAACTAAGGCACAGAAAGGTTTGCCCCATCACCAATGGCCCCTTATCAGTAGCACGGGGAAGATCAGAACCCAGCACTCGGGCTCCAGAGCTTGTGTGCCTAACAGGCACGTCAAGACATGTGCTTTGCAAAATAATTGCCACTGCCTTTTTCTATGCCCTGGGACAGAGGGGTATATCAAGGCTTGGGGAATAAAGTGACTCATTCAGACTTCCTGTCTGGTGCTATTGAGTGGTAGGGAGGGACAGACAGGGCAGGTACTGAGTGCTGATCCTGCGGGTGTTAGAGAGCAGGGCACAGCGAGGGGCAGGGGACCCCAGGCTGGACTGGACCTCCCAGAGACCACATGGGCATAAGGTCCCCTCAAAACAGAGACAAAACAGGGTTCTGGGCAGAAGGCAGCCTGCATTCACCTGCTGTGGCCTGACCCGAGAGTTAGGGACCCACTGGAGAGGAGGAAGGCCAGCCTGCTTCTGGATCCCAGGGCAATGGTGCACAGTGGCTAGGGACATGGTCAGTTAGACATGGAGGGTGTTCAGAACCAGGAGAAGTCACTGCCAGCCAGCAGGGGCTCCAGGCTCAGGGCACAATTGCCAGGGTGGAATGCCAGGAAGGAGTGTCAGGCATTGGGCAGGTGGAAATGGGTGGGAGGTGCTTGGGCACCCAACAGAATGAGTGAAGCTTGGAGGCGAGGCCATGCTGGTGAGTTTGAAAAAGAGTCAGAAGCCTCTGGCTGTACATAAGTGGCAAGAAGTGAAGCAGAGGCCAGAACATGGCACAGGGTGTGGACCAGAGGTGGTGGAAGCCCTTGAAGGTTGTCAGAGAGATCTGTGTGTCTAGATGGCAGTGTGGAAATGGGCTCGGAGGTTGGACTGCATCTGGGAGATGGCAGGTGTGAGCCCCCAAACACAGCAAGGGGCCTGCCCTGAGGTGGGAGAGTGGAGGCTGCTAAGAGCACAGGTCAGCTGCCACCTGAAGGTGGAGGTGGATCCTGAGGAGGGAGGGGAGTAGAGGTCACAGCCTGGTGGACCCTGTAGGCAGAACAGGACATTTGTGGGGCAGCCTGGCAAATTGTTATCTATTGCTTCTCAGTTCAGTAAGCTCTTCAGGATTTGGGGGGCTAGAACACAGAGCCTTCCTATATCATTAGGAAGAAACTGCTAGAAGCCCCTCAGGATGGGGCTGCAGAGATGCTGGGGCTGAGACCCAGGTTCTTCTAATCCCCTGGGACACCACTGCACAGGGATTACCTTCCTGCCAGGACACATTTACAGAGGTAGCTGATAGTGGAGAAGAAAAGACATTGTCTGGGGAACAAAAGGGTCTTGGATTTGAATCTGGATCCTGCTGTTCATGAGCTTGGTGACGTGAGATAACCTGCTTACTCTTTCTGAATTTTCTCATCTGTAAAACTAGGCCAATATGCCCTTCTCCTACAGTGCTGTGAAAGTTAAATAACAATGCAATTAAGACATTTAACTGTGTTTGGCATGTAGAGAAGCTCAAATATATATTCCTTTGACCTGACTCCCCATTCTCTAAACAAGAGCTCAATTAATATTTGCTGAATAAATAAATGATTGATGAGATGCATGGATGGGTGGGTGTATGGATGAGTAGGTGGATGGATGGATGGATGGATAGGTGGGTGGATGGATGGATGGATGGATAGATGTATGGATGGGTAAATGAATAGATAGATAGATGGGTAGATAGATAGACGGGTGGGTGTATGGATGGATGGGTGAGTGAATGGATGAATAGATGGATGGGTGAATAAATGGATAGGTGGGTGGATGGATGGATGGTTGAGTGTATGGGTAGTTGGATGGATGGATGGATGTGTAGGTGCATAGATGGATGGATAAGCAGGTGGATGGATAGATGAGTGGCTGGCTGGATGAATTGGAAGATAGAGGGATAAATGGGTGGGTGGATGGGTGAATGGGTGTGTGTATGTATATATGCATATATGGGTAGATGGATGGATGGGTGGGTGGATGGATAAATAGATGGGTGGGCAAATAGATGGATAGGTGAGTGGATAGGTAGATGGATGGATAGATGGATGGATGGGCAGGTGGATGAAGAGGTGGGTGGGTAGATGGATAGGTAGCTGGATGGATGGGTAGATGGATGGATAGATGGATAAGCGGATGGGTAGATGGGTGAATAGATTGGTGGGTGAGTGGATGGATAGGTGGGTTGATGAATGGATGGGCAGATGGATGGATAGATGGGTGACTGGCTGGATGAACTGGTGGATGGATGGATGGGTGGGTAGAAAGGGTAATTCATTGATTTATGGGATGGTCTGCACAAACCAGGAGCTATTCTAGAGCCCCCTCAACTCCCTTCACCCCTGAGATAGGATGGAATTCGCATGGGAAGAGGACTGCTCTGAGTTATTCTGAGTATAAAGATGTAGGGTGAATTGAGCAGAACTTGCAGGTCAAAAGTGGCACATGCACACATACTCACAGCAGATAGAAAGCCAGGCTTTTGAACTGGCCCTGGAGGAAGGTCTCAGTGCCCACGCCGATCAACACTAAGGGGCAAGAGGAGAAGGAAGAGTGGGCCTGGTGCTCTATACCACAGCACTGCCCTGTTGAGGGTACCTTGGCTGTGGAGTGTGTCTTCTTTCGGGGGACTGACAGCCAAGGTAGGTTCTTCTCTTCATGACACAGGCAGCTGTGACTAGCAAGGTGCAAGAGAGCAGGAAGCCTCCTGGATTGCTCCCTGGAACTCCAGGCAGAGGCCCAGAGGTCTTCTGATTAAGCTTCCCCAGAGCAGCCACCCTTAGTGCCCCCAGCGACTGCCCACACTAATGTGCTACCAGCCCCTTGGTTCACAGCTGTTCTGTCACATGCTGGGGCCCACCCCAGTGTGTGCTGTGTGTCTAGCTTCAGTGTTTGGCTGTGGATGGGTCCTGCCCCAGCCCTGTTCTCTTGTTTGGGTCACCAGTTGCTGTTGTGTGGCCTTGGTCTTGCTTGCTGAGGGGTGGCTGCAGGTCACACTCGTTGCTCATTGCTTTGGACCCAGTGCTGATTAAACCCCTGGGCTTTTGCTCTGACAAGGAAATGTTACTCAACTTCAGCTCTCCTCCTCCCCTTTCTTGGCAGTTGGTGCTGACCTTTCATTTGTCATAGGTGAATTTCATCTCGGACCTGCCTTTCCAGACTTGCTGTCTCTGGGTGCTCTCCGCACAGGGATTCGCTTGCTCCCATGGCTTCCCACAACCAGCACAGCACTGACCCTTGGAGTCCCAGATAGAAACATTCCAGGGGCAGTGCATCGGCCTGCTGACCAGAAGTCTTTCTGTTCCTAACTGATTACACTGCTCACTCTATTTCTCTCTGGGCTCTGATGATGCCCCTGCTGTGTGCTGAAGGGTGGCTTCATCCTCTCTTCCTCCCAGTCAAAGATGGTGGGCTGGGCTGTCATCCCTGGCTGCCCGGGGGTGGCCCCTCTTCCCTGCTGCTCGTGGCGCAGCTTCCTGGCTTCTGGTGCTTCCTCTCTTCCCTGGTAGAGACATTGTGTGGGCTTCCATCTCTTCGTGTCTCAAGCTGATGGGGGCCCTTCGTCCAATGCTGAAACGCCTCTTCTAGAGAGCAGGGAAGAGCCTTGCACTGAAGCTACCAGCACTCCACCCCTCGATTCCGGGGGTGGGGGGTGGGATGGGCAATCATGGAGATACGGGGCAGGGGAAAGGGGACAGAGCACTTGGATCTAGGCAGGCAAGAAGAGGCGGTTATGTTTTCTGAGTGATGGATGGAGGGCTCTGGGGCTCTGCTGTGCTTCATGGGCGACTGCCCACATTAACGTGCCACCAGTCCCTTGGTTCACCAGAGGCAGACACCGAGTCTCCCACCCTCTCCAGGTTCCAGCTGCCCTGCTGGCTCACCTGGGGCGAGGACAGATGATGCTAGTGGGCCACATCCCCCTGCAGTGTCAGCCTAACTGAAAAGTCCAAACTTATAGAGCACTTCAGAGCTTCCACATCATGTTGCACACATCCCGGCCCTTCCAGCAGGCCCGTGGCACAGGAGTCCCACTCTCTCCATTTTACAGAGGAGGACAGTGAGGCTCAGTGGCCTGTGTAGTTCACTCAAGGATACATGCTGGACACTGAGGGCCTAGAGACCAGGTGGAGGCAGCCAGCTCTAGGTGGTGTGCAGTTTCCTGCTACCCACTGCCTGCCAGCATGCGTGCATGCCTGTGTGGACACGCGTGTGCGTGCATGTGTGGACACGTGTGTGTGTGCATGTGTGGACACGTGTGTGTGTGGGTAGGCTTGTGAGTGCATGTGTGAGTGTATGTGTGTGTACATGTGTGAGTGTGTGAGTATATGTGCATATGTGAGTATATATGTGAGTGTGCGAGTGTATGTGTGTGTATGTGGGTGTGTATGTAAGCGCATGTGTGAATGTATGTGTGAATGTGAGTGTATGTGAGTATATGTGTGCATGTGAGTGTGTGTGAATGTGCCTGTGTGAATATGTGAGTGTGAGTATATATGTGTGTGAATGTGCCTGTGTGAATATGTGAGTGTGAGTATATATGTGTGCGTGTGTGTGTGTGTAAGTGTGTATGTGTGTGAATGTGCATGTGTGAATATGTGAGTGTATGTGAGTATATGTGTGTTGTGCAGGCAAATGGCCATTTATTTGGTTTTTGCCATGTCCTATTCTCAGCACCCAGCATTCATTTGCTTTTTTAATCATTGCAGCAGTCCTATGAGAAGGTACTCTTGTTATCCCCAGTTTACATAGAGGAAACTGAGGCACACAGAATGTAAGTCAAACCAACCAACCAACCACGGATGGAGGCCCAGGTCAGATCCTGAGTTTCAGTCTCTCATTTCCCAGTTCATAGCACAGTCACCCAATCTCTCTGAGTCTCAGTTTCCTCATTATATTTCCTGCACACAGTGGTCATGAGGACCGTAGGGAGCTAACTGATACCAAACGTGTCACGGGTGCTCAGTGAATCACTGGCTGGGGAAGAAGTGCTTCCTGCCCTGGGCCTGGGAAGGGGTGTTCGACTCCAGGCTGATGCCTGCGTTGAGCACTCTGTAGGGCAGGCATGGGCTCCACTCACGTGGCATGTCATGTTGGCCAATTTGCAGGGCCTTGGGGCAGACGACCAGCAGATGGCAGGAAAGGGTCTTGGGAACTCAGCTTCTTTCCTGACCTGCACCCGTTTGGCATGTGGAGAGCTATTTTGATGGCTTTTGTTTTGTACTCTTTAGACAAACAGAGGGTCAGCAGTCAGAGGGGCATTTGAGGAACACTGTAGAGACAGTGCTGGTTTGCAAAAAAAAAAAAAAAAAAAAAATCAAAAAATGGCAACAGAGAAATGAGAGCCAGATGGAAATCCCAGTTCTCTGTGTTATTACACACAAGTGGCAAGTACTTAACTCATCCAAGCTGTGTTTTCTCATCTGTGGAAGGGGCAGAATAAGTTACAACTCACAGAGTCGTTGTTTGGACTGGAGAAAATTGCTTGGATTGGAGTCTGAAATGCACGGCTTAGTGCCTGATAGATGTCAGGTGATCAATGCAAAGAGGCGACTACTTCCCCCCAACTTGGCCCTGACAGCTTTGCCAGTGTCCAGTCAGCCACTTTGTACTAAGGGGCATGGGGTCACTCCCACAAGCTCCCTCCCAACCATAGCCAGCAGGATTCTGCCTGCCGAGACTGAGGGATGCCAGTTGGCAGGAGGAGGAGAGTGTGGGGAGCCAGGAGTATGGCTCCTCAATTTACCCAAGGCGGAAGAGGATCAGTGGGGCGCTCATGGGAGGCTGTAAAGCCCTTTGATATCCAGGCCAACGGGTCACCACTTTCTGCTCAATCCTCCCACTTTTGGGGTTCGTGTTCCTGGATGCAGAGCATGCCAGGTTGAAACAACACGGACTCACACCGAGTCCCTCCTCTGTCCCCCGCTCTGTTTGCCTCTGGTCTCGATGTTCAGGCAGCTCTGCTGGGAGCGGCAGGCCCCCCCTCCTTGGGGGGTGGCTCCTGGCCACTTCTCCGAGGCCCACCTGGTCTTCTGTGGTTACCGGTTGGGCCAGGCACTAGGCTTATGGCTGGGGTATGCTTAGTCCAGCAGGAGAGATGTGATGTGGACTGAGAGAAGTGCATTCAGCGAGCGCAGTGACCCAGGCTGGACGAGGGACTCACCCAGGAGTTCTGGGGCCAGACAGGAGGGGCCACTCGTGGGACTATCAGGGAAGATGAATAAAGGTGAAGGTAGAGTAGACTAGGAAAGCAGCAGGAATAGATCTGTGCAGATGGAGGGGCCAGGCACTGCAGGGTGTGGGGGCCCCTAACAGCAGAAGCAGGGGCACAGTGGGGGGCAATGGGCAGTGCATGTGGATCAAGGTGACTGTGGGGTTCTTAAATATTGGGCTCTGCAGCGTGAGCAGAAGGGACTCGTGTTTAGATTGATATTTCAGAAAGCTCCCTGACCCTGTGAAGATGGTGAGAGACTTCGGTGATATTTGGTGGTGGCTGAGGGACAGAGACCAGCTCCAGGTGCTCCTGGCCACTCCCTCTCCCAGCACAGAGTATCTGCTAGTTTCTTTGTTGACTTGGGCTTGAAGCACAGTTCTGGCTGTGGCTCCTGGTGGTGTGGTGCAGGTGGCTTTGCTGTCCAGTGGCACAGCAAGGTGCTTGGCATAGAGACCCAGGAGAGTGGAGGGTCTGTTCTGTCTGGGGACCCAGAGAAGGAGGCTTCCCAGGCATAAAGCAGAAGGCATGCCCTGCCATTGCATGTTGATGTTTGGACTTTATCTGGGCAGTAGGGGGGCAGAGGTGTGGGCTGGCCAGGAGGTGTCTGGGATTGGAAGCTTCCTGGGCATGTCAGCCCTGTTGCCTCTCACCCAGGTGCCACCACACACCATGTAGACAGTAGGCCCTCTCCGTACATCTTGTTTCATCTGCACATCTCCCAAGTGGGAACTGCCAACTCTAAGGTCTCCCAGTTTTCTCAGCGATGTGCTGGCTGCCATCTCTCAGGAAAGTTGGCTAAGAATGGTTTTGCTGTGAAGACACACCTGCTAATCCCTGAGGAGTGAGACTGACATATTGTGAGGAAGCCCAAGCCAGCCTTGTAGAGAGACTTCTAAAAAGAGAGAGGGAGAAATGAGAGTGAGAGAGAGAAAGAGAGAAAGGACGAGAAAGAGAGAGAGAGAAAGAAAAACAGAGAGAGAGAGAGAGAGGCACAACAACCCCAGCTGGTTCAGCATTGCACAGGACAAATGATGGAAGAAGTTATCTTTGACATTCCAGCTCCAGCAGATGTGACACAGACTGGAAGTGATGGACCCAGACAACAATCAGAACCAAAGCACCAGATGAGCCACCTCAGCCACGTGAGCCATGCCAGCCATCCTACCTGTGACCCCACCTGTGGCCCAGTCATCATGGAGCAGAGGTGAGCCGCCTCCACCGCGTTCTGCCAGAATTTCCGAATCACAATGTTTTGAGTATAATCAAATGATTGTAGTCTTATATCACTAGGTTTTATAGTGGGCTGTTATGCAGCCATGCAAGGGTAACTGGAAAAGCAGCTTATTCAGTCATCTAGCCACCTGAGGTTTTTGGCGTAGAAGTCTCTGTGTCTGGCCTGACTCCTTAGAGTAAACATTATATTCTGACTCCTCAGGAGTAAGCATTTCTGGGTCCTGCAGCACCTGCCCTATAGCCTTGGAGATTCAGGCTCCTAGGAATAGGGATGGTGTCTGGGGACTTCCACTGGGTCATGGAATCCTATTGGTGGTTTTATAACTTAAGACTTCATAGAGGATCTGTGGAGGAGAACCCTGTATCATCCAAAGCAGGTCCCTCCTACAGTTGCATTTTGCAAACATTCTCAGTAGAAAAAGTGAAGAAAGCAAGAAGTGAGATTCCTTGCTGCAGGAATTTCATGAACCGTATCCAACACTCACCCCAGAGAGCCACGTTGGGCCTGGCTGTGGAAGCTCCTAGCCTGGTGTGCTGACTGGACTGTACTGGGAATAAAATATTTTTGGAAGTTATCACAGTTCCACATGACATAGATATAGGACCCCAAAGTGTTTTCACCCAGGGCCTGGAGTTTCCCAAAAGTTTTTTTTCCGGGGGACTGATCTCCAGAATTGGCAGGAGGTGAACATGAAGTGTGGCCTGAAATTTAGTGGGGGCTTGAATGAAGAATGGGATTGGCACAGGTAAGAAGGAGCTCCTCTCCAGTCTGCTGAGCATCTGTTCCCGGAGACTGCACAGGTGGGCCCCCACCCTCTCAAAGGCCTCACTTCAACCTGTGGATGAGGACGGCCCACTCCTTGTTTTGTGGACCTTAGGTTTCTGCCAGGATTCAGATTTAGGTGGGGCTCTCTGTTAAACACAAAGAAGTTATGGCACCCGGAGAACTAGGAGCAGGGTGGGCCCAGAAAGACACCAGGGCTCAAAATTAAGGAGGCACACCTCCTAAAATTACAGAGGTGCTCGTTCATTAAGGAGGCGTTCTCCCTAAAACTAAGAAGATATTTGCCATCAAATTAAGGAGGTGTTCTAAAATGAAGGAGGTGCTCCTCTTAAAATTAAGGGGGTACTTATTGTAAAATTAAATTGGCCTCATTGTAATTTAATGTGGCCCTCAGTCTAAGCCCAAGGTGGCACTCCCTCCCTCAGGGGCAGTGTAGGCCCTTCCCTGGCTCTGAGAGTGGTAGCTCTGGCCCTGGCATCTAGAGATTTGGGAGGCCCAGGGCCTGCGGGCTTCTAGCTCCTCTTGGAATTTAGCCTGCGCTCTGGCCTTCCATCCTTCTCACAGGGCAGTGGGGCTGGTGTCTTGGAAGCTCTGCCTTCACAGGGTGCTAGTCCAGTGTGGAAGTGGTTGGCCTGAATCAGCAACTCACTGGAACAGATACCCCCAGGGCATTACCCTGAGCTGGGACCAGGGACTGAAGAGCTGATCTTTGGATTTAGCTGATCAATGATCAGGAGCCAATAGATGGAGACAAACAATGGGACAAAGGCCCTGCTACCCGCAGAATCAGAGCCTTATGACACCAAATTCTCTACAAGAAATAATTGCCCTGAAACGTGCTTCAGTCTGGCTGTGCTGTCTTTCCTGCCCAGGTGGAGGGGCACGCCGCCATTAGTGGCTTTTGACTCCTTCCATCCCTCCCTATTATCCCACCTCAGGCTCCCTAGCTACTCTCACCCCAGCCCAACAGAGGTACCTTATGCCCACTCCAGCACAGCTCACCCCACGCCTCTGTCTCACTCCCTGCATGATCCCAGGAAGTGCCTTGCATTGCACCTTGATGTAGCCATTCATGGACAAGCCTGGCCTCTCTCATCTTGTTAGCTCCTTCCCTCCAGTCTCTGTCCCTCCTGTCTGGGCCAGATCCAACCTTGGTACAAGAACTTTCTTCTCTCAGGGTCCAGGGCTTGCTTCTGTGTTACTTTCCTGAGCTGTTTGTTGTAGTTCAGGCTTAGCAGAGATCAGAGATCCTGGGCCAAGGGCCTGTGGTACAAGCCCTGGGCAGGGCAGCCACTGTGTGAGTATCCTTCTCATCCTGGAGCTCTGGTCTCAGCATGGGTGGACGAAAGCTAGGAGGGGGCTGCACTGGAGCAGAAAGAATACGAGGCCTACATCAGAAAAGCCGAGTCCTGCATCCTCAGGAAAGTGATTAACTCTTTGGTCTGCATCTTCTTCTGGAAAATTGGGAAAATAAAAACATGCAAAAAGGTGCCCAACACTGCTCAGTCTAAGTAAATGAGAGTGTTGCACAAATGCAGATGATGGCTAGGAAAGCTATTATAAGAGGCAGGCAGTTCCCATCAGTATTCTGCAGTGGAAGGAGAGGGTTTATTCTCATCCTTTGCTCCCATTAACACACTTGTGGGTTTTTTTGTGGCCAAAAAGCTGTTCCCTGTGCACCGATGTTGTTTGTTGTTTACTAATTTACTTTGAGGTCCCTTCTCAAAGCCCAGTTGGGATGTAAGTGACCCAAACTCCCATCTATCTCTACATCTCTTATGTTAGCCCTCCATAACCCTGCTAGGGACCCCACGGGGCTCAGGCCAGCGTGTTCCTGAGGCTGGGGCCATCTGTGGGGCTGCCTACTGAGGGGATATTCCCCTGGCCTCAGGCTGCTGCTGCTTTTGCCATAGGGCTGACCTCATGATCCACAGTTGCTTACCCGTTCTGACTCCATGGGTTGAATTGTGACATATGTCTTGCATTCATTGTGATGCCCTTGGTGGCAACATGGGATGCTTCACAGTCATCAGAGGCCACACTAACCTTGGCACTGGATGCCCTGGGCATTGGATGAGAATTTTGTACTCACTGTTGCTGAGGGCAGCCTCAGAACCCACCATGTATGTTTATTGCTTCTTTTCATTCTCATCTCCTGCTGGACTCAGGGTCTCCAAGGACACCTCACGGAAAGATGCTCCAGGCTGATGACAATGGGCATGGATGGTCCAGGAGAGGTGGTCACCACCAGCGTAGAGGTGAAAAGCTAGATTTGTACCATTTCCAAGACTACAGAGTTGCTGGAAACAGTTGCTGTGAATTCACTGGGACAGTAAGGTAGTAGCCACAGGCTTCTTAGCTCAGAAGTTGTGGCAAACAGTAAGCACGGTGGGGAGGTTTACCTATGTGTGGAGATCAGTTCAGCTGACATACATGAGCCAGGGTTCAGAGACAGTGTGGGAAAAGGGAAGGATTTCATGGCAGATATTTCTGGACATTCAGTTGGAAGAGACTTCATATTGAGCTCCTATTGAAACTGTATAGCAATTTGGGAGAGAACTGATGTCTTAATGATATTGAGCCTTCTGACCCATCAACAAGATACATCTCCATTCATTTAGATTTTCTTTGTTATCTCTCAGCAATGTTTTCTAGTTTCTAGTGTAGTTTGTTTTACATCTTTTGTCAGATTTATCCCTAAATATTTCAGATTTTCAATGCTATTATAAATTGTATTTTTAAAGATTTCATTTTCTAATTGTTTGTTGCTAATGTATGGAAATACAGTTGATTATTATATATTAAGCTTGTCTTCTGCAATGTTGCTATTTCCTCCATTAGCTCAAGTAGGTTTTTGGGTAGATTCTATTAGATTTTCTATAGATGATAACATCATCTGTGAATAAAATTTTTCTTTTTCCTGGACAATCTGTATGCATTTTGTTTCTGCTTCTTGCACTGGCTAGAACCTCCAGTACAATGCTGACTGGATGTGGTAGAGTGGACACCCTTGCCTTGTTCCTAATCTTAGGAGGAAGCACTTGGTCTTTTACATTTAAGTAGATCTATGTTTTCTGTAATGACCTCTTAAGGTTGAGGGAGTTTCCTTCTGTTACTAGTTTGCTGATGATAGTTTTATTTTAATCATAAAAGAATGTTGGATTTTGTTTAAAACTTTGTGTCTATTTAGATGATAATATGGTTTTTCTTTTTTAGTTTTTAAATATGATGTCTTAGTCCATTTCAGCTGCTATAACCAAATCCCATATACTGGGTAACTTATAGACAACAGAAATTTATTTCCTACAGCTCTGGAGGCTGGGAAGTACAAGATCAAGGTGCTGGCAGATTTGGTATCTGAGGGACCCCTTGCTTATAGAAAACTGTCTTCTCACTGTTACCACACATTGTATGATAGAAGGGCCTAGGGAGCTCTCTCAGATCTCTTTTATAAGGGCACTATTTCCATTCAGAGAAGGCCCTACCTCCTAATACAATCATCTTGGGTGTTAGGATTTCCACATATGAATTTGGCTGGGGGGACACAAACATTTAGTCCATAACACATGGTAAGTTACATTAATTGATTTTTCAAATATGAAAACAACCTTGCATTTCTGAGATGAACTCCACTTGATTATGATATATCATTCTTTCAATATATTTGTAGTTGTTAAAACTTTGCTTAGAATTTCTGCATCTATATTGAGAAGAATATTAGTCTATAGTTTTCTTGTAATATCTTTGGTTTTGGTA
This sequence comes from Nomascus leucogenys, assembly GCF_006542625.1. Taxonomy (NCBI): domain Eukaryota; kingdom Metazoa; phylum Chordata; class Mammalia; order Primates; family Hylobatidae; genus Nomascus; species Nomascus leucogenys. The sequence continues at coordinate 42,286,301 of NC_044398.1, read as the reverse complement.
CCCACATAAATACTAATTTTATAGAATGAGTTGAGAAGTATTCCCTCCTTTCAAATTTCTGGAAAACTTTGTGTGGAATAAAAATTTCTTCCTTAAGTGTTGGTAGAATTCACCTGTGAGGCCATCTGTGCTGATACCCCACTCTTTGGTGATGAGGAAGGACTCTGCAGACCCACATGGTTCATTGGCACTATTGAGGATAGTGTCTCCCACGTAGAATAGCATCTCCCTTGTAAGGACCCTGATATGGTTTGGCTGTGTTCCCATCCAGATCTCATTTTGAATTCCCACCTGTTGTGGGAGGGACCGGCAGGAGGTAATTGAATCATGGGGGCAAGTTTTTCACATGTTGTTCTCATGATAGCGAATAAGCCTCAAGAGATCTGACAGTTTTAAAAAGAGGAATTCCCCCACACAAGCTGTCTCTCCTTGCCTGCTGCCATCCATGTAAGACGTGACTTGCTCCTCCTGGCCTTCTACCACGATTGTGAGGCTTCCTCAGCCACATGGAACTCTAAGTCCAATTAAACCTCTTTCTTTTGTAAATTGCCCAGTCTTGGGCATGTCTTTATCAGCAGTGTGGAAACAACCAATACAGGCCCACAGGAGAAATTTCTTCCAGGTCTCAATGTCAGGGAGAACTGAGGTATTCACTTCCTATTCCTTCTCAGTGTTCAGGGAGAATGCATCTGCTCACTCATCCACATGGCAGGCTTCCAGAAAGCATTGTCCATGCCCCCATTGTTCTCTGTCCATTCCACACACACCAGGCTTCTTCATCTGACCATTACCTGGCCTCCTGGGGGGCTTCCTGAGCCCCTTCTTCACAGTGTCAGCCACTTATGTCAGACAACATTTCTTTTTGTTCACAGCCCTCTTCAGAAGGCTGAATAGAACCCAGGACAATCTTGAAAGAGCTGTCATCCCATGAGAAATAAAACAAGGCTGCCATCTTTCCTCTGGTTGGTTTACTATATGTGGTGTAGAAATAGCCAAGTTCCTGTGGGCTGATCTTCACAACCCAAGCTCAGAATGTGATGGGAAATGTTTCCCAGTATAATGCTCTTTACCGTGTAGCCCCTTCCTCCTTCCAGCCTCATAAGTCACATACTGCTTTGCTTCTTTCCTCGGATCTTCCTTCTTCTTCCTTCCAACAAAAGCAGCCAATAACTCATGGTACACAGTTCCATGCCCTGCATGTTCCTCTAAAATTAGCCCATGCTGAGTGAGAATCTATGTGCCAGGCAGCTTGCTACTTTAGCCATTGTTTCATTGAGCCCTCACAACTCCAGAGGGTAGATACAGTGGTTGTCCCAGGACACAGACCCACCTCCCAAACACTACGCTGCAGTGCTTGGTGCTCGAATGTGCACTTACTAGTTTGCTTCTCTGTCCAGCCCATGCGCTCCCACAGGGCAAGTTCTTGCCATTCTAATCCATGTGTCTACACTGCATGACTGGGGACTCAGCAACAGTTTGCCAAGTAAATGAAACCTAATTGAAGTTTCAGATTTCTTGTTATAAATCTAGAAGCAAGGCACAGGCACAAAGTTGTGAAAAAAGAAATGTTTGAACCAAATCCTATTGCCTGTTGGTGGTAGGTGGGGGGAACAGAGGGAGGCAGATTCCATTTACTTGTGGAGCCAATTGTAACAGAAAAGGAAAACAGTCAACATTCACTTGGAAGGTCTGAAAATGCAATGTGGGCTCACTTGGGTGATAAATCTCTTGCGAGGCATTGGAGTATGTGACGCTTTCTTAAACAGCAGGAGGTGGTCATGGGGATATACATGTAAGAGGGGTGAAATCAGCATGGAGAGCCCAATATGGCTGCTTCAGAAGCATTTGTTTTCCTGAAGGCTTTGATGTTTCCCTGAAGGGCTAAGGTCAAACCACGCATTTGCTGTATCCTTTAAAATATAATGAGAACAGCTGGGTTTTACATACTTCTTTTCTCCTAATCTACATTAATAAGCCAATGCTCTGTGTGGGAAGCATGGGAGCAGTTGAAAATGTGGCCGTGTCCATTATATAGAGAAACAGGTTAATGGGCCAAAACCTGGAACAAAATAAAACCCCTCAGTGATCCCAGGTTGATCCCAAGCACTCAATTTGTGAGAAACAGCCTGACAAGCAGAGTTTGCTCAGAATGGCTCTGCCTCCATCCCCTCATGCCCTGCTGGCTCTGCCATGCCCTTTGCTTTGGAGCTGCCATAACACAGCCCTGTGTTTGTACAGAGTGGAGTTTCAACACCAGATCTCTGTCTCCTGGCCATGCGACCTCTGCCAGGTTACCTCAGTGTTCTGAGCTTCAGTTTCCTCATTTGTAAAATGGGACTGAGCCCAGCACTCCAGCCTCTCAGGCATTTGTGGGGCTGGAGCGAGACAATGACCGTAATGCATGCAGTCAGTCCTGCACCTCTGGACCCATCAAGGCAAGCCCTACTGTGATAGTTCCCTCTGGAAATGTGTGCAGATTTGTCTGTCCCCAGATAGGTTCCAGGAGCAGGTTTGGCTAGAGAAGGTCATGGTGGTGCTGGTTAAAGCATGTGTGGCAATCTTGAGACAGAGAATGGATAGCTGCAATGAATATTGGTGTCTTGAGATTTAGAAAGTGTTTGGTGACCCTTCACTATGTGCTTCAGTGTACCTGTGTCCTCACCATGACCCCACCTGCCTGATCAGAACTGACCAAGGGCAGGAGCATGAGGGTAGAGGATGGGGAAGTTATGATCAAGCCTCTCTTGCTCTCCTCTGTGTGTTTTGCATCCTGCATCTTGGGGTCATCAAAATACTATGAGACATGCTTTTTAATCCTGATTCAGGTGGAGGAAATAGCGATTAGGAGTGGGGTCTCAGGAGCAGACCATCATCAGGTGGAACTTTGTCTTCTTGCTTCCTAGTGTGAGACCCTGAGCAAGATGCTTCACTCCATCAGGCCTTGGTTTCCCTTCCTGTACAGTGGGTATGAGGATGAACATGATGATGCTTCCAATGACAGGAGGATGAAATGTGATACTGCATTTAAAATACATAGTGCAAAGCTTGGGCTTTGAGTATTATTTGAGTAAATACTCAAATGATCATGTTCATTCTCAGCAACCCCTGCTCTGGGCAGAGGCTGGAAGAGTGAAATTCAGCCCTGGAGATGGGGCAGTGGGGCCTCAAGCTGGAGCCTCTTTGCTCTGAGGGAAATTGGGAGGCCTTGCTCAAGTGCCCAGAGACATTTTCTGAGCAAGCCTCTTTTGGGGAAGCCCATGCACATCTCTGTGTGAGGACACAGCCTGAGGGGAGAGCTTTCTCTCCAAGGCGGGGCCCAGGGACATGTCTCCTATTCCCTCCACACCCAGCCTGGATGGCCTGAGAGGTGCCTCCTCTGCCCCACAAAGAGGGCTCTTCCCATGCTCTTCCTGGCCACCTCAGCAGGAGCTGGGGAGTGGCGAGAGAGTTATTCAAGATTCCCCTGAGGTTAAAGGGTAAGAGGATGACTGAAGTTCAAAGGGAAGCCAACCCTGCCTTCCTAGCCTCCAACTGGGACCAATGCTGTGGGACAGGTCCTTTCTCATCTCACAGAAGAGGAATGCCCTGGACCACTGTGCTCCAGGCTCAGTTAAACCCATTTCCCAGGACCCCTTTCCTGCCATTTGGTCTGTGCCGAGAACCTGTCACAGGGCTGAGCCTCCTCTGGGGCCTGAGTCTCACACTCAGGACATCTACCTTGTCTCCAGTGGACACAGGGAGAACCTGCTTTAAGGGATTGACAGGCGGGAGCCCTGGCATCCGCACAGGGGGATGTGGAGTGCTCACAGCCTGTGTGCCATTTCCCAACTGTGTCTGCTTCCATGGGCAGCAATGGATGCCGCGTCTCAGCAACTGAGGCACTTAGACATCACACGGGCGCATGCATGCACATGGACCCATGGGCGCCTGCCCCCCACACCCACATCCCGAGCCAGGGAGGTGATGCAAATGAACCCGGTGTAAACAATGCGTGAGTGGTCTGTGATGTCCTGGAAACCACATGACTGCTCCAGAAGGAGGGAATTTTCTAATTTTAGAAACACTTCCACCCAGGTGCAACTACCCAAGGCCTGTTTATCCCAATTTGGTGGCGGCAATGATCCGTCTGTGCTCTACGACCCCTCATGATGTGGGGCTGGACACTGAGGTGGGGCAAGAATGGTCTGCGGGACTTCGAGGAATCCTAAGGAGTCTTCATCCAAAGGCTGTGGCTTCATCTACAGTCATAGGGCCTTGACATGCTGGCAGAGGCACCCACCAGATGCCCTCAGTGCTTTTGACAGCCCTGATCCTGTCTGCAGGGGGTCCAGGGAAGAGGCTGCTAATGAGAGGCTGTAGCCTCTTAGCAGCTGCCTGGTCCCCGCAGGTGACACTCTGAGTGCCCTTGGGTCACATGTCTTCCTAGCTTTTAAGAAATCCACACTCCCTACCTCCCTAGGGTTTCTGCAAAGTGAGGCCCTCTATTTCCGGTCTTATTTCCTCTCTAGCAGCAGTGCCCTTGTAAATGAAGCCTGGATTTCTCAACAGAGGATTTCAACAAAAAAGAGGCTTAGGAGAATAAGGAATTTGCAAATCTTATGTACTGGAAATAGGCCAGGAGTTCAGTGATGCTGGAAGAAACTCGAGATTTGCCCAAGAACACCAAACCCTTCTCTCTAGCCTCCCACTTGCTCCCAGCACTCTAGAAAGCCCAAGCAAGATCATTTGAAAGCCTGGCCATTAGAAGGGAGCTCATGGCTATTTTTAGTCTGAATCTCCTATCAAAACCAAGAGGGAGGCCCATTCTCAGCATTAACAGCAGTCCCTGTGTGGAGATAAAGGCTGTGGTTAAGACGAGCCCCATGTGCACGCGTATGGGAGTGTCAGGGGCTGCAGACTCTTCCGGTGACTGAGATAAATCAGACTGTTAAACTGTCTCTAGCTAATCCATTAGAAGCATAGTTACATACATCTTAGAACAGCCTCTCGACAGGAGGTGGGCCTCAGCTCTGGGTGGAGTGTGGCTGGGGAAACTGGGATTCTTGGCATTTTACAGATTTGGAAACCAAAGCCTAGAGGGAGCAGGGTGGACTCAAATCAACAGACACGGAAACCTATTTAGGGTGGCCTTCCTCTCCCCAGGATGGCTTGTTTGCTTGTTGGGGATCTTGGCCATCATTCCCTTATGTGTAGATGGCAACATGCTTCTGAAAGTGGCTGGATCTGGCTCCTCCATCAGTGCCTCCACTCAGAGCCTCAGCAGAGCAATTCTGAACCTCCTCCTGCTGCCTACTCTGGAAGACAGGGAAGGTTTTGGCCAGAGCCCTGGCCTTTGTGAAAGTTGAAGGACCAGGGCTCCAGGCTGGCTGTCCCTCTGACATGCAGCATGACCTTGGGCAAGGTCACCACCCGCATTTGAGCTCAGGTGCCCCATCCTGTAGCAGGAGGGGTGGGGTTAAACCATCCAGCAGCCCTTCATGATCTAACTCACGGCCTAACTGCTGGAAGAGCCCATTGGCCAGCTCATGGTTGAACCCAGCCCAGTGCTCCTGAAATGACCCAGCTTCCCATTGAGGTCTGGAGTGTGTCATGGGGGCTTCTGCTGAGAGGTTTTCATCCTCAGTTCCACTTAGCCATGCTCAGTTCCTGCATCCTTAATCTGTCCAAACACCTGGCCAGCATGTCCAGCATTTCCATCATACAGATCAGAAAGTGCAGCCTCAGAGGGGTCAGGGGCTTCCCAAGGTCATATATCACGCAAGTGACTGGGCTGGGGCAGGAACCAGCACTATGTGATTTTGACCTAGGAGAACTTTCCCATTTGGCAAGACCTGTGGGTAAGCTTTTGCCCAGTGGTGGGGAAGGGCTTTGATAGAGGGTGTGTCTCTTCTTTGTCCCCAAGGGACAATGTGGCTCAGAGTTAAGGGCTCAGAATTCTGCCTGTTCACTTTCCCAAAACAGATCCTGGCCCTGTAGGAGGAATGGGGCTGAGGGTCAGGCCTGCCCTGGGGAAGTGAGCAGGCAGGGCTCAGGATGGTGGCTGTGGGCTCTGCTCTAACAGTCTGCCCTCCTGGCCAGTTGAGCAGCCCTGTGATTCTGCTGGGTGAGGGAGGGAGCCCAGCATCTCTGGGAAGCATCTCTGCTACTAAGACCACAGTGCATTCCTGCAGTCAGACCTCAGAGAGGGGTCTGGGTTCCTACAGGGTGTTCTGTTAACAGGGTCCAGCATGGGCCTGAGGGAAGCCTGTGATCTCCATGTCCAGCCGAGCTCAGCCTGTCCCCCCAGGGCAGAGCTGCTCATGACTGGGAATTCTCTCTCCATGCGGCAGGGCTATGGTTTGAGTAAAGCAGGATGAGCTCAGTTGACCTTTTGTAGCTACACAGTGAGGCCCAGCCCTTTCTACCTTCACCTTCTGTCTCCACCTCCATCTCATGACAACTCTGAGTAGGTGGGGTGAACCCCTGGAATCATTTTGCAGATGAGGATCTGGAGGCTTCCCAAGGTCACAGGGAGGGTGAGTTGCCAAGCAAAGATCCAGCACCCAGCCCTCTGGTCCCTGGCCCTAGGCTCACCCCACTGCACCTGCTGCTGCTCTACAGAGCAGTGTTTCTGGGGGTCTTGGGAAAAAAATGGAAGCACAGAAGTGGCCAGATGTGCCTGCTGTCTCTTGGCCACCTCCCACCCCTCAGGCAGCCCTATCTGCGGTGCCAGTGTACAAGGATCAGCAGCCAGGAGGCGGGGTCTTACCTGCAGCAGTGGTGATGCCCAGGAGCCGGCAGGTGTATTCCAGCCCAGTCCAGAACACCTGGAGCTTCATGGTGCCAGGGGTGAGGACAAAGTCCTGGCAGGGCGGGCAGCAAAGTCTCTGGCCCTGAGATGCTCCCAAACACTCTTGTGTAGGTAGGAGGCTGTGGCTGCTGGCTTGGGGCCCCTGCACACTGGGGCCCTGCCTTCCCAAACCAGTCCTGGCCACTGCAGCCTGGCCGAGGTGTGAATAGGGCTCACCTTCCCTGCTCTCAGCCCGTGCCCTTGCCAGGCACTCAGCTTAATCATTACCTTGGAAGAATGCTCCCGCTGCTCACACAACCCTAGCCTGGGCTGGAGCTGCTCAGCCCAGCCGCCTGAGATCGGCGATTAGGGCTGGGCTGGAGGCAGTCTGGAGCTGGCAATTAACCGTTTCTGGCTGGGAGGAGGGAGCCGAGGAGTAGGCCAGGCCCTTCCTTACCAGGCCATGCCTAGAAAGTCACACCTGGATTTCACACTTGCTGGGGGCCTGGAGTGTCAGGCTCTGGAGGGGACAGTGCTCTTGCAGGTCTGTGCTTGTGTGCATATGGGAGAGAGGAGTGTGTCTTTAAATCACCAGTAGAAACAACTTTTGAAATCCAAGCTTTATTCTTCGCGTATAGGTGGATTAGAAAGCTTTTCAAGTCTGTCCCGGATTTGTACTCTGACTAGACATACTTAGCTCAGGCCCCGCCAGGCAGAGGCCTTCCTTCCTCATTAACATGCATCCCAACCTGGGACGTGGGAAATCATTTTGATTCTTTGCTTTGCGAGGGGAGGTGCTATGTCAATAATTAACCGGGTGACCTTGGGGAAACGCAAAGGCGTCTGTGAGCCTTGGTAACTTTTGCAGAAAATAAATGTGAGGTTTTGGCTGAATTGGTGTTTTTGAAGTACTTGGAGTGTCCCTGTAGCTGTTTCGGGGAGCCCAGCCTTTACACATGGACAGTGGTGGGCTTTTGCTCATTCTTAATTTACTAACGGATGTGCTGGATTGAATGGTATTAAGATTTATCTCTCAGGTGTTTTTCTGAAATCTTTTACCCCTTTGCTCATATAAGATAGAAAACAAAACAACCAAATAAGGAAAAAAACTCCAAGCAAACCCAATACACATGCTCCTCAACTTACGATGGGGTTATGTCCCAAAAAACTCATCGGACATTGAAAATATTTTAAGTTAAAAATGCACTTAATCCACCCAACCTACTGAACATCAGAGCTTAGCCTGGCCTATTTAAACGTGCTCAGAACACTCAGTTTATGGTTGGGCAAAATCATCTAACACAAGGTTTATGTTATAAAGTGTAGAATATCTCATGTAAGAATATATTGTAGGGCATGTCGCTAGCCCAGGAAAACATCAAAATCCAAAATTTAAAGTACAATTTCTACTGAACGTACATCGTTTTCACACCATCCTAAGTTGAACCATGGAAAGCCAAGGTCTGCCAATAATAACGGAAAACTCAAGCACAATTAGTTTGGCCCTTCCCTCCCCTCTCCTCCATCCCCTTCCCTTTCCCTTTCCCCTTCCCCTTCCTTTCTTTCCTCTTTTCTTTTTTTTTTTGAGACAAGGTCTTGTCTGTTGCCCAGGATGGAGTGCAGTGGCGCAATCACTGTGGCCTCAACCTCCCAGGCTCAGGTGATCCTTCCACCTCAGCCTTCCGAGTAGCTGGGACCACAGGTGTGCACCGTGCCTGGCTTGCATTTTTCTTGGTTGAGGATGATACACTCTCAACATATATAATGAACAGATATTTTTTGCTATTAAAATTATTTTAATTTGATTGATTAATTTGATCAAGAATCATGGCATTCCATAAAGATTACCCTTTTTTGTATTTTTCTGCCTTGAATGAGTTTAGGAACCTCTGTGCTCATGTGATCTTCAAGATCAAGTTTATAAGTGTATGATTTACATATTTATTTCCTGGGTTAGTTGTTATCTATTAGCAGACTCTATCAACTTTAGTCTTCTTAAACTTTGACATATCTTGACACCACGCACACCCACACCCCCAAATGCAGGTGTTCCTGTCTCTGTGGCATATGCTGAATTGCACAGATGGAACCCTTGATTTACATGGGTTGGGAAGCTCTGGCTGCCCCACAGTGCTCACTTGCTTCTTGCTGGCCAACAGCCACTTATTTTTGTTTTGTATCCGATGGCCACCTGCTCAGAAGATATGAATTCCTTCCGGGCCTGGCTTGGCAGGCTTTGTTCAGTCCACAGGTTAGTCCACCGTCACCCCTTCCCAGAGACTGCTTTAGGAATGAGAGGGTGTGACCCAGTTCTGGTCGAATAGCCCAGACAGGGTGTGTGCTGAGGAGCTTCTGGGAAAGCCTCCCTTGCTTTTAACAAGAGGGAGAGGACCAGCTGCACTCCCTCCCTTTGGATGCACCTGCTCAGGGTGGCCAGCTGTCTCCTGTTGTGGCAGGGCTCAGCCAAGGCCTTCACCAGCTCAGGTCCTGGCCCATGAGACAGGAGCAGCACTGGGCAGTGGGGGACATTTTGGAGCTGTTCCTGATTGTCAAATGGGTGATGTCAGCTTCCAGTTAGAGCTAAGAGCATTTTGCTGACAGTGGACTGTGTCTGAGCTGTGCTCTCCCCACAGCCTTTTCCGCAGGAGGCTTTTTTTTCTGTGCACTGGGCTCAGGTTAGGGGAGCTGAGAACTAACAAGGCTGAGGGTTATCCTGGGACTGCCCCCATAAGATGGAGGGAAGAGGGGGCTGTTGGGTGATGGTAGAAAGAAAGTAGCGCCTGTGGCAAAAAACAAAATATGGAGGAACCCCAGAGAAAGTCCCTATTGAAGAATCCGCAAAGAGGGCTCTGGTGGAACTTCCGCCTCCTCTACTGCCATCTAAGCCCATCTGTGGAGTCCCCGGAGGAGGGGGCGTTCTGGCTGGGCGAGTGTGCTCCTTAGACCTCTCCGGAGTTAGAGAAGAGGTTGCCAGGAACCAAAGGCCACACCCTAAAATAGAACTTGGAAGAGAAGGTGGTGAAGCCCCAGACATCCAAGTCTGACCCAGCAGTTGCTAATAGACCCAGAGGTAAAAGAGAAGGGGCATTTCCTGGAGAAATCAGCAAACGCCCTGGGAGCTCTGCTTCTAACAGACTTGTGAGAGGGGGAAGGACAGAGAGCCCCAAGGCAGTGAGGGAGGTGGAAACCTGCCCAGTGTGGAAAAGTACTCTGAGAAGGGAGTCTCAAGTTACAGCATTCATGAAGCAGAGTGGACAGGGGCCCAGCTGCCTGGGGAAAATGGTGCGATGTAGATATTACAAAAGAAAGCACAATTGCCATTGCATCCTAAGGAGTCCAAATCTGGGCTAGTGAGGGGAAGCTGGGTAGGGGAGCTTTTAGCTCAAAGTAGGGGAAGACTCTCCAGCAACCCACCACTAGGTGTTAGGCTGAGCTGCTGCAGGAGGTAGTGACACCCCGGAGCCTGTTTGGGTGCTGGGTTGGGGAGGATGTCCCGGACAGTTCTCACACACTGACTCAACCATTTGGACCCAGGAGTCTGTGATTCTGGGCATCTGCAATTCCTGAAAGAACCCTGAGAGCTCTGAGAAGTTGAAAAGGACTTCTGGTAGACAACCTCTGCTGGACCCCAGCATACAAAGGACCAGAGCCGGAGCTTCCCCCTCTGCCTGTTCTTTCTTGTCCATGGTCCTTGGGTGTTTGGTCAGGCAGAGCAGCCATGTATGAAGGGAAGGAGGCCAGAAGAGGCACTAGGGGAGGGGAGAGGAGGGGAGGGGAGGGAAGGGGAGGGGACAGGAGGGGAGCAAAGCCCAGCTTTGCAGTTAGCAGCTGTGTGGCCTGGGACATTCCTTACTCTCTCAGTCCTAATTTCTTCATCTGTAAAATGGGTCTAGAAGTTGTCTTACTGGGTCAGATATACCGTATCTAGAGAGGGTGCCAGGAAATGGAAGATAATATCATAAGGGAACAAGAAAACTGGCCATCCTGACCAATCCTGCATAGGTTTTGTTATAGGATTCCACCTACTGAACCAACACTCCAAACTGGGGACACAGCCTGGGCCCCTGGCCATGGAAAATTGGGGTAGAGGGAGTAGCTTTTCTTTGGAATGATGGGCTCATCCAAAGCCCATATTCACTGTATTGTTTCATTTCACTGTACACTAAGCAAAGTGTCTATGTGTGGGAGCAATAGGAAGACAGACTGACTCAATAAACCTGTAATCAAGTCCCTTGGCAGTCATGTCTGACCTCCAGGGCTTGTGAAAAATAGCTAGTGTTTGCTTAACATTAAATGCATTCCAGGTACTGTGCTAAATGATACATGAACAACACTATTCTTCCCATTTTACAGATGAGGGAGCAGGGTCATGTGAGGTTAAGTGGACTTGCCCAAGGCTTGACCCTCTGCTGCCACTCTGGTTTCATAGGTACCTCAGGCATAGAGCTGCCTAGTGAGAAGAGACCATTTCCACAGCCTTGGGGCAGATGATTTGGGAGGACTAGAGGCAGAGGTGTTGATCTCACTGTTCCTAGATCTGCAGAGCTGATGATGGATTTGGGGAAAGCTCCCGTCATCTTCCTTCCAGGTGGTCCAGGTGAATAAGCTCCCCCAAGCAGTCAAGACCACAGGTCCCCCAGCCTTGACTGGAGCTTCTATTAATATAAATAGATGCTTTGTAGACATTCCCAGCCGTAGGGGATGGACATAAATTGTGCACCATTGATAGTAGCACACAAATTCCAGATGCCTGTGTGGCTCTGGGGAGCATAAGAAGTCGGGGGAGGATGAAACAGGAGTGTGCACTACTCTTCAGCTGTGGGGTGAGGAAATTTCCACAACACAGCAGGAAGGTCATGGGCATTACTCAACGCCAGTGCCTGTCCCTGGAGACAAGTCACCAGAGCTAACCTAAGCCTTTGATTTCTTCTAAACCCCTTCCACCACCTCATCCCTCAACTCAATGTCAGCAGAAGAAAATAGAGACCCTCAGACGAGCAGCCTGCATACTTCTCACATCCCTTGCAACCATCCCTCACCTGTCCTTTCCTGCCACTAGAGGAAGGGGAGTTAATTATCTCAGTTCGTGCTTCCAATCACTGTCCTCATATGTCCTCTGGGACTCTAGATCATCAATTAAGTCTCTGTCCCATGTCTTCCAATTTTCCCCTCTACCTCTTCCCACCAGCCAAAGCTTTTGTGTACAGAACAGCTTTCCCCTGCAAACTACTCTCAGTCTCTCCTCACATCACCACCAATACTCTGGAAAGTGGTCCACTTTTACCACCACCTGCCATTATGTCTTCATTTTCCACCCACTTCTCCATCTGCCAAGAGGTGGCTTTTACCTGCTTTTGTAGCATTGTGGCTGGCCATGCCAGCCTGGAAGCTGGTCACCAAGTCCAGTGACCTAATTTCCATGCCATTCAGTTCCCATTGCCTGGACTTTGTAGCATTTGAAACCACCCTGTCCTTCTGGACAATCTCCCATATATATTATTCTCTGTTAATCATCCTACATGCACTGGGGCTTGCATTCTTTCTTTTTTCTGTGCATCCTTTACAGACTCGTCTGTCTTTGCTGTTTCCTGGGTTGGTGATCTGTGGTTGGCAGCCTCCAATGAACCACCCTCCTGTTATACACATCCTTATGTGGTCCCCTCCCACATTATACCTGGGTTTGCCTATAGGACTGAGCACAGCAGAAGTGGTAGCAATAGTCCAAATGTTGAATTATGAAAGATAAGACTTTGGTCACTCTCTCACTCATGGATTGCTCTCTTAGGGGGAAGCCAGTTGCCTCCATGGGGATCCCTGCAGAGAGGCCCATGCAGTGAGGAACTGAGGCCTCTTGCCAGCAGCTGCCATGTTAGGGAACTTAAAGGCTGATGCCCCAGCCCCAGTTGAGCCTTCAGATGATGGCAACCCCAGCTGACAGCATGGCTACAACTTCATGAGAGGCCTTGAGCCAGAGCCACCCAGCTAAGTTGCTCCCAGTTACCCTCAGAAACTGTGAGATAATAGATGCTTGTTATTTCAAGTTACCAGGTGTCAGGGTAATCTGTTACTCAGCAATAGACCAAGGCATCATTTGCAACCCTCTCTCTCCCATCCACTCTCTGCTGTCTTCCTGGTTATTGCTAAGAGGCTTTGTGGCCTGAGCACCATAAGCGCAAGGACTGTTCCTAGCAAGGATGTACACCAGCATTTCTCCTCAGCCATGAGCTCCATTTCCACCTGCCTATTGGTCACCTCTGTGTCACACTCAATGTATTCCAAATCAAACCGTCTTTCCACCTCAATTCCTTTCCACTTCCTGGACTTTACATCTTGGCTACTGGTTTAATTATTACCCTTGCCACCAAATCTGGAAACAAAATAAGTTTTGACAATACTTCTTCCTCTTCTGTTCTGCCAATCCTCATCCTCATTGCTCCACATCTGCCATCTCTCATCTGTGGCTCCCATCCCTCTCATTTCTTGTACAGATGCTGCCCCAGCCTCCTAATGAGCCTCCCAGCCTCCAGCATCATCCCTCTCCAATCTGTCCTCCAACTGCTGGAATTCACTTTGGAAACAGCAGGTCTTCACAATTATAGCCCTGCTTAAGACTCCCAGAGATTTTCCATTGCCTAAAGTCTGAGTTCCTTCGTCCAGATCCTGAGCTTTCTGCAAGCTTCCCCCGCACCACCTCTGTCCTTCCACCTTCCATCCTTCCACCTTCCATCCTTCCACCTTCCATCCTTCTCCTTCTCCTCCAGACTGACTCCCAGGCCATGCAGACAAATGCTTTCCTGTTACCTTTGTCATGTTCTCCTTATTCTTTTGTTTCCTCCTTCTCCTTTTTTCCCTCAACATTCTCTTCTTATCATCATTACACACATTATTCAAAGTCCAGATCAGTCACCCCCCAACAGTTGTTGATCCCCACAGTCAGAGTGAGTTACCTGCCCTCCAGCCCCCAGCACTCATCCCTTTGTATTTTTTTTTTTTTTTTTTTAGGATGGAGTCTCTCTTTGTCACCCAGGCTGGAGTGCAGTGGCGCTGTCTTGGCTCACTGCAGCCCCTGCATCCTGAGTTCAGGCGATTCTCCTACCTCAGCTTCCCAAGTAGCTGGGACTACAGGTGCGTGCTGCCAAACGTGACTATTTTATTTTTTATTTTTAGTAGAGACGGGGTTTTGCCATGTTGCCCAGACTGGTCTCAAACTCCTGGGCTCAAATGATCCTCCCGCCTCGACCTCACAAAGTGCTGGGATTACAGGCACGAGCCACCGCACCCAGCACCTTTGTATTTGAATTCCCTAAATTAACGCTGGCATTTCCCACCAGCTGGGAAGACTTGTAAAATCAGAGGCGGTAGAGGATGGAATGAATGAAGGAGGCTTGTCCAAGGGGGCCCTTTTATTTAGATTCTTTTCCGTAGAATCAATTGGCCAACATCCATGAAGCAGGTAAAGCCACACACCCAACCGTGGAACAGGGTGCAGTGGATACATTTTCAGGTTCACCTTTTCCCTCACCTCTTCCTCCTTCTCTGAGTTAGATGCAGTCCCCGTTTCCTGCCTCACTCTGTGGGCAGTATCTAGAGCACGTGCAGGGCTTGTGTTCCCAGCAAAGCAGAAAGACCCTGTTATTGTGCATGATTCTCCTGACCATTGCCCAGCAAGTCAATCTTTAGCTTCCAGGGCATTAGAACTGCCTAGTCCACTGGGCATTGGTCTGTGCGGGATGGAGTGAGATACCTGCTCCACAATGGGGCTGCAGAACAGCTGGCTCTGCTCCCCCTGCAGCTCATATGGGGGCCTTAGCAGCTGTCATTTGCCACCTGGTTTCTGGTAGGGGGATGGTGCAGTGGTTTTCCAGCCAGATTACCTGGGGGTGAATCCTGATTGGAGCTAAAGGTCAGTGAGAGCTTGTGCAGCACACTTTTTGAGCATTGGTTTTTCTGTTCACAAAGAGGTAGTTGAACCCTTCAGATCCTCGTGAGTCACTGAAGCTGAGGTCTTTATCACAATGAACTCCATTTCATTGTGATTTTACAAGTCTTCCCAGCTGGTGGGAAATGCCAGCGTTAATTTAGGGAATTCAAATACAAAGGTGCTGGGTGCGGTGGCTCATGCCTATAATCCCAGCACTTTGTGAGGTCGAGGCGGGAAGATCGTTTGAGCCCAGGAGTTTGAGACAGGGCACTGACAGAGTGAGGGATTGCCATGCCAGCCGGGGTCAGGCCAGGGATCGCCTCTTTGCTGTGCAAGCTCATTGGACATCCTTCAGACGGCCCTGCTGGGTAGCTCTGTCTCCTGGCATGAGCTGTCGCGAGGCAGATTTACAATGTCTGGTCATGGGAGAGTCTGAACCTTCCCGGGCCTGGCCTTCTAGATGAAGGCAGATTTCTGTAAATTGGTGTCTGATGTCAGTCCTCCCCAGAGACCCAGGAGACTAAGTACACAGCATTCAAGAGGTTAAGTCCCCAATGCCTCCAGGAATGGATTCCAACATGCAGAGGAAGCAATATTTCAGGCGAAGGCACTGAGTGTCTGTGGACAGAGTCCCCCTCTGCTCTTGCTGTGAGAAAGGAGTTTCCTCATTAATCAGAGCCTCCAGGGGCAAGGGGCTGGCCCAGGAGAAAGCACAAAGGATCCTCTGTGAGGGCTGGGCTGTGCTCTTCAAGGGGTGTAGGGCTGGAGTAGACTTTGGAGGGAAGCTACAACCTCCCATCTGTGTCAGTGCTTTTTATAATAATGCCTCTGAACATTTGACTTTTTCAGTTTAAATTAATTCTCAAAAGATGGCCAAAGTTCTATCAGGAAAAATGAGAATTTAGTCAGTAAAAGTTATTTGTAACTTCGCTAAGTGTTCAAATTGTGTTTTATTCGTTTGGCTCTGTTCATTCCCCGCCATCAACCAATTGCCAATCCACATAGCAAAAATACACACTTCCTGGCATAACTGAAAAACAAAACAAAAAACAGGCCTATTTTTGAAAACACAGGGACTTCCAGATACATATAGCTGCTCAGTGATCGGCATTTGGCTCTTCCCTACCAAAAAAGAATGTGAGAATTTAAAAAACGTTCATTCTGAGGACACAGATAAGAGCAGACAGGAATTCTGGTGAAGGGTTGGGGGGTAACTGATCTTGCGGAACACATGAAGGTTCTGCCTGCAGTGGGCTGTTCCTGTGAGCAATGAGTGCTTCACCTGAGCCCACCTGAAGGGCTTTGCACCCAGAAACACCAGGAATTAAGGAGCAGAAATTGGGCTTGGGGCTGAAAATGAGGGGATAGCTGAAATTCTGCCTCTACAGCAGTCGGACCCCAATCTCCTTCTCTCACCCCACCCAATATGGGGACCCCCATCCCTCCTCTCCTCCCTGCCCCCTCCCTGCCCTTCTCCTGCTTCCCCATCCAATGCAGACCAGAGGTTTATTCTCCAGATAAACTGAGTGGTGACGGGCCAGGCCTTGGCAGGCTGGGTGACACAGAGGATGGAGATGGGGACTGAAGCCAGACTTGTGCCACCCAGTGGCTCTTCAGTCCCCGTCCCCAGAACAGCAGCAGGTACCTCTATCCCAGGCAGTTAGAAGACTCTTCCTGGAGAGTGTCAGTAACCCCAGAAAAGACAGGGATATGGTTTGCCTATGTCCCCACGCAAATCGCATCTTGAATTGTAACTCGACAATTCCCACACGTTGTGAGAGGAACCCAGTAGGAGGTGATTGAATTATGGGGGTGGGTCTTTCCTGCACTGTTCTTATGATAGTGAATGAGTCTCCTGAGATCTGGTGGTTTTAAAAATGGGAGTTTCCCTTCACAAGCTTTCTCTTTGCCTGCTGCCATGCACGTAAGATGTGACTTGCTCCTCCTTGCCTTCTGCCATGATTGTGAGGCCTCCTCAGCCATGTGGAACTGTAAGTCCAGTAAACCTCTTTCTTTTGTAAATTGCCCAGTCTTGGGTATGTCTTTATCAGCAGTGTGAAAATGGACTAATACAGGGATACTAACATTTGGGGGACCAAAAATTCTATGACCCCCTGGTGAAGCCAACAAGTCTTTGAAATCTTCAACACTCACATGTAATAATTTCAATCAGTTTTTCAGGGCATTGTCCTAGGTATGAGGACAGCCCAAAGTCAGCTGGTATTTGAGAAAAGAATCCAACATGAAGCACAGAAGCCAGGACAAATGGAAAAAGGGGACATGGAGAAGGCAGTGCAGCCAATGTAGGATACATACAGAAAACTTAAAAAAAAATATACCCTACCAATATATTGAGTAATATATGAGAAGATGTTACATCTATAAAACAAGGACAGAATACCATGAAATGTAACCAGACCACAAGAACCTCAAAATTAAAGACAGGCAAAAAATTTAAAAACCCAAATAAAATAAAACAAGAAAACAACAGAATGGTTAGAAGCTAAAATCAAGTAGAACAAAAAGACAAAGGGAAATAGAAGAGAAAGCATAAAACAAATTATAGGATTTATTCTCAAGGCCAGTCTCCTGACCTACAAGAGTTCCAAAAACAGAACAGGGGGAGGAAAGCTTCAAAGATGTAATGCAAGAAAATTTCCCAAAACTGAAGAAAAGGAGTCTTCAAAGTGATTATGTGTTAGGAAGATGGGAAGAGGGTTAGTGATGGGGAATTCAAAAGTTAATGCCTACAGCTAATCAATTAAAAATTGCAACATGAATATAGTACTAAAAATATGAAAGTGAAGATGAGAAGAATTTCCTAGAAGTGTTAATGACAATGTTTGTCTTTGGGGAGAACTGGGGGTGGAATGGGTGAAATGGGACTGCTTTGTGTTGCTGTGGTTTTTCTTTGCCTTTTTAAGACTTAATGTTTCTTGGCTTTTTAAACTCAGTGCATGTATTACTTTGAAAAAAATAAAAATTATTTAAAAAAAGAAACAAGCATAAACATTAAGAAAATACTACCTCCCCATCCAGATTTTAATATACTAAAATACATCCTTCTAGATGTATTTTTATGCATATACAGAAAAACATTTTCTTACCATAAAAAGTTAACATGCATGTTGCTAAATAATGATTTATTTAACCTAAATACTGGAATCATCTGTGTGCCAACAGAAATATTCAGAGTGCTTATACATGGATGTCTCACTACAGATACTGCAGAAAAGAATGAGGCCATGTACAGTTCACAGCAATAAAGGCTACATGAATTGAGTGCCACGAGGGAGAAATAAGCAGGCTGAGCTGACCCAGGGAGGCTTCTCAGAGGAGGTGTTTTCGGGAATCACCCCAAGTCACAAATGGGAGGCCTCAGCACCCAAGAGGATGAAATCAGCCCAGGATCATGCCAGCCAGCCCGTGCCACTCACAGCCACTGAAGTGCTTGTCTGAGTCTTGCTGGAAACATGGGCCCATGTTAGTGATTATGAGCCTTGCAGCAGCAGACTCAAAGCTTTCTCTGCTGAGAAGTTTCCAGCAGTTCCATCAGTGTGAGCCGGGAACTGATGACCTCAACGACCTGGAGCATGGTGAGGTCCCTGCCGCTGGGGATTTTGGGAGAGGCCAGGCTACCTCTCTGAGCTGCTGGCAAGCGATTCTGAGTTTGGGGCGGAGGGCATGCCCCCATGACCTTCCATGTGGGCTGATGCTCCCAGCTCTGACCCTATCAAGTCAGCTCCTGTCTGTATGTTCCCAGCTTTAAAAGCCAGGCTCTCACTTTTCCTCTGCCTTTTTGCTTTTCCTGTTTCCTTGCTGATTCAGGCTGTGGGTGGAGATAGTTCCTTGTGCCTGTAGGACAGAGGTCCCTGTTTCCTTGCTGTCTGTTAGGGTAGGGCTGTTCCCAGCTTCTCGAGGGACCCACATTCCTTTGTTTGCAGCTTTTCTCTGTCTTCAAACCAGCAAATGTGACCCAGTCCCTCTCACCTGTGAGTCTCTACTTCTTTGCTCCTCTCTTTCTTCCAACTGGGAAGGGAGCGCCATTGTAATTACAATGGGCCCACCTGGATGACCCAGGCTAGTCAGTCACTGTATCTTCAGGTCAGCTGGTTAGCAGCCTTAATTCTGTCTGCAGCCCGAATTCCCTTTATCCAGCAACACAACACTCACAGGTACCAGGGATTAGGACCTGTACACTATTCTGCCCCAACCACTCTCCATCCTTCCTCTACACGCTCTGCCTCTACTGAAGACTGGGGTGAGGAACTTCAGCACAAGAAGTCAGAGTGCTTTAGTTAGACTTGCACAGAATGCTCATGTCAGAGAAAAAGCTACACTGTGGGAAAGTAGAAAGCAGCAGCCCAGGCCTGCGGTTCTCCAAGGAGGCTCCCAGGACCCGCGACATCAGCCCAACCAAGAATCTGTTAGAAAGACAAATTATGGCCCCACCCAGACCCACTGAATCACAAACTCTGGGGTGGGGCTCAGCAGTCTTGGTTTCACAAACCCTCTAGGAGATTCTGATGAGATCCTTTGCTCCAGAACAGGCGTCCCGCTTCTCTTGCTTTGGTTCTGGTGGGCCCATCAGGGAAACTGCAGGTAGGGCCCTCTGCATCATACTTGGCCCAAGGAGTTCTTTTTAGACTGCCGGTGCCTCCCGGCCACTTTGTGCCACCCCCGGAGGATGGGTAGCTCAATTTCCTCAGAAGCCAGGCTGCTAATGCCCTGAAAAGGTAACATGACCCAGAAAATCGACCAGCAGGAACTGAAAAGCCTTTGGCAGGGTCTCCAGGGAAGCCTGCCTGGCTCCTGGCTCAGACAGGGATGGAGGAAGGCAGGACTGCAGGGGAGGAGCCTCAAGACAGCTGCATGCAGGGCCTGGGCAGCCTGAGCTTTGTGGTGCCAGCTGCAGGGCTTCTCTGCATGTGGGGCTGTCTCCATGGCCAGAGATCTTGACCTTAGAGGATGATGTGCATGGAACTCCTTGGGGTTAGCAAGCACCCAGGCGGTGGGGGCCTTTCAACTTGTGCAGTGGCTCACCGCTGTAGTCCTAGCACTTTGCAAGGCCAAGGCGGGCAGATCACTTGAGGTAAGGAGTTCAAGACCAGCCTGGCCAACATGGTGAAACTCTGTCTCTACTAAAAATACAAAAATTAGCTGGGCGTGATGGTGTGTGCCTGTAGTCCTAGCTACTGTGGAGGCTGAGGCAGGAGAATTGCTTGACCCCGGGAGGTGCAAGTTGTAGTGAGCTGCGATTATGCCACTGCACTCCAGCCTGGGCAACAGAGCGAGACTCTGTCTCAAAACAAACAAAAAACAAACAAACAAAAACTTTTCTGAGAATCCCAAATTCATTCTTCACCTATGTGTCACTTAAGACATTGGGCCTCACACTTGACTGCCCGTAGGAATCACCTGGGAGCTTTCAAAAATCCTGATGCCCAGGTCACACCTCAAACCAATTCCATCAGAATGAGTGAGGTAGGACCCAGTCTTAGTACTTTTTCTAAGGCTCCCCAGGTAATTTCAGTGTGTACACAATGTGCAGGCAATGTTGAGTTGAATACTACTTGTTTAAAAGTGGCTCTTGGTCCTGGCTGCACATTAAAATCAACTGGGAAACATTTTAAAAAATAATAAAGCAGGCTGCCCCCATGCCATAAGTCAGAGTCTCTGGGGAGGGGGCCTGAGCATTGCAGGTGGTAAAAGTCCCCAGGTGATTGTACTGAAGCACAGCAGGGTTGAAACCCTGGCACCACGGGCTGTGGTGCTGTCTCTTGTTGGCTGTGTATGGTCCCTGGGCTCAGCGCCACCATCTCTAGGGTGGGATTGTCGTTTTTAAACTCCAAGACATGACAGTGCTCGGTAAGCCTTCCTTTGCATCCTTTGTTGTTTGCAAACTGGCTGTTATTTGTGAGCCTCAAGGAAACCTGTGGCAGAAGGAAGGCTTGAGCCCCACACACGAGACCTGAGAGTTGCCCCAGAGGTTGCCTGTGTAGGTCTGGGTTGGCTTTAGAGATTATTTTTAAAACTAAAGATCTAGGACTTTAAAACTAAAGATCTAGGATTTTGATAGCTTACGGAATGATTTTCCTAGTTTATCTTTTTGCTCTTGCAGTTCTGTATAACCCACAGAGAAAAACCAGACAAAGGAATCAAGAAGGGACCATTCCTCAGCACTTGCAGGTGTTCAAAGATAAACTGAGGCACATATTAAAATATTAAAGAGATTTTCTTGAGCACCTCATGAATTGGGCAGTGCCAGATAGAAAGCAGTTAGGGCCCCAAGGAAGGCATGCGAGAGGAAGGCTTTTACAAGGCAGAGGTGGGAGCAAGGCAAAGAAAATACATGCTTGTTTACAGTGAAGCAGTAATTTCATTCGGATCTTTCCAGTGGAAAGTCCCTAGTTAGAGAGTAGTTGGTGGTTTCTGATTGGTTAAGCTTAACTAGTAGAAAGTCGCCAGTTAGGGGTTAGTCAGTAGTTTCTGATAGGCCTAGAATATGACTATTTTTGCTGAGTTGGCTTGTGGATTGCTAACGAAGGAGTCAGGGGCGCTGCAGCTGCCTCAGCCCGATGGCCTCCCGATTAATTTTTGTTTTTAACACAGGTATGACAACACAGTGGCCATATGTGCCTTCCAGGTCCCTGGTTGGGAAGGTTGGTGAGGTAGCAGCAGCAGCTCCCCAGTGCAGAAACTGAAGGCTCTGCTCCTGGACGCTGCCCTTTCTGATGGGCAGCCAATACTTCTCACAAGATACCCTCTCTGCAGCTCTCAGCCCCTGAGGTTCACTTTGTGGCTTCCAATGTCAGTGGGCCACTCTTCCTGAGATACAGGCACCCATAGTATCATGTCATGTGGTGTTAAAAGCAGGGTGGGTGGGCTGGTCAGTTTCAGCTATTTACCAGCTGTATGACCTTGGTCAAGTCACTCAGCTTCTCTTAGCCTAGGTCAGGTTATCTGTTTTTAGTGGGTATGCATTTTAGTTTATAAACACTTGAGTATAAAAATTGTCCCATTCTCCAAATTAGATAACTGCTGTAGTTTCCAATCACCGAGCTGGTGGAAGACAATGCACTCTGTCCAGCTGAGCAAGTATCAAGAGTTTTAAATGGTTCAAGCATGACTGGGCATAGTGGCTCACACCTGTATAATCCTGGCACTTTGGGAGACTGAGGCAGGAGGATTGCTTGAGTTCAGGAGTTCAAGGCCAGCCTGGGCAACATAGTGAGACACCGTCTCTACAAAAAGTTTAAAAAAATTAGCTGGGCATGGTGGCATGTGCCTGTGGTCTTAGCTACTTGGGAGGCTGAGGCAGGAGGATCACTTGAGCCCAGGAGCTTGAGACTGCAGAAAGCTGTGATCGCACCACTGCACTCCAGCCTGGGCAACAGAGCAAGACATTGTCTCAAAAAAAAAAAAAAAAAAAAAAAAAAAAAAAGAAAAGAAAAGAAAGAAAGAAAGGTCCAAGCATTCAGAAGAGGCTCTCTGGCATTCATTCCACACTGAAATTCTGAAATCCTCTTTGCAAATCCAGAGGTTTCTTGAAGGCAGGTGACTGGGTCACCTCATAGGCCTATGGCAGCAGAGTGCACAAGCGGCCACAGTCCTCCTCTCCTTCCCATGTCCACACCCTTTATAATGTGGCTTTGCAGCAGCTTCTCTCCACTCTGAATCTGAGCTGGACTGTGTCTGGCTCTGGCCAATAGCAGAGTGATGAGGGGCCAGCTCTGGACCTGCATCTGGCTGCAAGGCCTCCATGCCCTGCATTCTCTCTCTCCCTGAACCCCACCTGGTTGCCTCTGGAGCAAGTCTGGCTAGCTGGCTGGAGGAGTAGGGAGACTGTGGGAGCTGGCCCAACTGCAAGGCGCCCCCCAGACCAGTCAGCCCCTGCTCACCCAGCAGCAGAGGCACACAAAAAACCATGTAGCTGAGTCTGCCTCAAATTGCCAATCTGCAGTATTGGGAGATAATAAGTAGCTGCATTTTAAGTCATTAGCTTTAGAAGGTTTATTACTCTGACAGAGCAGTCTTTATCCTCTCTCAGTTCTCTGCAAGGAGGGAGACCAAGCTGCTGCTACTTATAGAAAGGAACCCCACCATCCCCAGCCTCTCCTTCCTAGTGTTGCTAATTCCCTCTCAGCCTTGGCTTCTTTCAGCAAACTAAAGCCTATGCAGCAGGTGCATCCTTCTCCTGGGCACCGTGTGACTTGAGGTGTTGTTCCTGAAACATGAATGACAGTCACAGCTCTCTTGGGAGGGGACTCTTATGTCAGAACACACAGTGGGTTCCCTTTCTAGATGAGACAGTGTCACACCATTCTTGTTCTCTCTGTAGTCCCTAGAGCACAGAAAGCAAAGGACCATCTCTGCAGGCAAAGCAGGAGTGGTGCCTGCCAGTATCTGCTAAAGGAAGTTGGAATGTGCAGGTGCTGGGTCCGCAGTTACTGCTAAATGAAGATGGAATATGTGGGTGCTGGGCACAGTGCTGGGCCCATGATCACTGCTAAATGAAGATGGAATGTGTGGGTGCTTGGCACGGTGCTGGACCCATGGTCACTATCAAATGAAGACAGAATGTGTGGGTGCTGGGCACAGCACTGGGCCCATGGTCACTATTAAATGAAGATGGAATGTGGGTGCTGGGCATGGTGCTGGGCCCATGGTCACTGCTAAATGAAGATGGAATATGTGGGTGCTGGGCACAGCGCTGGGCCCGCGTTCACTGCTAAATGAAGATGGAATGTGTGGGTGCTGGGCACAGCGCTGGGCCCGCGTTCACTGCTAAATGAAGATGGAATGTGTGGGTGCTGGGCCTGTGGTCACTGTGAAGTGGTGGGGCGGGGCTGTTTCTACCTCACTGCTGCCCTGTCCACACTAGGCTTGCTCTGGCCTTCCTGTTGCCTGGTGCCTTCCCTCTCTTGCTGCTTCAGAACAGGCAGGATAATCTCTCTCTAGGGCAAGGAATGCACTTGGGCCAGGGACTCCTCACCACCAGCTTGAGGGGCTGTGCCCAACTCCGCCTCCTTCAGGAGGGTGTCCCAAGTTCTGTCCTTGCCTAAGCAGCCAGCACCTATGCTCAAAATATTTATTGCCCTCATGCCAGCTGCTCTCCCACTTGTCCTGTCAAAGGGAGAGTGGGGGCCTGGGGGGTCTTGCTGCATCCCAGCCCAAGCCCATTAGATGTGGGGAATTTTGCCCCTCTGACCCTGCTGCTCATGAGGCACAGCCTGCGTGATGTGACAGCCCCAGCGCTACCTGAGCCCATGGGACTCAGCTCTTCATCCTCTCAGGGCCTCTTTTGGTCTAGGTGCCCAGGGCACTGAGAGGGACCTGGAGAGACAGGAACACATGACCCATGGAGCAGAGGTGGAGCAGCCGCTCAGGGTGGCTGTGTGCCCTCCCTGGGTGTCATTCCCTCTCTCTTGTCCTACGAGCTTGGGGTGCCCATGCTTGAGGCAGGAGGCTGTGTGCTCCTGGGAGCTGGCCATGGTGCCATCTTCCAGGACCATTTCTCATGCCTCCTAGTTTCCAGTCCCTCCTGACTCCCCTCCTTCTGGGTCCTCCGCGGCACAATGATATATTTCATATTTCTATGAAAGGGGTGTCATGTCTTAGCCCCCACACTGGCACACACACACACACACACACACACACACATATATATATATATATATATATATATATTTTTTTTTTGCCAAGTAAGTCAGCTTGGACTCAAATGTCAGTTTCTTTGAACAGATTTGTCAATGACCTCAAATTAAACTCTCCCATTTGAGGAATGGCAGGTGCTGCCCTTAATATATCTTGCAGGCCTGGGAGTGACAGGTGTGGGGCCTGCTCACCTCGGATCAACCCTCTGGGCCTTGGTGATTGCATCTGTACAATGAGCATCACAAACATCCTGTCACCTCAGACACCCTGAGATTGTAAAATGAGGTGAGCAAGGGAAATGATCCGTTAGCAAGGACATAGGCATCCTCTCCCAAGCTCTTAGCTCTTGTCGAGGTTCCCAAGAGCGCACCTTTATAAAAGTTCTAAATCTGAAGGCGTTCAACTCATTAGCCAGGAAAAACACCTTCTTGCTCACTCTTGTCAGACTTTAGAATGTCAGCATATGAACAAGCTGGAATTTATACTCATAGTGTTGGCCGCTGTTTGGCACTTGCTTGGATTTTGAGATATGAATTATACTTGTGAGCGTGTCCTGCTCTAGGGCTTAGGTTATTTATTATTTGAGGTTAATATACATGGGGGATTGGATGTGGACCAGGCGAGTCTGGCCGGGGACAGATTACAGGGCCCTGGGTTACTTTCTCTTGTTCTTTACCCATTCATGTTGGTGCCAATTATTTTGAAAATGAACAATGGTCCATAAATATGAGAGCAAAGCTTAGGTGCATTGCCCTGAGCCTTGCTGTCCTCCCTGGCACTGGTTTGTGCTTCCTCTTCTGGGGTGCACAGGAGAGGCAGATTGGGGCAGGGGAGATGGGCAGTATGATAGCGCTGGGACCGACCCTCAGGATCCCTAGTCTGAGAGTAACATATTACCAAGCTTTCTAGACAGGCTGGTAGCTCCTGTCACCTCTATTTCTAAGGAAAGAAACATAGAGACAATTACAAATTTGTTGAGATTACCTTTGGCAATGCCTTACATTGCCCTTAAAGTATAGGGTACACAGGCTGGTGTACAGTACAGAAACAGTGTATAGTCCAGAAATAGCACACCACAAATTAATGCTATAGAGCAATATAGGTATGAGATGGATGCGTGTGGGATACAATCTGACAATATGCATAGAGTAGAGCAAAAGGCCAGTCCACATGCATTAGGATGGCTGCTACCAGAAGAATGGGAAAGGCAAGAGTGGGCGAGGACGTGGAGAAACTGGAGTGCTGTGCATTGCTGGTGGGAATGGAAAATGGCACATCCATTGTGGAAAATAGCATGGCAGTTATCCAAAAGGCAAACACATAAGTGAAATAAGCCTGATGCAGAAACACAAATATTGCAAGTTCTCACTGATACTTGGAAGCTAAAAACACTGATCTCATGGAGGTAAAGAGTAGAATGACAGACACCAGAGACTGTGGAAGGTAGCGAGGAGGAGAGATGAAGAGGGATCAGTCAATGGTTAAAACGGTACAGAGAGGTGGAAGGAATAAGTTCTAGTGTTTCACAGCACAGTAGGGTGACTTTAGTGAACCATAATTTATTACGTATTTCTTTTTTTATTATTATACTTTAAGTTTTAGGGTACATGTGCACAACGTGCAGGTTTGTTACATATGTATCCATGTGCCATGTTGGTGTGCTGCACCCATTAACTCGTCATTTAGCATTAGGTATATCTCCTAATGCTATCCCTCCCCCCTCCCTCCCACCCCACAACAGTCTATTATGTATTTCAAAATAGCGAGCAGAGAAGATCTGTAACATTCCCGACACAAATGTTTGGGGTGATGGATATCCCAGTTACCCAGATTTGGTCGTTAAACATTGTATGCATATATCAAAATAGTACATGTACCACATAAATATGTACAACCCTGAGGTATCCATAAAAATTAAAAATAACAAGTTAAACACTAAACAGAATCACCATGGGATCCAGCAATCCCACTTCTAGGTGAAGCTCACTGAAATAAGTCATACAAAAGGACAAATGTAGTATGATGTGTTTACACTGATATGAAGCTACCTAGAATAGGCAGATTCTTAGGGACAGAAAGTCAGATAGAGGCTGCAGGGACCTGTGGCAGGGGAGGATGCAGAGTTATCATTTAATGGGGACAGAGTTTCTGCTGGGGAAGATAAGACAGTTCCTGAGGTAGACGATGGTGTGATTGCACAACATTGTAGATGTCCCCAATGCCACTTAAAAATTGTTAGAATTGTAAATTGTATGTTATGTACATTTTATTATAAGAAAAAGAGAGCAAAGGCAGCTGTGGGTGAGTTCATGGCATTTCCCCTGAGTTCCAGCAGGTCCCATCCATGATGTCCCACAGTCCTGTTGCAGGCTGGTGACATTGCTGGTCCCATTTTATAGATGACTAAACAAGTCACAGGGACATACCTGTGTGTTCTCATTCACATTCCTGTTCATTGTCTGCCTCCCTACACTGGGGTGTGCATTCTCTCAGGGCGGGGACCTGGTGGGGCCGCTCACCCCAGTGTTCTCAGGGCCTGGCACATATAAGATATTTGCACTGAATGAAGACGTGAATGGCACACTTTGTGTGAGGCTGGCCCCAGAGCTAATAAGGAGCAGGCCCAGAACACTGCCCAGTCCTCCTGCTCTGGCCCTGTATTCTCCAATGCCTCAGGCTGCCTGGAGGGCGAGCGGGAACCCCATACACATGAAGGCCCTTCCTACCCCAAACCAGGGCAAATGGCCTCTGAACAGCTGCACTTGGACAACAGGCCTCTGCCTTGGGGTCACCCCATTTTCTTGGCTTGAACTCTTCCCAGCCTCCCACTCCACCCTACTTAGACCCTGTCCCAGTGCTGGTAGGTGTGCCCACACAGGTGTGGCCTCTTCTCCTGTCTCCCCACCTCTGGACCCAGGCATATTCTGCTTCCCCAGTCCTGGGTCAGAGTGGGAGGCTGACTTCATCCCTCCCAGGGTGGCCAAGAGCCAGTAGCTGGCCGGGCACACTTCATAGGGAGGTGGAGCCTGACCCCAGGCCCAACCCTCACCTGTGCAGCCTTCTCCTCCCACATCCTCCTCCCAGGGGGGCCTGTGCCTGGGGTTGCCATTGCATCTCCACTTCTCCCCACCCTGGCACAGTGTGTCTGTCTGGTCTGTGCTGGCCACAGATCCAGAGGCTCCTTGCTGAACCTGCAATTGCTGCCCTGGTGGACCCAGTTACACCCCTGCTTTCTGGGTGTGGTGTGGAAAAGGCCAGGAAGATTAATGAGTGGCAGAGAAGGAAGAGGGAAGGAGAGGCCTGTCTCCCACCACGCCCATCCTTTTATGAAGTCAGGCTCTGAGTGACAGGGAGTGACAGGCTTGTAAAACTTTAAAAACTACTGGGCACAGACAAGATCTGCTAGCTAAGCATGTGAGCATCTGTCCTCCAATTTCTTCTTAGCCTGCACTCTGTGTTCAAGGTCATGGGCACCATTAGTTTCTTCTGCTTCAGAACAGCCTAAAGCGGCTCATCTCTTCTCAGTCCTGGTCCTTGCTTTAAGCCTTCTGAGGCTTCTAACTTGGCTGATAACATTGGCATCCGCCAATATCTCAGGCTTAAAACCTCAAGGCCAGCATTTGCTTCTAGTTTTCCTCTAGTGCTTCCAAGTTCAACAGAAGCCCTGCCCTTTCCACCTCCCTGGCTACCACCCTAGTGGCTGCTGGGGCCCCAGGGTCTGCCTATGTATCCTCTGATGCGGTGCCATCGACTGCTGGCTGACTCTCTGCCACAGGACAGCCAGGGGGTGGCTCAAAAACAGAATAACCATGTTATTCCCCAGTGTAAGATTTTAACAGCTTTCTAGTTCCCCTGCAAGTCATGTAGGCAGCCCTCATGAAGCTCTGGGACAATAATGTGCTGGGCGGTAAATATTTAACAAAAACAGTCCAGGGAAAAAGCCCTTACCTGTAGCATTTGCCAATTTCTGTGGTAAAAATACTCCCACTGTGGCTGATGTCCAGCCACCCACATGATGTCACTGAGTGCAGGGCTGGCAAGAGATGCCTAGAATCGCAATGTTAGACAGCATCTCCCCTGTGCAGTACAATGGACACTAAATGACCAAGAGCAGAGATAAGAGGAAAATGTAGTCAAATAATTAGGATCTGATGAGTTTGGGGGTACTTATTACACTTTATCTAATTTATTTAATTGAAAATTACTTAATGATGGCTTTGTTTAACATCCAGCTCTAAAAATAGCTGAAAATTTAACCATCAGCTCTCACAAGCTAGCACAAGTCAACTGCAGTGCATAACTGCCCGTGACCAAGCTTGTCTCCATTTTGACTGGGGGTATAGCAAAGGGCCATGGGTTTGGGAGTCCAGCCGAGTCAGCTTGCACGTGGACTCTTCTCTGTTTTCCAGTGACCAAGTCCAGCAAGACAAGACCAGTCTTGTCCTACTCTAGTTTCTTGAGCAGAATCTCAGGTCCTCCATAAAGTGGTCCTGTCTTGCAGTTCTCAGTTTCTTTCAACTTCAGGAGTCTGTCTACTCCCATATGTGTTTGTGATATAGTTGCAGCAGCCAGAGCCAGTCCCTGCCATGGCCTCTGCAGGGTACACAGGCCATGCCTTCCATGTGGCTCTGCTTTCCCTGACCACCCATCTCCTTGGCACCATCATTCTCACAGAGCTGGAAGGCAGAAGCTCTGTCCTGTAACCAGTGTGGTGGGGCGAGCTGGACAGCCTGTGGCCTGGGCTTTGTGTCTGCAGCCCTCTTGCTGTGCTGAATGCACACTGTTGGATGTCACTTGATGGCTCCCTAGAAGACATTAGTGGAGTTAGACTTCTTCCTGCAGAGGAAAGTGTATTAGAAACAAAATCAAAGCCCAATCAAACAAAAGAAGCTCTGAGCTTGCACATCAGTTGTATTGTCTTCTGGGAATGCAGGAAGTTGGAAAAGTCCAGGAAGATTAATGAGTGAAAGAGAAGGCGGAGGGAAGGAGAGGCCTGTCTCCCACCACGCCCATCTTTTTATGAGGTCAGGCTCTCAGAGAACTACTGCTTTTGCTTATGGAATCAGAACAAGCCCTAGCGACCTTCACACCTGCCTAAGGAGCTCAAATAGAGTCCACGCTCTGAATCGAGATCACTTCTTTTTCTCCCATGGAGGGGCTTGTGCACGCTTGGGAAAGCCATCCTCAGATTTGGATCCACACTGAAGTGAGTGCTAGAGGCACAATCCAGAGCCTGAGAACCTGGAGTACAGGCCATCCTGGACACCAGCATGGAGTCAGCTATCCGTGGAATCGAAATACAAAGCATCACACACCCAACATTTCATCTCTAATTTGTGCACGCTTTTC
The DNA here is from genome assembly GCF_006542625.1 of Nomascus leucogenys. Taxonomy (NCBI): domain Eukaryota; kingdom Metazoa; phylum Chordata; class Mammalia; order Primates; family Hylobatidae; genus Nomascus; species Nomascus leucogenys. The sequence continues at coordinate 42,256,605 of NC_044398.1, read as the reverse complement.
ATTTGTGGAACCAGAGTGCAGATGGATTTGAAAAGCCCCTGGACTCTGGTAAAATGCCATTTGAAATTGTTACATGGTTTCCCATTAGGAGAAGTCCAAGGAATTGGTAAGACCTATGGTGGACATTGTACAGATCATTGCATAATAATTTTTCTTTGCAATTAATTAATCTTCATCTCTGATATTCACTTCAAATATGTGATGATAAAATGGGAAGGGACCCTTGCTTGGGCAAAAACAACAACATAGCTTTTCTTGAAGACTGCTTATAGCAATGATACCAGCACAAGGTTTAATGTGAACAGACCTGGTCCTTGGGCCAGGATTCTGGGTCCTTGGTGTATTCCTCAGTCCTCCAGAAGGGCTTCTGACTACCCAGGGGAACTGGTAGGCCCTTTGCAATCTACCGAGACATTATCCTGGCCCTCTGTATCTTGTCTGTTTGTCTGCCCACCAGCGTGAGCATCCCAGCACCCATGAGCCCTTCCCTGACCACCCCACTAGACGTGGCCATTTATCTTCTATGCTGCCCGAAAATCTCATCCATTTGCTATGGTTGCCCTTATCTCATTGTAATCATTATCATTGTCTCATTGTAACCACTAGTATTTCTTTTTCTTTTCTTTCTTTTTTTTTTTTTTTTGAGACAGTCTCGCTCTGTCACCCAGGTTGGAGTGCAGTGGCGCAATCTCGGCTCACTGCAACCTCCGCCTCCTGGGTTCAGGCAATTCTCCTGCCTCAGCCTCCTGAGTAGCTGGGATTACAGGCACCCACCACCAAGCCCGGCTAATTTTTGTATTTTTTTTTTTTTTTTTTTGAGATGGAGTCTTGCTCTGTCACCCTGGCTGGAGCACAGTGGCACAATCTTGGCTGACTGCAAGTTCTGTCCCCCGGGTTCACTCCGTTCTCCTGCCTCAGCCTCCCGAGTAGCTGGGACTACAGGTGCCTGCCACCACACCTGGCTAATTTTTTTTTTTTGGTGTTTTTGTAGAGATGGGGTTTCACCATGTTGGCCAGGATGGTCTCAAACTCCTGACCTCAGGTGATCCGCCTGCCTCAGCCTCCCAAAGTGCTGGGATTACATGTGCCGCTAATATTTCTGAACACTCACAAGATGCTAAGCACAGGGCTGAGCAGTTTCAGCTGTCTGTGTGCCTGACTCCCTCCGCCCCTGCTTCTGTGAGTTCCTGGGAGGCAGGAACCATGTTTAATACAACTCAGTCCCCTTTATCTGGTGGCTACCACAATGCTTGATTTACAGTAGGTGCCCCTAAAAATATTTGTTAAAGGAACTTGCATCAATTGATTTGTAACCATGTGTTTTATAAAATCAATCTCATTTCTATTTACTGCTTGAATAATGGCTTTGGTCCTTTGTCTTTTGCAAGAAGGCCCTTCTGTCCTCTGGAGGGCCGTGTTCCTGTAATAAATGTAGTGCGCTCACAGGACGCTTACTTAGGCCTGCAAGCTTAGCTCAGTTTCTTCTCCCTTCCTGATGGGCTGAGACTGGAGGACTTCATGGCTGGGGCCAGAAGCTGTTTCCTGTGGAGCGGCCCCAGTGCTGATCTTGCTCCTGCTGCCACTGGGCATGCCACGGGGTGTGCCACGGGGTGTGCCACGGGGTGTGGGTGCTTCTGCTGCCCAGCTGGGGTCTCACTCACATGCCTAGGGTGGTATACTTGGATAATCAAAGTTCAATATATGTACCCCATGACAGGGGGATGTCTTTGTTCCTGCTGTTATAACAAAATACCTTACACTGTGTAATCTATAAAGAACAGAAACTTATTTCTCACAGCTCTTCGAGGCTGGGAAGGTGAAGCTCAAGGCAGTGGAAGGTGAGGGCCTGGTCTCTTTGCTTCCAAGGTGACACCTTGAATGGTGACACCTTGAATGCTTCATCCTCACATGGCAGAAGAGCAGGACAGAGAATGGACTCCCGCAAGCCCTTTTATAGTGGTGCAGTGCTCATGACCTAAACATCTCCCAAAAGGTCCCACCTTCCAAACGCTGCTGCACTGGGGATTAAGTTTCCAACACATGAATTTTGGAGGGGACATACTCAAACCATAGCAAGATGTTTCCACGGTGACGTTGGAAATTGTGCAGACCCTCAGCTCTGACCTACCTAAGGGACTTGTCAGGGCCACCTGAATGCAGGTCTATCTTGGGGCCAACAGGTCTGAAGCAGGAGTTTTAAACCCTAGTCTCCCTGTACTTCATTGCAAAAGAAAGTTGGAGAAAGTAGAAGTTAATGGGTGAGAGAGGACTTCAGGTGGCTTTTTTTCTCCCTAATCAATTGCTTCATAAAATGCATACATGATTGGAATTTCCTGCAGGAGAGGAGGGGAGGGCAGACAGAGAGAGAGAGAGAGAGAGAACATCACCCTGTAGTCCCTGCCCCATTTTTCTGCTGCCCTCACAACACAACTCCTGAGTGAGTGGCCTGCATCTGCTGTCTCTCTGCTGTGTGGCTTAGGAAATCATTCCTTCCCCACCACCGTTGGGGTGCAGAAATGCTATAATTATGTGGCTAATATAGTCAAAGTGTGTTGACTACCTGGATACTTTGGTGTGTAAGGTTGGGTTTTCTGAGTCATCCATAGCTGATGTTGGTATTTAGCAATTTAGAACAATTCTGCATTCACAGAACGTCTTTGGTCAGCCTGTCCTTGCCAGGCTTGGGGAACACAGAGGTGAAACAAATGACTGGACTTCCTGTGTCCGAGGAGTTTCTGATTTAGGAGCTCAGGACTAGAGGGAGGCAGGCACTGGATAGTGATCCGAGAATGCACTGCATAGATACTGCCTTCAGAGGATTCAGGGAGAGGCAAGGATAGAGCAGTGTCCATGTGGGCTTTGAAACCCTTCCTCAGCAAGTCACCACATCTGACTCAATTCTGGATTTCAGAGCCTGTAGGATTGGAACATGGACCCCCTTCGGTCTTCACAGGCCAGGGCCACCCCTTCCCACTGAGTCACAGACCTCCATATGGTTCCTAGACCCATGATCCTCACTGAGAGGGCTTTTAAAAAACTGAGGTACATACAGCACACAATTGTTAAACAAAAATTATAGGAGGCCATTGTTTTGGACTAAACTGCATTAGGCCCCAACAGGCCAGACTAAAAATCAAAATGGAGTCAGCCATGCTCAGAAAACTGAAACTGAGTCATTATCTGGGCGGAGAAATCAGATGAGATAACATCCACGTTTCCCACACAGGTTCGTTTTCAATGTTCAGTTGGTGTAATGATGAAGTTCATGCCCTCAATCCTTATAAAATAGAGTAATCCGAAGCAACCTGGTGTTAATCAATCTGTTATTTTTCTGTTATTCTGTCCAGGTCCCACCTTATAAGAAAAGTAATGTTGAAATGAACAATATGCTTTTTGTTCTTCGTTTCTGCTTTTTTCAGCCCTTTCTCTGTCTACAAAACCAACTTCCTCTGCCCAGATCATGGGAACACTTATTCTGTTGTATAGAATGAAGTGTTGCTTGATTCTAGAATCATAAGTAAAGCCAATTGAGATCTTATAGATTCAATGCCATCCCCATCAAGCTACCAATGACTTTCTTCACAGAATTGGAAAAAACTACTTTAAAGTTCATATGGAACCAAAAAAGAGCCCGCATCACCAAGTCAATCCTAAGCCAAAAGAACAAAGCTGGAGGCATCACGCTACCTGACTTCAAACTATACTACAAGGCTACAGTAACCAAAACAGCATGGTACTGGTACCATAACAGAGACATAGATCAATGGAACAGAACAGAGCCCTCAGAAATAATGCCGCGTATCTACAACTATCTGATCTTTGACAAACCTGACAAAAACAAGCAATGGGGAAAGGATTCCCTATTTAATAAATGGTGCTGGGAAAACTGCCTAGCCATATGGATCCCTTCCTTACACTTTATACAAAAATTAATTCAAGATGGATTAAAGACTTACATGTTAGACCTAAAACCATAAAAACCCTAGAAGAAAACCTAGGCAATACCATTCAGGACATCGCAAGGACTTCATGTCTAAAACACCAAAAGCAATGGCAACAAAAGCCAAAATTGACAAATGGGATCTAATTAAACTAAAGAGCTTCTGCACAGCAAAAGAAACTACCATCAGAGTGAACAGGCAACCTGCAGAATGGGAGAAAATTTTCTCAACCTACTCATCTGACAAAGGGCTAATATCTAGAATCTACAATGAACTCAAACAAATTTACAAGAAAAAAACAAACAAACAACCCCATCAAAAAGTGGGCGAAGGACATGAACAGACACTTCTCAAAAGAAGACATTTATGCAGCCAAAAAACACATGAAAAAATGCTCATCATCACTGGCCATCAGAGAAATGCAAATCAAAACCACAATGAATACCATCTCACACCAGTTAGAATGGCCATCATTAAAAAGTCAGGAAACAACAGGTGCTGGAGAGGATGTGGAGAAATAGGAACACTTTTACACTGTTGGTGGGACTGTAAACTAGTTCAACCACTGTGGAAGTCAGTGTGGCAATTCCTCAGGGATCTAGAACTAGAAATACCATTTGACCCAGCCATCCCATTACTGGGTATATACCCAAAGGACTATAAATCATGCTGCTATAAAGACACATGCACACGTATGTTTATTGTGGCACTATTCACAATAGCAAAGAGTTGGAACCAACCCAAATGTCCAACAACGATAGACTGGATTAAGAAAATGTGGCACATATACACCATGGCATACTGTGCAGCCATAAAAAATGATGAGTTCATGTCCTTTGTAGGGACATGGATGAAACTTGAAAACCTCATTCTCAGTAAACTATCGCAAGGACAAAAAACCAAACACCGCATGTTCTCAGTCATAGGTGGGAATTGAACAATGAGAACTCATGGACACAGGAAGGGGAACATCACACTCTGGGGACTGTTGTGGGGTGGGGGGAGGGGGGAGGGACAGCATTAGGAGATATACCTAATGCTAAATGACGAGTTAATGGGTGCAGCAAACCAACACGGCACATGGATACATATGTAACAAACCTGCACATTGTGCACATGTACCCTAAAACCTAAAGTATAATAATAAAATTAAGAAAAAAAGAGATCGTTATATCTGTTGTAATTTTGTCTTTTGACACAGTAACACACATGATTTAAGCCTTCAGTTTGCAGAATTTTGATAATCATTTATACCTGTTTAACTACACTCAAAACAAAATGTGAAACATTGTCAGCCTCTAAGAAGCCCCTTTCTACCCCTTTCCAATCAGCCACCAACAACCATACTTTATTTCAGTCTCTGTGGATTAGTTTTGATGATTCTAGATTTATTATAAATGGAACCATAAAATATGTACCTTTTTGTGTCTGGCTTCTTAATTTTTTTAAATCTTCAAATATTTATTGAGTTCTTCTTTTAAATTTTATTTTTCCATAAGTTATTGGGGTACAGGTGGTATTTGGTTACATGAGTAAGTTCTTTAGTGGAGATTTGTAAGAACCTGGTGCACCCATCACCTGAGCAGTATACGCTGCACCATATCTGTTGTCTTTTATCCCTCGCCCCTCTCCTACTCTTCCCCCCAAGTCCCCAAAGTTCATTGTATCATTTCTTATGCCTTTGCGTCCTAATAGCTTAGCTCCCACATATCAGTGAGAACGTGTGATGTCTGGGTTTTCATTCCTGAGTTACTTCACTTAGAATAATAGTATTTAATCTCATCCAGGTCATTGCAAATGCTGTTAATTCATTCCTTTTTATGGCTGAGTAGTATTCCATCATATGTATATATAGATGTGTATATATGTGTATATATATACGTATATATGTGTATATACGTATATATATGTGTGTATATATATACGTATATATATGTGTGTGTATATATATACGTATATATATATATACCAGAGATTCTTTATCCACTTGTTGATTGATGGGCATTTGGCTTGATTCCATGATTTTGCTTTTGTGAATTGTGCTGCTATAAACATGCATGTGCAAGTATCTTTTTCAAATAATGACTTCTTTTCCTCTGGGTAGAGACCCAGGAGTGGGATTGCTGGATCAGATTCACACATTCAGTAGTTCATTTCCTTTTATTAGACCACAATTCATTTAGCCATTCACCCATTGTTTCTAGGACTTTTTTGAATGTTATGAAGAAAATTGCTACAAACACTCAGGTACAATTCTCTTTTGTAGACACAGGCTTGTATTTCTTCAGGGGTGAATACACACAAGTGGGATTGCTGAGTCACAGGGCTGATGGACCTTTAGCTTGACAGAAACTAGGAGCTGTGCTCTGATGTGGGGGCGCCATCCTGCACTCCCACTGGTGGGGCAGGTGAGCCCCCTCGGGCTCTGATCCTGGCAGCACTGGCGGGCAGGAGCCGGCGTCTCATCCTGGACAGTGGGCTGTCCGACCACTTGTTTGGGTGCACACTTGTTTGGCACCCTTTGGCCTTTCACACCATCCTGGGTGTGCACAGCCTTCCTGCTGGGTGCATTTGGGATTTCTCAGGATGCTTATTTTACAGATACCAGGACCCTGAAGCTCACTGAGAGCCAATGCCTTGAGAGTCAGCCAGGTGAACCCAGCTCTGCCTGTGTGGCAAAATGAGAAATACATATTTGGTCTTTGAACCTAGATCTGACAGAGAGCTCCTAAAACTCTTGGAATTTCCTGAGTGACAGGAGTGTTTTTTGTTTTTCATAATGAGCCCCTTGGACTATACCCAAGTTTATTCCAAGGAGGCAATACCTAGCAGGCCCCGAGACAGCCTCAGTATGGAGCTGGTTGCCAGAGGCACTGGCCACAGGATTAGAGGGTGGGAACTTGCAGCCTGTCTGCTGACCTTCCCGGAAGGAGGAGGATCTGGAGATGGAGTGCAATCACCAATGGCTGATGATTTAATCATGATGCCTACATAACAAAACTTCAGTAAAATATCGGAAGCAGGAGGCTAACGGAGCTTCAGGGCCGGGGGACATGTAGGTGCACCCAGAGAGGGTGTGAGAGCTCCGTGCACTGACTCCCCATCCAGCCTGCCCGGTGCCCCTCTTCCATTCATTTGTGTCTTTAGAATACGACTGTAATTATGAGGAGTGTCCTCCTGAGTTCTGTGAGTCATTCAAGTGCATTGTTAAACCTAAGGGGTAGTCATGGGCACCCCCAAATTTGTAGTTGGCCAGGCAGAAGTGTGGGTGTCCTGGGGATTGCATTTGCAGTTGGGTCTGAATGGGGGCAGTCTTGTGGGATGGAGCCTCACCCTGTGGGGGCTGAGTAACTCTAGGTGTTCAGTGTCAGAATGGAATTGAATTGTTGGACATGCAGTTGGTGTCAGAGAATTGGTGTTGGAAAGATGTAATGGTGTTAGGAAAACCACATGGGCTCATTCTTAGCACCCTTCCACTGCCCATTGTTTTCTGTGCCCGTTGTTTTCTGAGCTGCCCTTTGAATGATAGGACCTGCTTGTGTTGGGACAGAAGAGTGGCGAGAAAGACCTCCTCAGAGGCCTGGGGCATGTGCGATGCTCCAGTGAAAACAACAGAATCAGGGTGTGAGCAGGCATCTCCATGAATTTGCCAGACGCAATTTACCAATCTTCTCAGCACAGACTCTTACAAAGACGGCATTCCTGACTATGTCACAGAGCCCAGGAGGGCAGGCAGAAAGCATAAACCGCCCGTGTGAGCAGAGGAAGGTGGCGTGGAGAAGTCGTGTAAGAACCCTTTAATGGACATGTAAATGGCATCAGTGAGGGAGATTAAATGGCAGTGGAGTGTTGCTTAGAGGCGTTTTATGCATTTTATGATGTTTTGTGCATTTGAAAATACTGGTAACAGGAAGAGAGGGACCCTATCACAATTCTGGTTTCTCATTATTTGTACATAATAAGCATATCCATTATCGTTATTTAGACCACTTGCTATTCTGAATTTTTCCAGAAATGATGTTTTCCCAGAATGTCTAGGACTTCCTCTCTCATACTGAGTTGTTAAGCTTGGAGTCCGCTGCAGGTTAGAGTCTGAAGCCAACTTTATCATGAGGTGTCTCAGCCAGAATACTGAGCTGCTCATGGTCACCTGCCCGGGAAAGCAGCCAGCGAATTCCTGGGCATTGAGACCACATGGAAACGTGAGCATCTATTGCTAGAGAACCGTGCAGTGTGGGACAGGAAGTCAGAAGATTTTTGAAAGAAGCAGCTGCACACATTGTTTCACCACTCACTGGCAGGTGGAAAGCTGAGCCTGGAGAGGTAAAGTTGTTGGCTGGCCACAGGCAGGGGAGGGGGAACCCTCTCCCTTGGGCCTTTGTTGCTGTGCTGGGTGAAGGTTGTAAGAAGCCTTGCCCCTAGAAAGAGAGGACAGGAAGAGAGCAGTGATGCCTTAGGAAAAGAAAAAACTGCAAGTTACTGAGCACTGACCACGGGCCAGCACCTATCAGTGCTTGATGGCAGCCACAGCCCTGAGGGACAAGGGCATGGATCCTGGGTCCGTGAAGTGAGCTCTTTAAGGTCAGAGGTGAAGTGAGGGGGCATGTGCAGTGTGAACTGGGGGCTCTGACTGCAAGTGCTGTCCATCCACCATCGGATCCAGGTGGCTGGGCGTACTCTCACTGTTCAGACAATGACTGGGTTCGGGGGTCCTTTCTGGTGCCAGTGTTCCAGTGTTTGTCGGCAGCTCTGGCTTATGTTGGTCCCTTATCACCAAAGACCACTTCCCCTTTGCCCTTGTGGGGGATGTGAAGGGTGACCCTGAATCACGCACTTCCACTTCCTCTGGTCTTTGCTGGAGCTCTGAAAAGGGGTGAACACTACACACTACTATTCTGGGCTGATGGCGTTCAATCTGGCCTTCTGTGCACCTGGAGCATGGGCAGCTCACCTTGGTCTCGCTGATGGCACTGTTTTCCAGTGGCTGAAGGAGCAGGTGATGCTCTGTTTTGTTGCATGTTCTGTGCCTTCTGCAGACTCCCCTGGTCACGCTTGGGCCTGGGAGCTGCATGGTCACCCAGACAGGGCATGTCTCAGCCTGCCAGCCTTGGAAGGAAACATCCCCAACCCATCGGTGAGTCCTTGCCTCATCCTATGACCTTCCAGGTCCCAGGGCCCAGAGCACACCTGCTTCTCACGAGACTTTCCTCAGCTGGGATTTAAGTCTGAATTTCTTAAGAGGAAAGCAGCAGGTCCACAAGGACTCAGAGGCTACAGCAAGTGTCCAGTGAAGCTGTCACATGTGATTAAGAAGAGAAAGAAGCCTGTCCCATGTTCCAGGATAGATTGGTCTGGCTGCTCAAGGCAGCTACGCTGAGTAAAATGATATGACAATACCCCATGTCTTGAAACTTCAGCTTCCTGCTTTCCAGCCTGGAGCCTCCACCCTGGTCTGAAGCTGTCCCTTCTATCCTAAGGCCTGCCTTGCCTTCAGAACCCATGGTCTGTCAGGCCTCCCGGTTCCTCATTCCCCCAGATGGAGGTGTGAGGGAGGGGCTCTTCCCACCTTCTGCAGACAGGCAGACTGAGGCTCGAGCATCCGTGGCTTGCTTTTGAGGACACAGGGGAGGTGGGGAGCCTAGCTGGAGCCAGGTCTTTAGATCACGGCTCTGGGCTCTCCGTCCACCTCACCCTGACTCCTCGTCCAGCCTCATTCCTGATTTCCCCATTAGACACCTGCTCTCTACCAGGAGACCAAGCAGGAAGGTTTCCTTAGCACCCTTGGGAAATCTTCTGTTCTTGGGGTACATTTGGAGTGATTTCCAGAATGACACCATCCCCCACCTCCTGATGTCCTCACCCAGGTGTCCCACAGGCGTGTCTGTCCTTCCCTGCCCAAAAGGGAACCCACCATCTCCCCCATCAACAGCTCTTCCCTTTGCTAGACCCCCACCTCTAACCCAACACCCTGTTTGGAGCCTGCTGCTGAGCTTATCCACACACCTGCCTTCCAGTGGCCTCTCCTTCCTCCCAGCTCTCATCCCTCCCTTCTCTTCACTCTTGCCACTCCTCAGGCACAGATCGTTTCTTACCATGACCATTGAAACTATCTTGGACGGGTCCCCCGCTGTGGCATCCCTGCTCCACGTGGCCCTGGGTGCCTTGCCCTCTCTCACTCACAGTCTTAGGAACCTATTCTGGTAACGTGAGCGATGGGAGTGCACCGGAGTGTGTGAGTTTGCCGGTGGATTTGCAGAGGGCTGGCGAGCCAGGCCTGGAGCTGGCAGGCATGAGGGCCTCCCTGGAAAAGATGAACCCATCTCCCCCACTTCTCTGTGTCACACCAGGTGTCCACTAGAGTTGCCAACTGCGATAGTGTCCGGAGGCAAGGAGGTGGAGCCTGCTCCAGGGCACGACCTCCCAGGATCCAGGGCAAAGGATCTGAGAGGAGAACCAGGCAATGGGCAGGGTCTTTGCTAGTAAGACACAATCAGAGCTAGGAAGGTCCTGCTCATGAGTGAGTGTTCAACTGGGAGAGGGAAGGTGGGGTTGGAGGGGAAGTAAGATAAATAAAAAAGGAAAGAAGGAAAAGAGAGAGGGAGGGAGGAAAGAAAGAAGGGAATAGAATGGAGAAAAGGGGAGACTTTAGATTTGAGGTCGTGGCTAGACCCCAGGAAACCCAGCAGGCATGAGAAGGTCTGAAGTGGAGGGTGGGAAGGGGTTCTGGGTGGGAGGTGGTCCTGGGGAAGTCCCTCGAGCTGAGGAAGCTTCGCCTGGGGAATTTGAGGGCTCGGGTGTGGACGGGAAAAGATTCTCTAAGGACGCCCCCTGGAGCCACCCTGGACATGAGGAGTGGGGGGAATGAGGCAGAACCGTCTTAGGTGCCCACAGGGCAGCAGCGTCCCCGGGACACCCTCAGAGATGAGGGAGTGACAGGGACGAGAGAGGATGCAAACAGCTGAGACTGTGGAGAGCCGGCTTGTTTCCAGGCGGTGTTGCTGCTTTCGCCTTGCCAGTGAGGACAGTCGGACACAGGGAGAAAGGGGCTCCACCAGCAGCACCCAGCGAGGGCCCAGCATGCCTGGGATTCGAGTGCAGGTTTGTCTGTTTCTGTAGGGAGAAGAAAATCTTTTTCCTCTGCCCCTCTAGGTTCTCTGGCTGGGGCTCTGAAAGAGACTGACAGAGGCAGATTAACGAGAGAAAAACAGACACGAGTTTATTAGCACGTGCATCACGCACACCCATGGGAACGTCCGCAGTGAGGAACTCCAAGGGGCGGCCAGAGCTCGAGCTTTCATAGCACCTCACAAGAGAATGCTTGTTTAGAGAAGTAACAAGACAGAGGAGAAGGGCTTGAGTTTCTGGGGAGGCGCAGGGCAGGAAGGCCACCCTACGGGGAGCTGAGGGAAGGGAAGGGCTTCAGTGGGACCAGGACGTGCTGTGCAGGTTCCTCTGGTGCCCTCTCCAGGCTGAGGAGGGGCTCGGGTTGTGTCTGGTGATTAACTCCGTCCTTCCCGGTAGAGAGGGGCAGGGGCACACCTTGACAAATTTATGTCCTGCTTTTTGGTAAATAGGGGAGGGCTGAGAGTTTCTCTTGTATCTGCTTCTTCTCAGTTGCCGACAGCTCCAATTAATCCTTATGCCAAAGTGGCAGATTTTGGGGTGGCATGTTCCGCTCCCCTTCACTTGCAAAGCACTTTGCTTTCTTCCAAACTGCATATGCTGTCTGCCTGAATACCGATCTTCCTGCACCTCAGCCAGGCTGAGGGAGGCAGATCCAACCCCAGCGCGGGGCTCACGGACATGTGCGCATGCGCACTGGCAGAGCGCTGCTGCGGCACAGGGACTTTTCCTCTCTGGCTCCTCCAACGCCTCATCTCTGCCGTTGGGTGGTGAGCGAGGAGGCCTCCCCTCCACCTCCAAGCAGCCTTTTCCCCTCCCCAGGCTGCCCCTTCCCAGGTTCCCCGCCTTCCCAGCTGTTGACTGCAGGAATGGGTCCCTGACCTGGCTGAGAGGCATGGCCACAAGGGTTTGTTCTGTTTTCCAGCACTGCCCTTAACTTAAACCTTGCTGTGCAGCATCTAATTTTGGCTTTCTGACACCCGTCTTTAAAAAGAAAATTAAATTAAGAAAATGGATACATATTTGTACATATCCATGAGGTAAATGTGAAATTTTGTTACACGCGTGTAACATGTAACGTTCAGGCCAGAGTATTGGGGTGTCCATCACCTGGAGCATTTATCATTTCTCTGTGTTAGGAACATTAAAAGTCCTCTCTTAGCTATTTTGAAATATACAGGCCTGGCGTGGTGGTTCATGCCTGTAATCCCAGCACTTTGGGAGGCTGAGGCGGGCGGATTGCCTGAGGTCAGGAGTTTGAGATCAGCCTGGCTAACATGGTGAAACCCCATCTCTACCTAAAAAAAAATATAAAAATGAGCTTGGCATGGTGGTGCACACCTGTGGTCCCAGCTACTGGGGAGGCTGAGGCAGGAGAATTGCTTCAGCCTGGGAGGTGGAGGTTGCAGTGAGCCGAGACTGCACCACTGCACTCCAGTCCGGGAGAAAGAGCGAGACTCCATCTCGAGAAAAAAAATATATATATTTTTTATATTATATTATATATATATATTAATGACAATACATTGTCATTAATTATAGTCACTCTATGCCACTGTCTTTCCTTTCATCTCCTTTCCAGGCCTGCCTCCATTTGTCCCACTTTCCAATATTCCACCTGGATAGCCTAGAACCATCTAGGAGATAAGGCACCCAGATCACAAACCACAGGACTTGGAATTCTCTGCTTGTCTCCTTATTAGAAGCCATTGAAGAGTTAGTGGACCGAATACAAATTAGCCATTAGATCAACTGAAAATGTCAAGTTTAGATGAATCTGAGTTCTCATTTAGATATTTTCTGGCTGTTGGCCCAGCCCCACAAATAAATACCATTTGAAAGTTATCTTGTTACTTTGATAAAATAATTTGGTCTCTTACAAATGATAATTCAGCTCTCGATGTGGCTGAGGTGAATATAGTTTTGGATTTCTTCAAGTAAGATATATGGGCACAGCGTGTATTATCTTTACAACAGATATCCATAATAATTATAGTAACAAAGCCATCTTTCTGTATTTCTTTAAAGTTTGTTTTTCCTTTTAAGCTCCGTCCCAGGAATTTGGGCTGTAATTCAGGGACTTGTAGAACCTCACAGTGAGAGAGGAGTGAAGTCCTGTCTGCTTGGATTTACTGCTGTTTTGATTAATGAGAATTGCTAGCTTTTCCTTACTTTTGGAAGGAGCCTGGGAAATGCAAACTTCCCAGCTGCCCTTGAAGGAGAAAGGAATCTGGACTGGATACAAGGAAGCTGGTGAGGAGCATTTATCCTGCAGTCCCTGCTAGGTGCAGGGTGCTGGAGCCCTGGAGACTGGAGACCGGGGCAGCACACCGATGGTCATATACCTGCCAGCCCTGCTGGAGGGGGTGATTAGGGCAGAAGTCTTTCCACTGAGAAGGGGACTGTGCACTGTTGTGGACTGAGCTGATAGGTACCAAGCTTTTGGACACTGTGCTGCTGGAGCAGGGTGGGGGACCCAGGGGGAGTGAAAGGAACCAGCCCCCTCAGCAGGCCTGGAAAGCCGACGGGGGGTGCCCAGACCCAGTAGGTTGTTGCTCCGCTGGCCCATACTGTAGCAGTGACTTGGCTTGGTAGACCTGGGAAGCCATTGTGTTTTTATACTTACCACAATTTATGCAAGGTCTGCCCAATATGTGGGGTTAGTTCTGCCCGTTGATTCTCTTCCTCTTGTTTCATGGTACCCTTACTGTAAGGGGAGTGACCAGAACTGGCCACACAGTGGGCAACTTGTGGGCACTGTCCTGGCCAGGAGGGCAAGGCCGTCTTTTGCACTGGTTCCCCTGTCAGGTCAGGCCTTGGCCCACCACCTGTGACTTCCACGTCCTCCTTCCTGTACCCTCACGCACCCCTCCCCTGGTAACCATGTTGCCTTTACGTCCATGAGCCGTGCTGTGGTGTCCTTGCCAGGCACAGTGAGAAACACAAGAGTGACCTGTAGACGAACTGGGCTGACATGGGTGGATCAAGACCCAGAGCTGATGTATAGACGTGTCAGAAATACATGCGTATGAGAAGGGAGAGTAATGAGAAGAACCTCATTCACAGGTAAGTGGGGAGGAAGGTGCTGGCAAGAGCCTGGTATGGAGCTCAGACTAGAGGTGGACCAGCCTTGTCTTTAGAGCTGTATGAAAGCTCAAAAGCTGCCCCCACCCCAACTCATCCACCCAGTCACAAAGATAGGTGACCTTTCATCAGATGGCTTCTGTTTCCCACTAACAGTCTAGGAACACAGATGGGCCCATTCTCCTTAGCACCACCACCAACACTTTCTGGTCACCCCTGGACACTGGAAGAGGTGAACTGGAAAGACAGGACCACTCTCTGCCCTCAAGATGGGGCTGTCTCTAGCTAAGTGAGATATGTGTGTGTGTGTATATACACATATATGTATAAAGACAACCATATTTATTTGTCTATATGGGACTATGTCTCTGCATAAACACTGCCATATGCAGGCTCTGAGGTCAAAGTTGATCCCTACCTCAGCTAGACAGGAGGATCCAGCATTTTCTAATTAATAAAATACCCCACAGCTTTCCTTATCCTGCTGTAATTGGACATGGAATTCTTTTGGTTACTCTGCTTAGGAAAAGTAGCCTCTGCATTCAATGTCCACCTCTGTAGGGGAGCAAAGCCCATGCTTTGCTTAACACATAGAATGGAGTTGCATTAACGTGAAAAAGCATTTCGAAAATGATGGAGTCTGTAGAGATGCTAGGAATTGTTTTCATGATCATTACCTGAAGCTTCATCCTGAAATGTGCTGACTCTTAATTTAAATATATGCAACCCAAAGTTATCTAGGCCTGTCAGCCTCAGCCTTAAGCTCTAGTCTTAGCACTGTGATGCATGAAGAGAAATATAATTTCTACTCCAAAAGTGTTTTAAGATAACATAAGATTGGCCGAGTGCAGTGGCTCACGCCTGTAATCCCAGCACTTTGGGAGGCAGAGGCAGGAGGATCACGAGGTCAGGAGATTGAGACCATCCTGGCTAACACGGTGAAACTCCGTCTCTACTAAAAATACAAAAAACAAAACAAAAAAATTAGCCGGGCGTGGTGGCGGGCACCTGTAGTCCCAGCTACTCTGGAGGCTGAGGCAGGAGAATGGCGTGAACTTGGGAGGCAGAGCTTGCAGTGAGCCGAGATCGCACCACTGCATTCTAGCCTGGGCGACAGAGTGAGACTCTGTCTCAAAAAAAAAAAAAATAAAAAAGAGAAAAAAAAAAAGATAACATAAGACTTTAATTAAGTCTTTGGAGGGCTGGCATATCAGG
The DNA here is from genome assembly GCF_006542625.1 of Nomascus leucogenys. Taxonomy (NCBI): domain Eukaryota; kingdom Metazoa; phylum Chordata; class Mammalia; order Primates; family Hylobatidae; genus Nomascus; species Nomascus leucogenys. Next base: position 42,241,243 of record NC_044398.1, on the reverse strand, counting down.
GATGTGACACACAGCAAAAGATTTCCAAAAATCCTCACACATGTGCACCGCTGTCCTTGTCAGCATGGCCTTCTCCTCACCCTTTCACGGGCCACAGTCCCTCTTCTGGCCTCCCCTAAAAGCTCTAGCAGGCCCTCTTTCATGACCACTTCCCACCTACCTCTTCTTATAGCTCTCCTGGTGCCCTGAAGTGACGCCTTAGCACAGGGTGAGCCTCCTTGGTGTCCTTGAACACCACAAACAATTCAGGACCAGGCTTCCACTGACGGTGAGGCAGGGAAAGGTGCTGAGTACTTTATGCCATAGTGTTGCCTTTGTGACATACTCTATAAAAGCCACTCAAGTTGGGTCTTAAGTCTTCTTTGATCTGCATGAACTGTAGGTATTAACAGTGGGGAAAGCTGCACCTTAGTAACTCTTGGTGAGGGGTCCCCTGTGGAGTCCACCAGGCTTGGGAGTTTAGCCTCACTTACTGATAAGGAACTGAAGAGTCAGAGGGGCTATCTGACTTGCCCAAATCACAGAGCTCTCAAGGGGGCACAGCCTGGTCTTAAACTCAGTTCTTCTGGCTTCGAGTTGAAGGTCATGTCCACAAACTCCCAGAGCAGGAACTGAGTCTCAACTCTGACCTTGGATTGTGTGTGCTACACCAGGAATCACAGCTTCACAGGGAATAAATGTAGATTTGTTTCATTGCACAAACTGGTGGCATTCTACCAGTCATAGTGACTGAGAGATGAGCAGTGCTTTGGGACTCCAACCGGGTGACCCTCATCTTACTTGTGCCACCTGAGCCCACCCAGGGGAACACTCCCATCCAGCTATCCTGGTCAGGGCTGCATTGAAACCACTGGTTCCTCCAGGACCCAAAGCCGCTTTTCTGGATGGAATGTAAATCATTCCTGCCTGGGGCCCTGCCAAGCCTTGGCAGGATTCAATGTGACATTCAGTTCCAGATTAATCCAAGTTGGAACAGTTTTGCTGAAGGTTTAGAGACCTTCAATTTATTAATCTTCTGAAACCCTGAAACAGCTTTAATAACATAGCTTTGCATTTCTGCAAGTACGATGTATGGGCTCAGTGAGTATTATTTTTTACAACAGATATCCATAATCATTATAGTAACAAAGGCACCTTCCTATATTCCTTTAAAGTTTGTTTCTTTCTTTTAAGCTTTGTCCCAGGAATGGGGTCTGTAATTCAGGGACTTGTAGAAGTTCACAGTGTGAGAGGAATGAAGTGTCCAATCTGCAATCTGAATCTTCCCTATGAAATTTCCACCCGGTGCCCTCCAGCGCAGATTCCCGCACCCACAGTCCCGCCTTACAGGGCAGACCATCTCCTCTCTGACAGTACTACCTGTCTGAATGTTCTGCTTCAAACTGAGTCAAGATACGTAAACCCTGGGTAAAAGAATTCTCAGGTCTGGAGGGAGCACAAGCAAACTATCCCATTTTATGGACGTGGAAACCAAGGCCTGAGGGAGAGACGCACCAGGAATCAGGAGATCTGGCTCTGATCAGCTGTACAAACTGAGAATTGTGACCTGATCTTGTCCAACCTGGGTGGCCCAACTCCTAATTCTGTGAGTGACATGTCTCTGTTACTTTGGAATATTGATTGAAGGTATGTGATTACAACTTTTTATTATAATTTTCTGAGGCAACTTTTTATTATAATCTTATGAGAAGCTAAGGACTGGGTGGATATTTTCCTGGGTTAAAAGTAAAGTTTTTCTTGTTGAAAACTTAGGCATTCAGAAAATTTTCAAGTTGTTTTTATTATGTAGAAACTGTGGATTAGAAACATATTGTATGATGATTGTTCATGATGCTTCAGTGTAATCACTTCAGCAATGTAGCAATGACGCCATTCAGGGGCGTTTTCAAAGTGTGGCCCTGGGCCAGCACCAGTGGCATCTCAGGAAACTCTCACAGGGACAGCCCTGCTCTACTGGATCAGAAGCTCTGGGGCTGGGGCCCAGCAATCCATGCTTTAACAAGCCCGTCCGGGGCTTCCTATTCATGCTGAAGTCTGAGACCCACTGTTATGGAATATTGTCTTCCTGATCTTGATAGTGTGATGGTAAATTTTATGTGTCAATGTGGCTAGGGTATGCTGCCCAGCTGATTGGTCAAACACTAGTCTAGAAGTTGCTGTGAAGGTATTTTTTAAACATTTAAATCAGTAGACTTTGAGAGAAGCAGATTACCCTTCATCATTTGGGTAGGCCTCATCTGATCAGCTGAAGGCATTAAGAGAAATGACCAGGTCCCATGGGGAGGAAAGAATTCTGCCTCCAGACTGTCCTGGAACTCAAGACTGCAACATCAACCCCTGCCAGCATTTCCAGCCTGCCAGCTTACTTTGAAAATTGCCAGCCCCCACGACTGTGTGAGCCAATTCCTAATCTCTTCTCATATATATATATATACCCTATGGCTCTGTTTTTCTGGAGAACTCTGATAAATACAAACAGCATTAGAATCCAATCTCTGCAATTTCTCATTTAGCCCAAGCTCAGCTGCACAATCCTTCTCAGTGCAAGACTCCAGACAACTGCTTTCAATAGGCAGGAGCCAGCATAGGCATGCCACTTAATAGCTGTCCAGGACTTAAGATGGTAACTGGGAGCCTAAAAATTTGTAGGTATACCTGATTTGGCAGAAACCATTTGATTTTAGGCTATTCATTGGAAAATTCTTTATTGAAAAAAATCTAGATTTCAGTGAGAAGTTAAAAAACGGATGGATCCGAATTTGAATCCCTGGTCTAACTTACTCTCTAAGTGGCCTCAGGCAAGTCACTTAACCCATGTGATCAATATTTTCTTCATCAATGAAGCAAGCCGGGAGTGGTAGCTCACGCCTGCAACCCCAATGCTTTGGGAGGTTGAGGTGGAAAGATGGCTTGAGGCCAGGAGTTCAAGACCAGCCTGGGCAAGATGGTGAAACCCCTATCTCTACAAAAAATACAAAAAAATTGTTGGGCATGGTGGCATACACTTGTGGTCCCAGCTACCTAGAAGGCTGAGGTGGGAGGATCGCTTTAGCCCAGGAGGTTGAGGCTGCAGGGAGCTATGATTGCACCACTGCACTCCAGCCTGGGCAACAGAATGAGACCCTGTCTTTAAAAGAAAAAAAAATGAACCAAAGTTTCTAAGGCTTTCCTTCTGTGGCTTTAATAAAGCTTCTAGATTCTCAGGTGCCAATTTATGTCAGGCTTATCATAGGTGCTCAGTGAATAATAGTTATTATGGTTTCAGCTTGTCATTCCCCAAACTGAAGGTATGCCAGAAAGATATTACTGTTAACTGGGAGTCCTAGGTAACTGTTCTCTCTGCTGAATCTGTGATTTACTGTAACACAGTAGAGGTAACATGTTTAATTGTAATCAATACAGCAACATTATTATATGAGCAATGCACTAGGCACTGACTGGAGAGGGATGCATCCTAAGAATGTGGGAGCCACAGCATCAGCCCTTGGTGATGAGCAGTACCAAGGCTATGATGAAGGCTGTCAAGGATGCACCCACATTTCATCATAGAAAGAAGCTAGGCAAGCCATGGGCTCTGAGAATTTCTATTAAAACAATATAGACTTTCAAGGGGAGACGTGGGGCACACAATCTATTGGAGAAGTTATTTGTCGTACATAATTCTAGGGACATGAATGATGTAGGGAAACAATATTATCAAACAACATGATTTTCTGTTTCAACTGAAAGGAAGGGTGGCCTATTCAAATAAGCCCAGATTAGTGTGTGAACATAGCTAAAAGGATCAGCATTTTCCTGTTACTTGAACACTCATAGTGCATTCAATTATATTTTAATGAACTTGAAAAACTGAATTCAATAGAAACAGTTTTGGAAGACTAAGAGGCAAAGCTTAATGATGAAGACATTAGAAAAGTTATATAAACTAATAACTACTAAGAAAAGTAAGGTGGTATTCAAAGATTTCCCCTCCTCAAAGCCCCAAGCCTGGATGGGTTATAGATGCATCTTACTAAATTTCCAGGAACAGTTAATTGCTAATCTTTATAAGTGGTTCCGTAAGATGGGAAAAGAGAAAGTTGTGTAGCTCATTTTATGAGTCTAACGTAATTCATAACTGAAGTATCCGATAACAGCAATAAATATAAAGAAAAGACTTCAATTGATTAGTATATCAACACTGAAGGAAAAACTCAATCTTGGCTAAGTGAATGAAATCTTTTGTTAAGAATGTATTATAAATAAGTAGGGTGCCACCCAGGAATACAATTGGAAAAATTGTCATAAAATCTTTTGTTAAAAATATTGCCATATTAAAAGACTACTGAAGAAAAATTACATGGCAATTAAAATTAATACAGAAATAATACTTTATGAAATTCAACAACTTTTATGATTAAAAAAAACATAGAAAACTAGGAACAGGAGGAAATTTCCTTAACTTGGCAAAAGTTATATTCAAAAAAACCTACCACAAACCTAATATTTAATGGAGAAACATAAGACCCATTTCCTTTGAAATTACAAACAAAATAAGGATGTCCAATGCTATGGTCTGAATGTCTGAGGCCTCCCCAAATTCATATGTTGAAAATTTCAAGACAATGGTATTAAAAGGTGCGGACTTTGGAAGGTGATTAGGTCATGGGGGCAGAATCCTCAGGAATGGGGTTAGGGCCCGAGATCCCCTTATCCCTTCTACTGTATGAGGACACAGTGAGACTGTGTGCAGAAAGCATGCCCTCACTAGACACCAAATCTTTTAGTGTCTTGATGTTGGAATTCCCAGCCTCTAGAACTGTGAACAATACATTTCTGTTGTTTATAAGCCACCCAGTTTAGGGTATTTTTTATAGCAGCCCAAATGGACTAAAACACCCATTCTAACTGCTTCTGTTTGGCACAGTGTTTGAGGTTCTGGCCAATGTTGTAAAAGAGGAGAAAAAAAAAAAAACTTTAAAAGTTGGTGTGTGAGAGAGATTCTAGCTGCTTTATTGAGGGCCAGTGACAGGCAGGAGTGAAGGCGGTGGGGATCGGACCAGACACTAAATCACTCCGGCTTGAGCCGGGGCTGTAGCTATATAGGTGGTGAGAAGTGGTTGGATTTTGGGTAAATTTTGAAGATGTACTTGACAAATTTGTCAAAGGATTTGAAAGTGGGGAATGAGAAAAAAGAGGAGCCAAGGGTAATTCTGTGTTTTTTTGGTTTTGTTGTGCATGTGCTATTTTTAACTCGAGCATTGGGAATTACTAAGATGGGGAGACAGTGGGAAGCATAGTTTGTGGGAATTTTGAAAATGCCAAGTTTGAGATCTCTACTGGATATTTAAGTGGCAATGCCACGAGATAGAGAGGACTCTAGGGTTCAGGGAGGAGGTCTGAGGTACAGGGAGACATTTGAGGGTGGTCAGTGTAGAGATGAGATTCAGAGCTATGAAATCCAGTGAGCTCACCAAAGGAGGCGAGTTAGAGAAAAGAAGACTTGAGTTTTAGGGCGCTGCCAGTTGAGAGGTTGGGGCAATGTTGGGGGAAGGAGAAAGACCATCCAAGAAAGTATGAGGAAAACTACAGGCACACGGTGTCCCAGAGGTCAGGTGGAGAAAGCTTCTGTAGAGAAAATGCTCAGTGATGATATTTTCTGAGAGTCTGAACACGTGACAAAAGGGAGTGAATCCTTTTCTCCTTCCCTTCCTCCCTTTCTACCTCCTTCCTTCCTTCCCTCCACAAGGGTGTAAATTCCTCTGTCCCTCCCTCTCCTTCCTCCCTGCCTCTCCTTCTCCCGTCCCTCCCTCCCTTCCTCCCTTCCTCCTTTCCTTCCCTCCTTCCTCCCTTCCTTCCCTCCTTCCTTCCTTCTTTCCCTCCTTCCTTCCTGTCTTCCTTCTTTATAAATGTTTACAGCTTTATTTAGGTAGAAACAACACAGAATAAATTGCACATGGTTAAAGTGCATGATCTAAGTTCTGACATATGTCTACATCTATGAAATCACCACTACAATCACTATAGTGGCCTATCTGTCACCCCACACATTGCCCCCTGTCCCTTGTAATCCTCCATTCTGCCCTCCCCATTGCATCTCTGCACATGGGAAGACTCTCCACAAAATATCTGCTTTCCATCAGTATAGCTTAGTCTGCTCGAATTTTATATAAATAGCTTCTAACAAAACCCCTTTTTTTTTTGTCTGGCTGCTTTCACTCAGCATAATGATTATGAGTTTTTTCCACGTTGTTGCTTGTATCGATGGCTCATTCCTCTTTACTGCTGAGTAGCATTCCACTGAATGAATCACCACTTTAGCTTATCACAAATAGTTCCTCCTATATATTCTTATAGAAGATTCATTGTTTTGTTTTGAGTGAATTTTGGTAGGTGCTGCAAAATATGAATTTAATTCATTTTGATTCATATGGATATCAAATTGTTTCCATTTGATAGACTGGAATAGACTATCTTTTCCACGTTGGATTACCTTTGCACCTTTGTCAAATCTCACTTGTTCTTATGTGTCTGGGCCATGTGTAGCTCTTCCTGTTTAGGGACATCTGACTTTCAGAATCACTTTGTCAGTTTCTGCAAACTCCCTACTCCCTGCTTTGGGGGCTTATATGGGGACTGATCATTTCTTTTTACTGCTGAGTGGCATTTCGTTGAATGAATCGCCTCAGTAAGCTTCTCACAAATAGTTCTCTCTCTATTTTCTTCTAGAAGTTTCTTTTTTTTTTTTTTGCATTTTGGGGGCAAATTGACATATTAGTGGTATTAGATATTCAAGTGGAGATGCCAGGAGATAGAGAGGAATCTAAGGTACAGGGAGGGGGTCTTTTGATCTTTAGATCAATTTAAGGGCAAATTGACATCTTAGTGGTATTATACTTTCTGATCCATGAATGCAACGTATCTTCCATTTTTTGAGCTCTTTAAAATTTTTTTCTGAGCAATATTTTATGGTTTTTAGTGTACAGTTCATTCATATCATTTGTTAAATGTATCCCTAAGTGTTTCATATTTTTGATGCTATTTTAAATGATACTAGATTTAAATTTTAATTTCTGATTGTCATTGCTAGTGAAAATATAAAACAATTGGTTTTTACATTAAACTTGTACTTTAAAACCTTCCCACACAGAAACCTCCAGGCCCAGATAACTTTATTATCCAACTTAGGAAGAATGAACATCAATTCCATACACACTCCTGGAAAATTGTAAAAGACAGAACACTTCTCAAATTGTTTTACTCTGGTACCATGACCAAAGACATTACAAAGAACGAAAACTATAGACTAATATCTCTATGAACATAAACGCAAATTTTGTGTGTGTGTGTGTGTGTATATATATGTATGTATGTATATACACTGTATTTTATCCTGCAACCTTATTAAACTCACTTATTAATTCTAGTATCTTTTTGTGTAGGCCACACTGAATTTTCAATATAGAAAATCATGTTATCTATGAATAAAGACAGTTTTACTTCTCCCTTCTAATCTCAGTGCCTTTTCTTTCTTTCTCTTGCTGTATTGTATTTGCTAGAAAATGTTGAAAAATGTTGAAAAGAAGTTGTAAGAGTACATAGTTTTGTCTTGTTCTTCATCTTAGGGGAAAAGCATTCAGTCTTTTAGTATTAATCGTAATGTGAACAGAAGGTTTTGTAGAGGCTGTGTACCAGGTTGAGGAAGCTCCTTCTACTCCTAGTTTGTTGATAGAGTTTATGTCCAGAATGGATGTTAGATTTTTGAAAATGCTTTTACTATGTCTATTGTGACACTTATGTGGTTTTTCTCTTTTAATTTCGAAATATGCTGAATCACATTAATTGATTTTCAAATTGTAAATCAACCTTGCATTTCTGGCATGTAACTCATTTGGTCATGATCTTTCATACTGTTGGATTTGATTCCATTTGCTGAAATTTTGTTTAAAGTGTATTTTGGCATAAAGTGTATATATAGAGGCCAGGTGCGGTGGCTCATACCTGTAATCGTAGCACTTTGGGAGGCCAAGGTGGGCAGATCACTTGAGATCAGGAGTTTGATACCAGCCTGGCCAATGTGGTGAAATCCTGTCTCTACTAAAAATACAGAAATTAGCTGGGTGTGGTGGCGTGCCTGTAATCCCAGCTACTCGGGAGGCTGAGGCAAGTGAATCGCTTGAACCTGGGAGGCAGAGGTTGCAGTGAGCCGAGATCATGCCATTGCATTCCAGCCTCGGGGACAAGAGCGAAACTCCATCTCGAATAAAATAAAATAAAATAAAATAAAATAAAATAAAATAAAATACAGTGTATATACATACATACATATATATATACACACACACACACAAAATTTGCATTTATGTTCATAGAGATATTAGTCTATAGTTTTCGTTCTTTGTAATGTCTTTGGTCATGGTACCAGAGTAAAACAATTTGAGAAGTGTTCTGTCTTTTACAATTTTCCGGGAATGTGTATGGAATTGATGTTCATTCTTCCTAAGTTGGATAATAAAGTTATCTGGGCCTGGAGGTTTCTGTGTGGGAAGGTTTTAAAGTACAAGTTTAATGTAAAAAATAGACATAAGGCTAATTCAGATTATCTGTTTACTCTTAAGTGCCGATAGTGTCTTTCAAGGAATTTATCCATTATATTTAATTTGTCATATATATTGGTCTTAAGTTTATCATAATATGCTCTTGATTTTCTTTTTAACATCTGTAGAATCTATAGTGATAGATATCACAATTCCCATTCCTGATGTTAGTAATTTGAGTCTTTTCTCTTTTTTGGGGGGATCAACCTGACCAGGAGTTTATCAATTTTATTGATCTTCTAAAAACAAACAAAGAACTCCAGCTTTTAATTTCATTGATTTGTCCCTTTTGTTTTTCTCTTTTCTATTCCACTGATTTATGATACGATCTTTCTTTCTCTCTTTCTCTTCCTTTCCTGCTGTAATCAATCAATCTTTCTCTCTCTTTCTCTTCCTTTCCTGCTCTGATCTTTCTTTCTCTTTTTCTCTCTCCTTTTCCCTTTCCCTTTCCTTTCTTCTTTCTTTCTTGAGACAGAGTCTCTGCCACCCAGGATGGAGTGCAGTGGTGCGATCTCTGCTCACTGCAGCTTCCACGTCTCGAGCTTAAGCTACTCTCCTGCCTCAGCCTCCCAAGTAGCTGGGATTATAGGTGCACGCCCCCACGTCCAGCTAAATTTTGTATTTTTAGTAGATACGGGGTTTCACCATGTTGGCCAGGGTGGTCTCGAACTTCTGACCTCAAATAGTCTGCCCATCTCGGCCTCCCAAAGTGCTGGGATTACATGCTTGAGCCACTGCGCCTGGCCTATGCTCTGAATTTTCTTGTTTCCTTTCTTCTTACTTTGGGTTTAATTCGCTCTTAAGGCGGAAGCTGAGATTTGAGATCCCTCTTCCTTTCTAACCTAGTATATGCTAACATTTTCCCTCTAAGTATTGCTTTAGCCAAATCCCACCCATTTTGACAGGTTGTGTCCTGGCACTTCGTCCACTGATTGCATTTTCTTTTCATTATGGGTAATTTTTTTCTCCCTCACTTCATGCATGGTCATTTTTTACTGGTTGGTATACATTGTCACTTTTTTCTTGTTGTGTGCTGGATATCTTTGTTTTCCTGTATGTATTTTCGGGCTTTGTTCCGGGATACGGTTAAGTTACTTTGTAACAGTCTGATGCTTTCCGGTCCTGCCTTTGACGTTTCTCAGATGGGGATAGAGCTGCGTTTAGTAGTAACTGCTCCCACCCCTGAAGCAGGGCTGTCCCGTGCCTCCTGAGTGGTGGGCCTGCAGTCCGGCTGATGGAGGAGGAGCTGTTCCCGCCCTGTGTGTACACAGGGTGATCATCCCTCCAGCCCCACGGGGATCTTTCTGGGCCTCTGGCGGCTTCCTCGCCTGCACGTGCTGAGCCGCTCTGCTGCACCCCGGCCGCAGCCTTTGTGGATCACTGGAGTTGTGTCTGTGCAGCCCCCTCTTCCTCCAGGGACGCCGTGCCTGCCCTGAGGACTCGGCTTAGTCCCTCAACTCATGAGGTTGCGCTCATGGGGTCAAGCCCTGTCCAGGTCCCCACACCGTGCTGTGGCCCGGAAACTCTCTGGGCGGTAGGATCACTGTCCTCTGCGTCTGGTGTGCTGGGTTTTGAAAATAGTTGTCTCTATAGTTTTGTCGGTTTCCTCCTGCTTCTTTCAGGTGGGAGGATAACTCTGGTCACGGTTATCCATTTTGGCCATTTCAACCTCATGGCAATCTAACAGGTAGGGACTGTTCTTCCCTCCACGTGACACAGGAGAAATCTTCCGCAGGCTGTTTTCAGTGACTTCCCAGGGCAGTCTTCTGGGAGGCGGCGGTGTCGGATAGAGTCGGCTTCGCTCGGAGCGCTCCGGTTCTGGGCTCCCGCGCGGCGTCCGCCAGAGGGCAGCAGAGGCCCGGGACGTTTGCACAACGCCCGGCTTTGCACTAGTGGCCTCGTTCTCGGGATCCGTGTTTTCGCTCCCATCCTGTCACTGCTTTTGTCTCCACTCCTGGTGAATGCTTAGCTCTAGGCTTGGTTGCCGCACAACTTTGCGTCTTGGACGCAGGGCCAAGACGCGTCTGGATGCTTTGTGACGAGTCAGCCGAGAGCAGCAGTCACGGGGCTCCTGGGATCCGGACTCGCCTCCTGCGTCTTGGCTCCGCCTGCCCCTTAGTTTGGCTTTGTTCTCAAGCTGGTGTCCCTCGTGGTTCCAGCCTCACACATCACACCCTCCGGAACGAGAGAGAGACTCTTTCCAAAGTCATTAAGGAGGAATACCGGCTTCGCTGGGTGGACCCACCTTGGGACACACGCCGTATCCTCCCAGCAAACCCAAGAGCTGCTGATTGCTGCAGCGAGGCTTGGCTTGGGCTGGGATCCTGATCATTCTTGAATCAATGTTGTTTGCGCGAAGGAGATGAGATTCTACTAATTAGCCCAAACTAGTGTGACTTACCCCTGCAGCTGGGGTGGGGGCCAAACCCCTCAAATCACATCCACTCCACATTAGGGAAGGAGTGGAATGCTAGTGAGCCTTCCCACAGTGTTCAGGGCGTTGTCAAAGACAGAAGCGCCCAGAGGCCAGCGAGTGTCAGGGCAGAACGCTCAGGCCATGCGCGCTGACGAGCACTCAGTGTGCGACCAGGTGGCCAAAAGCTCACTGCACAGGCTCCGCCCTTTGAAGCAGAGGCAGCCCGTGGGTGCGCAGGCTTGGCCAGCTCTGCTTTGCGAAGGAAGGATGACGGGAGCTGGATCCGACACTTTTGTAGACAGCCTAGCTCATCTGCTCTCTTAAAATGAATTAATCATCCACCAGGCGTTGTGTGAGGACTGCATACGTGCCAGCAGGACTTCAAAGAATGTCCTGTTTGCTAGGGAGAGAAACAAGAAAACCAATAAATGCAATATAGCATCAGACATTCAGAGAGAAAGAAACGTATATGGAACTGAGGTTGCTGAAAGGGAGACCACACTTTCCCTAGCCCGGGGAGGCTAAGAAATGCAGTCAAGAGGAGGATGTTCTCAGAACGTGAGGCACATGGAGGAGAATGAAGTGGGTGTGGGAAAAGGGTGTTCCCGCGTCCTGGGGAAATAGGTGCAAAGACACAGGCAATTTAGAAAGCCTGTCACTTTGGGGGCAGCCTTTCTTTCTTTTTTAAGCAACTCAGGATTTTTACGTTGGTTGAAGTTACCTGATGATTTCAAATCAGTGCTGACGTCATGCTTAAAAGAAACAAAAGGTCAAAGAAAGAGTATGGTAGGAGTAATTCAGGTGGTTACTTTGAACAGTTTCTATAGACAAGAACTCCGCAGCCACTTCCACGCACACCACAAGCCCCAGCTACTCTCAGGTGCGGGAAGGGCAGAGTCCTCCGCCAGGGGAGCCACCTGGTGGGGGCCAACCGCAAACCGTGTGTGGTGTGGAAAAGCTGCAATTCCTTTGCTCTCCAGCCTAACTCATACTCACTGGATAGGGTATAAAAAGGTCTGTAAAAGACCTTCACAAACTAAAATCTGGTTATACCTGCAATCTGGCTTGGCAATTCATGGATCGCTGGCTCCCCGTCCCTCTGCACTCACAATGACTGCAGGGTGGGACGGTTTCTCCGCTTTTTGAAAAAGGAAATCTGCTTTCCTAGATCTTGATGGAATATACAAAAATGGTTTAGTGCCATAGGCTCCTTCTCTAAGCAGGCAGCTCAGGGAGCTGATGTCAATTGGTTACTCTTGTAGAAACTTCGTGAACTACAGTAAACCATTCGCTAAGCCTTTCTGACATCTGGAGCAGCCTCCTTCCTGCCACTGCCTTTTCTCTTGGCAGGAACACAGACCCTAGAGAGACAAAGGGTGGCAGAAATCACCGGAAGCTGTAACATACTGCAGCTGCATGGAGACCTGTGTCTGTTCATACTCCTCAACTCTCGGCTCCTGGTGGGCTTGTCTTTGTACCCCATGGAGCCCACCCAGCTTTAAGCCAGTGCCAATATGCATTTTAAATCAAACTTTAATGGATTTAAGATGCATATATTCTCTTTCTCTATACTCATGGCATCAGGATCTCAAAGACTTCTCAATATTTTTTCATTTACTCATTCATTTATGCAAAAAATATTTTTAGACCCTGTGCTGGGTACAATAGTGTACAAAGCCAGATAGAATTGCTGTGTTCATAGGGCTTGGCATCAAGCAGGAAGATCAATACACAGGGTGCAAGGGACATGAAGCCTGGTCACAAAAGTCTTCCTGGAGAAATGGGCGCTCAGCCTGAAGGCAGGAAGGCAGGGCCTTGGCCAGAGGCAGGGGGAGTCTGGAGTGAGCAGAGATCTGCAGGGGTTGTGTGTGGAGGAGCCAGGCCAGCCTTGAGAGCCTGTGGTGCTCTTGAGCCTGTCAGCTGTAGCTGGGGCTGGGAGGCTTTGGTCAGGGTTCGTGGGAAAGCAGAAGTGCTCCAGCTATTTCAAGTAGAGAGAGATTTAATATGGGGAGCCAGGGCCTTCTCAACCATGGGAGGGAGTTGGGGAGCAGACATCAGGAAGACTGGCTCATGACATTGAGAAAAGAAATTGAAAGGAAGTGGTCACCGGGAACCCCAGCAGCCTGCAGTGCCCAAGCAAGTTGCTCTCAGGGGAACACCTGGAACTCCGAAAGCTGTGTGCCCCTGGAGGTCAGCCACCTGCAGTGCCCATGGGGGCTTCTCAGAGGAAGCCCTGGGAGGCCAGAGAGAGAGTGCTGCTGATGGCTGTGGCTGCAGGACGGAGAAAGACACTCCATCTGACACCCTAGAATGTGGGCTACTCGCAGGCTGAATCTAACCTGGCCTCCAGCGGAACAGTGATTCTGTGGCTTCAGACATGTCCCTGAGAAGCAGAGGATGGTGTAGCAGGCACCAGAAAATGCTGATGATGACGATGATCCAGCAAAATAGTTGGTGGAGAAGGAGCTGGGCTCCTGTCTTGCCTCTGCCACTTACCGGCTGTATGCCTGTTTCTAGGCCTCAGTTTCCTCCTCTGTAAAGTGGGGATGACAGTACTACCTGCTTCACGCAGATTGTAAAACATTAGACAAGATAATGAGTAAAGTTTTTAACATATTACTTTGCATGTATGTTTTGGTGGTTTCTAGTTATTATTATTCATAGTGATTTTTTCGGTAATTATATATTGAAAAAGCTGAAAACCATTAAAGAATGTTAAAAACACAATGAAAATGTGCTTATCTTTTTAAAAAGTTGCAGTAGCTTTGGGAAGTCACCAGGAATGGCAGCCACGTGGCTTCAAACTGACTGCTGTGTGGCAGGAACCGCCAGGGTGGGGCTGGGTCCAGCTCAGAGTCATCCTGCTGGGCTTTCAGCCCCCAATCCTTATCAAGTCATTGTGAATCTCAGCGCATTCCAATGGGCCATGTGCATGATGCCTGTGGAGGGGTGGGGTGGTTCCCTCCACTTTGGCCCAAGGAGAGTTTGCCTTTCCCAAGACTCTGGCCAGTAGAGTTCAAGTGGTGTAATTTTCTTCATCTCTGAACTGTTTCCAGGAGTTTGCAGAGCCTTCTCCTTCCTGGCTTCCTTCTCTGCCTTGGGGGTGCCTGTGGCCACAAGAGCCCTGAGCAAGGTTTGCACTCCCAGTCTGGGGATAAACAGGAGGACCTGTCTGATGGGAGCAGCTGCCAAGCAAGGGTAGGGACGGGAGAGAACCCCCAAACAGAGCAGGTGTGGCGTCCGGGTGGGCCAGATGAGCAGGGGTCCAAGGTCAGGTTCACAGGCTCAACAAGAAACTTTCGCTTGGAAACCTGAAAAAGGAATCAGGACCGAGGGACCTAACCACAGAGACACCGAAGGCCCAGACAACAGGCTCAGGTGGGAGTGTGGCTCTGAATGCGGCTTGAGCCTCTAGGCCTCTAGGCCCCAGGGCCTGAGCCTTCAGGACCAGGATCTGGAGCTCCTGTCCTGCTATACCAAAGGTGCTGCTGTAAACACTGTTCTGGTTTTAACTGTTTAATCCCACACCAACTCTAGGAGGCAGGTGCTATTTAATATCATCTCCAGTTACCAAGGAAGAAACTGAGATTCAGAAAGAGAAAGTCACCTGCCCAAGGTCGCACAGCTTGTGAGCCACAGGGCTGGGACCTGGGCAGCCTGGCTCTGGAGGAAGCGTCAGGCACCAGGGTTCCTGCAGGGGCCTCTGTGCACTTTCTCATTCCTGTGGCCTGAAGCTCATCCTGAGGTCAGCTGGGAGACTGTGCAGCCCTCTTCAAAGGCCCATCTGCGGAATTTGCGAGGCTTTGAACCATTTATTGATTGTAGAAGACAATCAGCCCAGAGAGAGGTGAGATGTTCTGATAGGACAGTCAGCAGGAGCCTAGTACAGCACTGAGTGTGAGTGTGTGTGTGTGTGTGAGAGTGTGTGTGTGTGCGCGCGCGCGTACACTCAGAAAAAAGCAAGTTCCTACTGTGGCAAAGAATAGAGGGTAAAAATGCAAACATGCTGAGTACCCCTCTGACAAAATGAAATGAGTTCTTTCTATTATTCGTTTTTTTCTTTACCATTTTAATGGAGGCAACATTGCCCCAGGAAATAAATGGACATTAAATCTCCACGTTTTGGGATTTTCCGGGCATTTTTAAATCATGAAAGTACTATTTACAGCTACATGCTCACACACACACCTTACACACACACACACACACACACACGGGGAGGGTCAGAGACAGCAGACAATGGCACCTGGCCCAGCGGGGTCCCCTGGATGGGGAGGCAAGTGCAGTGTGTCAATCACTTAGAGGGGCAAAGGTGGGCTAGAGGGAAAGTCCCCAACCCCTGAAGATGGTGGGACTGAACAGGAGAGACCTTCATCCCTGTCACTTTCCTCTAAGCTCCATACCAAGTGGAAGTCACGAAGGTTAGGGTCCTGTTGCTCATCCATAAAACGAAATATGGTGATGACAGTGATGGGACTAAGTCACACTCAGGTTGAGTTGTCCAGTACCTGTGACACAGACACTGCAAGAACAGACCCTCTGGGTGTTAGGGACAGCAGCCTCTGTCCCAGGGCACCTGTGAGAGTTGGAAGTGGTGCTTGGTAGATGGCATTGCGTGGATGGGCACTGGGGGAATCACATCTCCGGTTGGTCCCTGTGCAGCACACAGAGAAAGATGGCTGCATGGACCTCACTTGATGGCTGTGACAGCCTCAGCTCACTTGGCTTCCCACACAGGAGACCTGCAAGGCCACTCACAAAGGGCGATTGATTTAGTGGCTCAGGGCGCTGGGATGGAAGGGCCTGGGAAGTCCTTCAGTGATGACCCTTCTCTCTGCGTGGCCCTAGGCCCCAGCTTTCCCCCTTCTCCCAGTCCTAGCACCTGACACTCATCTCTTCTCCCCAATCCTCTTTTCTCTTTCTAATCTGTGAAAGAAAAAGTAGTCCCCACTTCCCTGGGGCTTTACCTTTAGAATTCCAAATTGTTTTACCACAACTTGGCTCTGGTAAATTCCAAGTTTTGACTTTTCTCTCTATTGTTTAATATGTGAATTTCAAGACCTAGCTTGGAAGTTGAAGAACTGAATATTTAGGATTTTATTCCCTTGTGTTCCTGCTACATAACTCCTGATTCTCTTTCCTGCAGAACAGGCTAGAGGGTGAGTCACTGTCTCAGTCAGCTTGAGTTGCTGTAACAAATACACCCCAGGCTTGGAGGCTTAAACAGCAGACATTTACTTCTCAGAGTTCTGGAGCTGGGAAGTCCAGGATCAAGGCACCGGCAGATGTGGTGTCCAGGGGGCCTTTTTCTGGGTTTGGGATGGCACCTTGCTGTGGTCTCACATAAGGGAGAGCAGGGAGGTAGGGAGCAAGCTAGCTCAGGTCTCTCTCTCTCTTTTTTTTTTTTGAAACAAGAATCTTGCTCTGTCACCCAGGCTGGAATGCAGTGGTGTGATCTTGGCTCACTGCAACCTCTGCCTCCTGGGTTCAAGTGATTCTTCTGCCTCAGCCTCCCGACTAGCTGGGACTACAGGCATGTGCCACCATGCCTGGCTAATTTTTTGTATATTCAGTAGAGATGTGGTTTCACCATGTTAGCCAGGATGGTCTCGATCTCCTGACCTCGTGATCCACCTGCCTAGGCCTCTCAAAGTGCTGGGATTACAGGCGTGAGCCACCGCGCCCGGCCCTCAGGTCTCTTATAGGAGCACTAATCCCATCATGAGAGCTCCATGCACATGACCTCATCACCTCCTGGAGTCCTCACCTCCAAATACCATCACATCGTGGTCAGGCTTCAACATGTCTACTCCAGGAGGATGCCAACATTCAGCCCATAGCAGTCATGTACCTGAGGTTGTGATAAAATAAATACACAAAATAACATTTCTATCTATCACCATCCTCCTCCTTTTTGACTGTTAGCTGGACTGGCCAGCACCTTGAGGATGGTGGGTTTGCTGGCATTTCCCGGCAGGCAGTGGGGGCCCTGATGATGGGCTAAGAGACCCAGTGGCCCTGACTCTGTCTCTTAAGCCCTTGACCCTGTGGCCTTTAGTGAAGCTCAGTGCAGTTATCAGGACCCCATGACTCGTCAGCTCCCCAGTTCTTCCCAAGGATGTTTACAGACCAACTTACACCAGCAATAGCTTTTTAAACCCCCCATGAGGAATTCCCACAGTCTACCCATAATGTCCCAGACCCCCGTCCCCAGCCATGCAATCACTAGCGTCTTTATATGTAAAGAGAAGTTAGTAAAACCTTGCCCTGCTGAATTCATGGGATTCTTTTAAGAGCCCAGCAGTGGTAGATGGGAAGTTCTTTGTAAACGGAACCACGCTGGGACCACTTGCCCTTTTATTCAGGGTCTTGACTTTTCCTTCCTGGCCCTGCCGTCCCCCTGCAGTGCACTCTCCTGACCCTAGGTGGCAGCAGCACCCCGGCTCCCCTGGAGGGAGGCCTGCTCCGGATGCAGGCTAAGGTCAGGATGCAGCCTAATTAGCTGAACAGTTTGCAGCCCTGCTCAGCAAAGAAACCCTTGGGGTGCGGGAAGAGTGTGACTCACATTCTTGTTTCCTTGATAAAGGAGAATGTTTTGAGAGTCATTCTAGCGCTGTGGCCTGGGGTCACACCATCCAGACACTTGGCTTCTCTTCCTTCCCCAGTATCCCTCAAGACATTTTTTTTTAAAATCCTCACTCCCCCAGACCCCCCTCAAATGCACCAATAGGCTCAGTCAGAACAAGGGCTCAAGAGTCTGCCCGAATAAAGACTCTTCTGTGTCCACAGGCTCAATGTGAGCATCCCTGTCCACACCCGGGCCTGGCCAGACCCAAGGGCTTTCTTACAGATGCGTGAAACGTCAGCATTGAAAGGGCTGGGCAGAGCATCTAGTCTGATGGGAATTTGACAGGGGTAAACTGTGCCTGAGAACCCAAAAGAGGCAGGGAGGGAATGAGCGTTTCCTGATCACTTGCAGCGTGCAAGCCCTGCGTGAGGTGTCCGTACACCTGCTCACTCTTCCAGAACAGCCGTAGGATGGGGTAGGTGAGGGAAGTGGGTTTCAAATGGAAAAAATGGCTGCACAAGAGAGCACAGGTAGCTTCAAGATGACAGTAGCTCAGCTCATTCATGGATTTATTTTTCCCGCAAATATTCGCCCTGGTGTGTTTCAGTGCCCAGGCCTGGGGACATCCCAGCTGACCCCTGCAGGGCTGGGGGCTCTAGCTCAGGCCCACTGTCATGGCTCTGATGGCTCAAGGGTGCACCTGGTCCCGTAATGCCTCCCAAGGGCATCGGCCATGCCTCTCAGATGATACCATTCCTCACCTTCCTTGTGTGCTGGTTCCTCTCCTTCTGACCTTGGTTCTTCAGCCTCAGCTTATCTCTTCCTTCCCAGAGCTGGTGCTGACTTGAGCCCCCATGGCCTTGCCTTGGAAAATATGACAATGGCTGTAAACATTTGGCCAGAGAACTGTTCTTTCATGGGGCCACAAAAGAACGTGTGGCCTCCTGATAATGCCCATGGCTGGTGCAGGCTTGGGGAAGGAGGCCTCTTGCAGAACCAACCCTAAAGATGCTGTAGCACCACTGACCCCTTGCGCATACATATGCTGCTGACTGTCTCTTGGCTTGAGAAACTTCATTCATTGACATGTTTCCCAGGGCACCTGTGTCCCCTTGGAATCTGGTTTATCTCCAGACAAAAAAACACATGGTTCCTATTTTCCTCAAGCAGCTCCTGGTTCCATACTGGTCATTGCATGGAAGGTTGAACAGGAGCATTGCCTAATTCTGCGCATCTGAGTGAGAGCACAGGCCCATCCGGGAGGTCTGCCCCAAATGCAAAGTGCTTGTCACATTACAGGCAATCAACGAAAGGAAGCTGCCTCACGGTGTCAGCATGGGTTGCATGTCTTATAAATATACATTGGATCTCTTGCAACAAAGGCTCTGTAGAGTCTGAAGGGACCTGGGAGGGATCTAGTTTTGGCTTCTGGTGGTGGAACATCGGGCATCAACCTGGCAAGGCACTTTGGGCAAGGGGTTTGTTCTCTTCGTCTCTATGAGAGATAATTGCCATCTTTAGTGTTCATGATTCATTTGTCCACTTCATTCTGCTGGCTGAGCCTGGAATGACACCACACGCTGGAGACAGCTTGATGAACAGAACAAGACATGGCTCCCAACCTGGCACTTTGTTGTCTGATGGAGAGCAGGGAAGCCAAGAAGGAAATAGGATGCTGAGAGGTGAGGCTGGGCCATGTAAGGCCTTCTGGGCCATGTGAAGGATTTGCATCTTTAGCTCAAAAGCAATGTGAAGTGTTTGAAGGGATTTTAGGAGGTGAGTAATACAATCAGGTTTGCATTTCACTATTAAGTGGATGATTTGGATGGAGACCTCCAGATCTGGAGGCCTGGAGAATATTGGTCTAGGCAAGGATGGTGGCACACAGGATTAAGGCAGTGAGGGTGGAGATGGAAAGAGTGAACAGATTTGAGAGATGTTTAAGAAGCTAAAAGTGTAACCTGCTCCCGCCAGAGTATCTGTTCAACCAATGGCAAAGTCAATTCAATGGATTACGTACCGGGCGTGGGATCCTGTGTTCCAACTTCCTTGTTGTACAAGAGATAGGTTGCAGGTCTGAGGGCAAAGGAACTTCTGGGGGTCCACAGCAAGTGATAGGCAGAGCCAGGGCCGAGACTGGTGTAAACACATGGGGACCACACTGGGGACTCACAACAAAGCCCAGTGCTGGACAAGGCCCTCTCTAGGCCTCTCCCTGGGGATATCTGGGTCCTCTCCTTTCCTCTCCCTGGAGCAAGCCCCATCATCCCAGCAGGGAGAGGAAAGGAGAGGACCCAGGTCTGCAGCCTCCAGAGGCATCTGCTTACCAGGGGACCTGGGGAGTGAGGAAGAGTATAGGAGCAAGCATGGAGTGGGGCCTCTGCTCAGGCCCTGCCCCTTCTTTCATGGCGCCTACAGCACATCTTTCAGCAAAGGATGCGACAGGCAGCAGGGTGGGGAATCTGAGAACAACCAGGCATTTGATGCCTCTGGGGGCAGGGCAGATAATGAGATGCAGGCATGAGCCCAGGGGGCTGTTTGCGGTCCGGTCTGCCCTCCTTCTTGGCACTGAGGCCAGACTTAAAGGTCAGGAGGACGTTAGACCCTCTCATCTGGGGCTCTCCTTGCAGCCCCTCCCCTCCGCGCTCCTCTTCCAGCCCCTGCACGCTTCTGCCGCACCAGCTTCAATGCCTCTATTGTCGCGGCAGCTGCAGCACTGGGGGCTCTGGCCCTCTCTCCCTCTTCTCCCCTCCTGCAGGCCCCCATGGGTGGGGAGCTGAGCAGCTCCTTCCTGTTTTCTGTACCCTCAGACCCAGAACGCCTGGTTTCTGGTCCCCCTCCTCATTCCGGGCAGGTGGCTGCTGGTGACCTGGCTCCAGCTCCCTCTCCCGCCTCTTCTGGGTGGATGCCCTGAGTGACACAGGAAAGTTTCCCCAAGCAGGTGGACTCCTGGGGCCGCCGGGACCTGCTCTCTCCCTCCACAGGAGATTCCTGCCTGTAGATCTTGGCTTTCCTGCAGGATCCACACTGGAGGGAGGGAAGGGGTAGACCCTGGGTGCTTTCGGCTGTAGCATTTAGATTCAAGGAGAGAAATGGAGAAAGAAAGAGAGAGAGAGAGATTGCACAAAAGCATTTTAAAAGAAACCACCTTTATTCTCTTATTCTCCAGCTGGGTACACCAAGCCTGATAAAATCCAACTTTGGAGCCATAT
This sequence comes from Nomascus leucogenys, assembly GCF_006542625.1. Taxonomy (NCBI): domain Eukaryota; kingdom Metazoa; phylum Chordata; class Mammalia; order Primates; family Hylobatidae; genus Nomascus; species Nomascus leucogenys. The sequence goes on along the minus strand of NC_044398.1, from coordinate 42,220,471 downwards.
GATGTAAATGGAGAAGTCTTTCACTTTGGTATGAGACTTAAACAAGTGGTCTCTCTTTTCTGACTTTGACTTCCTTATCTGTTAGCAGGGTCTCATGCCTCTCCCAGCTCTGCGGGTTGCTGTGAGTCCCAGGACACCTAGAAGCAAACTCAGGAATGAATGACTCGAGCCACGTCCGTGCTCTGTCCAGGCTGCCCTTCCCCACCCCTGCCTGCTATCACAGTGCCATTAAGTTTAAGTGACAAAGCAAGGATTTAAATTAAAAAGGCAAAAATTTCACGGAGAGTTGGGCATTTGAGCTGGGCAGAGAGCTTACCTGAAGTGCTGGCAGCCCTGGAAGCACAGCCAGCTGGCTGCCCAGATGTACTGAGCCAGTGCAAAGCTTGACACAATGGAAAGATGGTTGCTCTCTGTCCCCTGGTCTGAGCTGACAGCAAACCCCAGAGAGGCAGTGGACATGCAGAGGAGGTGGGAGTCCTGACGTTAGGGCCCTGAGCAGCAGGCAGCAGTGCACAGCAGAGCAAAACTGTGTTCCTTCACGGGGCTTCCCCTGGCCCTGGGGATGAGCTCATGCAAAGACCCAGAGTGGGCAGCAAGCCTTAAATTGGCCAAGTCCAGCCCCAGGACACCCTGTCCCACCACCCCCATGAGGCCAGCCCTCAACACTTGGTGACTATGGACTTTCTTAGGGTGCCCTGGGAAGCTGCCACCTTAACTTGATGCCAGCTCCTGGGGAGAGCCAGGCGGTGCCCTCACTGCCTTTGGAGGGGAGAGTCTAGTGCTCAGGGGCACACTGATGCCAGGGGCCCTCCTGGAGCCATGAGGAGTCAGAGAGCAGGTCCAGTGCTATGAATCAGAAACCCCAGCTGAGGAAGGGTCTGGGGAAGGCATTAGACAGCCTCTTGCCAGCCCATGCTGTCCTCTAGCTGGAGTCTTCAGAAACTCTTTGTGCTGCCAGAGGAGGCATCTCCAGGGAACCCCCCACTCCTCTTCACTCTTTACAAGCTGCTGTGAAAAGATCAGGTGGCAGAGGCCATGCATGGAGTGTGGGAATGGCTGGGGCAGGCTGTTCAGCTCTCTGGGCCCCTCCGGTCCCCACCTAACCCTACCCCCTGGCTCTGGGTGAGGTGCTGACATGAGGTACAAAGCTGGGAAAATGGGGCTGGACGTGTGCTTGGTACACTGTGTGTGGACGCTAGAGGCACCATGAGTTGATGTGCCAGGCTTTGGCAACTGCTGTGCAGGAGAGGGCACCGTGTGCACAGGAAGTGAAGGCGGGGACAGAGAAGTTCTGTGAGCCCAGGCTGAATGGGCCTGGCAAGGAAGCAGAGGCTGCCAAGGAAACACATAGTGCTAGTTCAGGATCACTAGGAAGGCCTGGAGACCACAAACAATTCCCCTCCAGGTCCACAGATGTTGAGAATTTCAGCACAGCAGTTGCTTTTCTTTGGCTTAAGGTACTACCTCTATGGTAGATACTGCCCAAGGCCATCCCTTCCCCATCTTGTTAGCTGATATATATATGTATATATATATATGTGCTCAGGTATATATATATATATATATATACACCTGAGCACCTTATGCCTGAATAGATATGTCTATTCAGGCATAGGGTGCTCAGGCTGCAGTATGCATGGGGGATGCTGGGCCCCTCCAAGGCTGAAGGCTCAAGGGCTAACCCCAGCCTAATAATCATGGTCATTCAGTTTTTGTCGCTAGTGATTGCTTTACTAAGGGGCAGGGATATTAACTTTGTTATTGAGGCTTGATAGGATGTTTACCTGGAATGTTCTCAAAAGGGTGTGGGTGAGAACTCTCATTTCTGCTTTGGCTGAATCTCTTCATGTCTGCCTGTGATGCCTGGGACTGTGGCAGCTGTTTTATAATCATGAAGCAACAAGTTTAAGGATGAAGTCAATAGGCTTGGAGGATTAATGCGAAGAGGTGGAACGAACTTGAGTTGTTCAAGACATCTTCGAGCCAACCTCATAGCCACCATAGCTCGGATTTCTTGTTCTGCAAAATAATCAATGCCCATGTGGTTTAAGCCACTGTGGTTGCGTTTTCGCTTTATGCTGCTGAGAGCACCATGCAGGTATAGCCTCTCTTTGGGTGTGTCCCAGATCATCTCGGTTCTTGGCTGAGATCCCCTCAGATCTCTTCTTATTGTTTCCCTCCCACTCTCACTTCAGGGCAGTGCTGGCACTGGGGCCTGGGCTGGTCCTTGCAGGATTCCTGGGTTATAGGAGCTGCTTTACCTGCAAGGAGCAGAAGTGCCTGGGGGATTTTGCACCCCCTTCCCTGTCTGTGTCTGTGGGAGACAGGACCCTCGATCCAAGGCCACAGCCCAGCTGTCTTCCTCCTCTCCTCACCCAGGCCCCCACTTGTCTTCGGGAATCACATCTTTAGTGATTCAGTTGTGTGTGTGTCCTCACCTCAGAGTCTGCTTCTGGGGAACCCAACTAGAGACAAGGTGCAGCTCTCCTGGGCGGGGTCAGCCTCCCCGACGCTGGCTGTCACGGCAGGAGTGAGATGCAAGGCTGGGCCCAGGACATGCTTCCTAGCTCTTCCCTGTACTCCAGCCCTGCTGATGTGCCTGGGGCTCAGGGCTGCTCAGAGGCACTGGCTCACCCTCCTCTGCCTGCTTTTCATGTGTGCCATCCTGGGCCCAGCTGCATTCTCCCTGCCCTAGGTGGCCCCTTCTCCAGGCCCCTACCATCCACCTTGGCCCACTGTGTGGGGGCATCACGACGGCATTGGTATGGGGGGCATTGTGTGCCCCCCAAATTCCTATGTTGAAGCCTTAATCCCTAACACCTCCGAATGTGGCTGTATTTGGTGATGAGACCTTTAAGAGGTTAATTAAGTTAAAATGAGGCCATTATGGTGGGCCTTAATTCAACAGGACTCATGGCCTTATAAGAAGAGGAGACAAGGACACAGACATGCACACAGGAAAACCATTGAAGACACAGGGAGAAGATGGCATCTGCAAGCCAAGGAGTGAGGCCTCGGGAGAAGCCAGCCCTGCCGACACCCTGATCTCAGACTTCCAGCCTACAGACTGGGAGCAGATGCAATTCTGTTGTCTAGGCTGCCCAGTCTGTGGTACTTTGTTATGGCAGCCCCAGCCCACTGCCGCAGACAGGAATCCTCTCTTTCCATCCGGGGGCAGTGTGCTCTTCCCTGATTGAATTATGTCGTTCAGTCTCTCACCACCTTATCTTGCTTAGAACTGATTTGCCTAGATTAGCAACCTCCTCTCCTCTCCACTTCTTGTTTTTCAACTCTTCCAATCTTCTAGATTCTGCAGGGAATGTGCTCCATGCCCCTTCCTCCAGAAAGTCTTCCTGAAGCCTCCTAAGAAGTGTTCTCTCCCTCTGTTGGGCTCAACAGCATTTGTGTGTGGCCTTCACTTACAGCCTGATTATGTTGATTGAGCCCTGCACGGAAAAGGACTGTGGGTCTGTCTTACTTTATCAAACGGGAGCTTCCCATGGGTCTCTGAGCCTCCAGTCACCTAGAGATTATGAGGGACTTATTCTGTGCTAGACCTGAACACATACTGCATCTGCCAAGAGGAAGGGCATGAAATCCTACCACAGAGTGGGAGACAGATTCAGAAGTTTCATGAAGTAAGGGTGATGGGGAGGTGCACTTAGGGTGAGAAGGAGCTGGAGTGAGTGGTGGGTGCTCACAGGGGTGTCCAGAAGAGGGGGCCTGCGCCTGGTTCTAAGTTGTTCTGAGCTGGAGGTGCATGGATGATGCAGCAGGGCAGAGAGGGTGGGTGCTGGAAAGGTGGTGGGATCAGATCTGGGGGTCTTCTTTTCAGGGGAAGAGCATTGGGCCTGTGGGAGAACAGTGGGTCCAGACCAGGGCTAACTGAGGACGCTCAACAACTTCTCACTGAGCTCCTGAGGCTCCACCTTCAGGCCTGCCTCTCCTCCCACCTCTGTGACTTCCTGTCATTTTCCTGCCCCACCTGGGCAGCATCCCCTCAGCTCCCATTGCACAACGTGTTTAGATTTTTTTCCTTTGGTAGGAGCTGCAGGGGAAGGGTCTCAGGTCCTCGAGGCATTCCAGAGTCACCTGGGCTCCCGGTAATTGCTGAGCATGTTTTTACTGACTAATTGGATCTTGTTGGATGCCAGGACTGCCATCCAAGATGCACAATGAAGCACATGCATTAAAGAATGGGAGTCATCACAGGGCCTGGGGCCTTTCTCCTGGCTCTTAGTGACCCTGCCTCTGGGCTTTGTGAGGCTGCTGCCTGCAGACTCTACTCCATCCATCCCAGCAGTGAGCTCCCCAGAGCCCAGCAAGGAGTCCGGCAGTTTTTTCTTCTGATGACAAGTTCTCTGTAAGATGGCCTGTGCTTTATTTGTGGGGAACTGGATGGCACCTTTATGATTGGAAGAGAGCCTGTGAAAGGGGCTGCTCTCATGTTTCTCCTGTTAACTCCAGGATCCGGGCTCCTCCGACTTCAGACAAGGCCCTTGGTGTGTCCAGGCAGCCACGCCAGGGCTGGGAACAGCTTTGCTCTCCCCACCTCTGTGTGGGGCTGCAGCCTCAGTGTGTAGAGCCCTGCAAAAGGCATTGTAGTTGTTCCCCCAACCCCTGCCTGGTGTCCAGGCTCTTTCATACAAACAGGAATAGGTGACATGAAAGACGTACCATTCCCAGGAGCCTGGGTGTGGGGAGCAGCCCAGCCCAGGGACTGACATCTGCATGAGAAGATAAAGATTGTTTTTTTTGGGGGGGGCACCCAGTGGGATGGGGCTGCTTCCTTTTCCCTCTCTGCTGGGAGTACTCAGGTGGTAAACACAGTCTATGTGTCCACCTGTGGGGCAGAGGGAGAGGCACAGGCTGGTGTTTTAGTCAGGGTTCTTCAGAGATAGAACTGATATGTATATATATATATATATATATATATATATATATGTATATATACATACATATATATGATCTATATGCAATAGAGAGAGAAAGAGAGAGAGATATGTAGAGTTCATTAGGGGAATTGGCTCACATGATTATAAGGGCTAAGTCACATGGCAGGTTGTCTGCAAGCTGGAGGCCCAGGGAAGCTGGCAGCTTGGCTCAGTCCAAGTCTCAAAGCCTCAAAACCTGAGAAGTTGATGGCTCAGCTTGAGGCCAGAGGCTTGAGAACACAGAGTCAGGGTGTGTAGGGGCAGTTAGGGTGAGTCCCGGAGTCCAAAGCCTGGAGAAACTGGAGTTAAGTTGTCCAAGGCAGGAGAAAAAGGGTGTCCCAACTTCAGCAGAGAGTGAACGAGCAAGGAATTCCCTTTCCTCCACCTTTTGTTCCATCTAGGCCTCCAGCTGATTTGATGGTGCCCACCCACATTGAGGGTGGTTCTTTCCCACTGGGCCCACTGACTCACACACCAATCTCCTCTAGAAATAAACTCACAGACACACCTGGGGCAACCCAGTTACTCTCATCAAATGTTAAACTGCCTACTGAAGCATTGAGAATAATTAATGCAGCAACTGAAAATAAATAATGCTTTACCAGCTATCTGGGCATCCCTTAATCCAGTCCAGTCAACACTTAAAATCAACCACTGCAGCTAGGGAGGCCAAAAACTGGAGTCCGAGCAGCAGCTCGACCTCACCTCAGAGCACCCTTGACAGTGTGTTGTTCTCCCTGAGCTCTGAGGTCTCAGTTTCCAAATACCAAGATAAAGCTTGGGCAAGAAGCTTTCTAGTATGGTTATTGACTAGTATGTAATAAAACACTGCCCCCAAAACATGGTAGCTGAGATCAATAACAACATTTAATTTGCTTGTGAATCTGCAATGCAGGCAGAGGCAGCTCATCTCTGTCCCACTTGGCACCATCTGGGGCAGCTCCCAGTCATGGGCTGGGGCTGCAGTCATCTGAAGTCTCCTTCATGCCTATGTGTGGCTGTGTGGCTTTTTCAAGGGGTGATCTGGCTTCCTCACAAGATGGTGGCTGGGTTCCCAGTGCCAGCATCCCCATGGAGAGGGAGAGATCTTGATGGAGAGAGTGAGAGGGAGAGGGAGGGGAGGAGGGAGCACATCAGATGGAAAGTGCATCATCTATCACCTTTTATGATCTAGTCTTGCAAACTACTTGTGGTGCATTCTATTAGTTAGGAGAAAGTCACTAAGACTGGCCCATAGTTGAGAGGGGGAGTAGACTCCACTTTTGGACAGAAGAAGTGTCAAATAATCCTTGTGTACAAGCTTTGATACTACCACCTTCCAAGCCCCTTCCACCTCTAAGGAGGCCACGGGCCCAGGCCATGGTGTGTGGCAGTGCTGTGAGGCCCTAGCTTCCTGGAGCCCTGCTCTGCCAGTGCTGCTCCCTAAAGTTCACTCACCTCCCAATCAAACCTGCACACTAGGTTAGAACAGGAAATTGTAACCATCTAAGAAGGGGCAGGATAGTCTAACTTCTCCCTCTCTCTCTCTCTCTGTCTTTTTTTTTGTCGTTGTTGTTTTGAGTAACTTTAGCGTAAAACTAGTTCAGTACATAAAAATCTGAATTGGGGAGTATCTGAAAGTCCCATTTCCAGAAATCTCCAGTTGGCTGGCTCTCCTACTTTTTACTTTTCTTTAAAGACTCCCCCGAGTGGCTGTAGCCCAAACACAAGCCAGTTGTCACAAAGTTCCCTTCTCCAGCCAGTTGAGAGTCGCCCTTGGCTGGAAAGCTCTTGCCTGCCTGGGCTCTGGGCCTGGCCCCCTCCGTGCTGTCCATGGGTCTCTCCTTTTTATTAGCTTCTCCATCAAGAAGGTTTTCATTACTTTCCAATGCTCTGAGCTTCTCAAGCTCCCCCTTCCTAGGAAAAGTGTGTTTTTAAAGACAGTTCTTCAGCCCACCACTGCACCCTCAGGATGCATGCCACCTGGGGCTGGAGGCTGGTGTCCAGGGCGAGGGCAGTTAAAGGACATCACTTGGCCTCTGCTGCTCCAGTGACAACAGCACATTTTCTGCCCTCCACTTATGTTCTGGGACATCTCCTTCAAATGCTTGTCTTTTGGCTTCTTGATGGCAGTAGCAGAGAATTGGAGGTGGGAGAATTTGGGAGGTGGTTGATAGAACAAGAAGGGAAACAGAGTCATCTCTGATTCCTCTCCCTGCCTAGCTCATTTCTGTGGCAGAAGAAGGCACCATGCTTTTCCCTGACACTGGGCCCTTTCATCCCCAAAGGTGGGAACGCCTGGTACAATTTCCTGCCATTTCTTCACACCATTGTTAACTCCCAATGTGTTGGGCATGGACACTGCAGAGAAGCTGATGCCCAGGTAGCTGGTGAAGCTGTGAGCCTCTGGCCAGTCTCGGCTGCCCTTTGTTGGGGGCAGTGCAGCATGGCCTCAGGGCTTGGCATCACACAACTCTGAGGGGCACCCGGGGAGCCAACCTCATAGAACACAAGCTGAATACTGCCCCTTGCAGTTCTACAAAGCAGCTGCTGACCCTCCAGCACAGGATTAGCCATCAGGAGACCTGGATGAAGATTTCAACTCCACCCCTTTCTGGATGCATGACATGTGACAGGTTATTTCTCGTTTCTGGTCTTAAGTTTCTCCATCTGCAAAAGAACAGTTTTGAACAAAGTTGTTGTTAAATCTTCAGTTCAAATGTTCTATCATCCTAGTGTTGATGAAAGATTATGAACCCTAAATTAGCTGCAAAGTAAACGAGACGCTCTTATGTTTGTGGTTCTAGGGTATTTCCTGAACAAGAGACAGAGGGTCAGAGTGGGCCATGCAAGCATGTTGCCAGGTATCACGGGCTGCTTGCTAACAGAAGGTAGGGAGCAGCAGTGTGCCAAACCTAAGAGCATTGTGGAGGTGGATCCAGAGGCAGATCCGTGAGGGGGGCCCTCTGTTAAGCTTTCCCTTCAGTCTCCCCCACCCCCACACACGTCATCTCACTTGGATCTCCCTCTATGCCCCTTCCTTACCACAGTCTCTCTAACTCATGCTTCAAGACTCAGTCTTCCCATCAGCTTCTCCATGTAGATTTCATAGGAGTCCACATCTGGGTCTGGTGCCCTCCACCATATTTCTTCTATACCCCGTGTGTATCACTGTAGAGTGGTTTTAAATCTTCATGGCCAGGTGTGGTGGCTCACACCTGTAATCCCAGCACTTTGGGAGGCTGAGGCAAGTGGATCACCTGAGGTCAGGAGTTCGAGACCAGCCTGGCCAACATGGTGAAACCACGTCTCTACTAAAAATACAAAAATTAGCTGGGTGTGGTGATGCATGCCTGTAGTCCCAGCTACTCAGGAGGCTGAGGCAGGATAATTGCTTGAACCCAGGAGGCAGAGGTGGGAGAATTTAGGAGGTGAGCCAAGATCGTGCCAACACACTCCAGCCTGGGCAACAGAGCGAGACTCAGTCTCAAAAAAAAAAAAATCTTCACACACACACACACACACACACACACAAAAGTCATAGAGCTTTAGTTTTATGCAATCAACTATAATCAGTTCTCTGCCCCACTTCTGCCAGGGCTGGCAGAAATCTCCCTCATCTCTACAACTGGGGTTTGTTCCACTCATCCCAAAAGTCTATGAAGGGGGACTTAGTTTGAGGAGGGCATCTAGGAGGACTCTATTCATGGTCGAGCTGGCCACCTTTGGTTCATTCCTTGTCCAGTGCTCCACACCTTGGTTCCCCCTTGTCTGGCCTGGCTCCTGGTAAGCAGACAGTGCCAGGATCCCATCCCAGCCTTGCATGTGGGGCTCTTTGCTGGGACCTGCGGGCAGTCTCCCTGCAGCCAACCCCCAGGGAGCTCCCTCGGAGGTCCTGCCACCCCCCGGGGCAGTGCAGGTGCCTGCTGCTCACACAACCTCATCTAATGTGTCCTTTTTAATGCTGGGGACTCTCTTTCTCCCTCTTTTGGCTCTTGCCCAGTCCTTTCTCCCCTGCTTTCCCTTTGTCCTCCTCTGTGGGACCCATACACTACTCTTGATGAAACAAAAATTCATATTTTATGAAACCCTCCAGCCACATGATGTACTATATTAAATTAAGGAGTTATGTTTATATGTATGTTTTCCCAATTAGCAACATGCTTGGGGCAGGCAGGCAGGAGCTGTGTTGTGTTAGTCTCTACGATTCCAAAAGCTGAAAAAATGCCAGACACACATAGAAACTTGAGATGTTTTTGTTGAGTTGAATTGAATTAAATATCCCTGTTGTCCAGGGTTATCCAAGATGATTCTAATTCAAGATTCTTTTTTTTCTTTCTGCCTTTTTTTTTGTGGATCTGGTTGTTTGAAGAAAAATCGCAAGAGTTTCTATCTTACGGCCTCTTTGAATCTTTGAGAATTGGCAAAACCCAAAGTCAGGTGAGTGATAACATCTTGTCAGTAGCTGGGAGATAAAGGAATTAGGTTTCAGCCCTTGGAGAAAAGGAAGCAGAGACAGGCCAGAAGAATAGGGTTACAGCCTATTCTATTTCTATTCTAGGTAACTAGAATAGAAAATTAGAGACAGAGCAGAAACCCAGTCTTAGCCACTGGATCTATTTGGTGGTGATGACTGGGAGCAAGGCGCTGGCTTGGTTGAGCAATGGGACATGGGGTCCTAATGTTATCACCACAGGACAGCATGCTTCCATCTGGTAGGGGCATGGTAACACCTGCCATGCCTAATTCTTAGTGACTCTGGACACAGTGGGGGCAGCCTACCCCTTAAGGCCTTCATTGTCTTTGGTCTAATTTCCTGTTATGGAAATTACAAAGCTCGATGGAGTCATCTCCAAATGGAGAGCTGTCCTACTCTGCGTGGAAGCAGGTCTCTAGGCAGATGAAAGATGGCTCCTGAGGAAAGAACACTACGTTAACTCCAGGGTCTGCTCAAGTCCTAGGTTGGGGATCAAGGCTTTAGATCCACAGAATGTAGAAGCTCTGATATCTGGAATTTGCAGCTTTGGTTGCATCCACTGGCTAGCTGAGTAGAATTTTGGATTTTTGTCTCTGGCTGAGACTGACAGGCTATGTGGACTGCAAATGTTCCCTGAGTGATATCATGGAGTCCATGGATTCACTGAATAGAATGTTGTGGAAAGTCTGACTAGAGCAGTAGGGCCACACCAGCTAAATTAGTGTTCACTCTTCTTTCTGAGCATGGTGAGCCCACAAGGCTGGCTGCCTCTGAAGATCCCTCCTGGTTCTCAATAGTAAACCTCATCATCAGCAGAGAGTAGGGTGGGGCTCCTCTTCCTTTGTGCTGTGGCACATGAGCACACACATACAGTTTGTCTAAAACCTGGATCAGATATTTAGATGTAAGTGAAAGAGAAGGGGCTATTATTGAGTTCAGGTTTGGAAACTGAGTTGTTTGGAAACTGTTTCTTCCCACTCCCCTCTGGGTAATATTGTGGTAAAGGTTTTCAACAAACACTGTCAAACAATGTCTTGTTTCCAGTTACATTTTCATGGAATGTAATTAGATTATTTTAGTGACCAATAGTGAAATGATTATGTTATAAGCCAGGCTGCTTCAGGCCATAAGCTGATGTAGAGTTTTGGAGATGACACATTGATTGATCCTTGGCATAGGCAGAGGCGAAATGTGCAGTTTATTGGGATGGTGATAACTCTACCTTGACTCCACATTCAGGATAAGTAGTAGATTTTTTAGTTAGAATTACAATTCTCCATTTAGAAAAACTCTGAAGAGTTTATGAAGGACCATTTGTGGTGAAAAGAATTAACATAGTATTTATTTTTTGTTGCCATATGCCTTTAGGATTAAAAATATTTGGATTAAAAACATTTTTTCCTTTTTAAAATCAAACTTTTATTTTGAGATCATTGTAGATTCTCATGCAGTTGCTAGAAATATTACACAGAGACCCCATGTGCTCTTTACCCAGTTGCTTTCTGTGGTTAAACAAATCCTGGTATATCCATGGTACCATGAATTACAGTACAGTATCACCACCAGGATATTGACATCAGAACAGCCAAGCTACAGGGCATTCCACCACCATGAGGATTCCTCATGTGGTCTATTTATAGTCATACCCACTTTCTCTCCTATCTCCACCCCTCCTTAGACCCCGGATACCACTACTGTGTGCTCCACATCTATAATTCTGTCATTTTTGAGAATATTATGTAAATTGAATCAGATAGTGTGTAATCTTTTGGAACTGGCTTTTTCTCACTAGCATCATTCTTTGGAGATTCATCTATTTGATGTATTTATTTACAGTTTCTTCTTACTGCTGAGTAGTATTCCATAGTATGGATCTATATTAATAGTACCCAATTGTTTAACCATCTATCTGCTGAAGGACATCTAATTGTTTCCAGTTTTTAACTGTTGTAAATAAATTGCTATAAACATTTGTAAACAAGTTTTGTGTGAATGTAAGCCTTCATTGCTCTAGGACAAATGTCCAAGAGTATAATCACTGGGTCATACGTTATTGGCATGTTTATTTTTTAAAAAAATTGCCAAACTGTTTTCCAACGTGGCTGAATGATTCTACATTCCTACCTGCAATGTACGAGTGATCCAATTTCTCTGCATCCATGCATTGGGCGTTGCACCCAGCATTGGGTGTTGTTACTATTTTTTATTTTAGCTATTAATGTAGGTATATTGGTGGTATCTCGTGTTTTTAATTTGCATTTCCCTAAAGGCTAATGATGTAAAATATTTCATGGGCTTATTTTCCATCTGTGTATCCACTTTGTCTTTGTGTCTTTTGTGCATTTTCTAATTCGATTTTTTTAATTGTTAGTTTTGAAGCTTCTTTATATATTCTAGATATTAGTGCTTTGTTGGATATATGATCTGCAAATATTTTCTTACACTCTGTAACTCATCTTATCATTCTTTCAACAAAAGTTTTTAGGCCAAGCACAGTGGCTTACACCTGTAATCCCAGCACTTCGGCAGGCTGAGGTGGTGGATTGCTTGAGCTCAGGAGTTTGAGAACAGCCTGGGCAACATGTCAAGACCCTGTCTCTTTAAAGTAATAATACGAAAGTTTTAAACTTTGATAAAGCATTCCCTCCCCTTCTATTTCCTGGAAAAGATGTACAGAATTGGTGTTAATGCTTCTTTACATTTGGTAGGATTCTCCAGCAGAATCCTGGAGATAAATATTTCCATCTGGGCATAAATATTTCTTTTAGGGGGTTTTAAAATTACAAATTAAATTTACCTAATAGTTATGGGCTATTCAAACTATTTATTTATATTGGATGAGCTGTGGTAATTTGTCCTTTTCAAGGACTTGGTCCATTAAATCTAAGTTTTTGTAGTTATGTGTGCTAAGTTGTTTATGGCTTTCCCTCATCATCCTTTTGCTGTCTGAAGGGTCTGTATTGTTTTTCCTTGTTTCATTTCTGATATTAGTAATTTGTATCTTCTCTCTTTTCCCTTTGCCAATCTTATTAGAGGTTTGTCAGTTTCATTGATAACGTATTGCTTTTCTCTTTTGAATTTCACTGATTTATATTTGTTATTTCTGGAAGCTTGCTTTGGATTTATTTTTGTCTTCTCTTTCTAGGTTCTTGATAAAGGTACATAAATAAATGATTTGAAACTTTTTTTTTCTATTGTGTACATTCAGTGCTATAAATTTCCCTCTTAGCACTGCTTTTAACTGTGTCCCACAAATTTTAGTGTTATGTTTTCATTTTTATTTAGCTCGATGCATTTAAAAATTTTCCTTGAGATAGCCTCTTTGACTCATAGACTATTTACAAATGTGCTTGTGAGTTTACAAGTGCTTGAAATTTTTCCTGTTATCTTTCTCTTACTGATTTCTAGTTGATTTTATTGTGATTAGAGAACATACTCTCTTGATTTCAATTCTTTTACATTTGCTGAGGCTAGATTTATAGCCTAAGATAGTGTCGTTTTTGTTTTCTGTTGCTTATAACAGAATACCCAAAACTGGGCAATTGATAAAGAAAAGAAATTTTTTTTTATGTTTATTGAGGCTGGGAAGCCCAAGGTTGAGGGCTGCATCTTATAAGGACCTTCTTGCTGGGGCAGACTTGCTGCAGAGTCCTGAGATGGTGCAGGGCATCATGTAGAAAGAGGGCTTAACATGCTCATGTCCTAGTTTAAGTCTCTCTTCCTTTTCTTGTAAAGCCACCAGTCCCACCTCTATGACAACTTATTAACCAATTAATCCATGAATGAACTAGTCCATTCATGATGAGAGAGCCTTTATGACCCAATCACCTCTTAAAGGCCTCCAATACTGCCACATTGGGGATTAAATTTTACAATGAGTTTCAAAAGGGACAAACACTCAAATGATAGCAGTGTCTATCTTGGCATAGGTTTGGTGGGCGCTTGAAAAGAATGTGCATTCTGCTGTTGAGTGGAGTGTTCTATAAATGTCAATGAGCTCTTGCTGTTTGATGGTATCGTTGATTATTTTTTGTCTAGTTTTTTTTTTACCAATGGTTGAGAGGGGGGTGTTAAAGTTTCCAATGATAACCGTTGACTTGTCTATTTCTCCCTTTAGTTCTATCTGTTTTCACATCACATATTTTGTAGCTCTGTTGTTTGGTGCTTACACGTTTAACATTTCTATGCCTTCTAAATGGATTGACTCTTTTATCATTAAATAATGTCTCTGGTAATTGTTTTTGCTCTGAAGTCTACTTTATCTGATATGAACATCGTTACTCATTTTTTTGATTAGTGTTTGCATTATATATATATATTTTCTATCCATTTACTTTCTACTTGCCTATATTGTTATACTTGAAGTGAATTTCTTATAAACAACATATATTTGGGCCATTTAAAGAGTGTTCTCTGCCAACGTCTACCTTTTATTTGGCCTCTTTAGTGCATTCATGGAGTACTTAATTCTATTCCAAATTAAAGTCTTGTGAATGCTATCTGATAGACAGAAACTAAATCATCCAGTATCCTGAGTGCATGAGAGGTTAAGAAAGCTCATTTCATATAATCCCAGCACTTTGGGAGGCCAAGGTGGGCGGATCCCAAGGTCAGGAGTTCGAGACCAGCCCGGCCAGCATAGTGAAACCCTGTCTCTACTAAAAATACAAAAATTAGCTAGGTATGGTGGTGCATGCCTGTAGTACCAGCTACTCAGGAGGCTGAGACACAAGAATTGCTCGAGCCCCAAAGGCAGAGGTTGCAGTAAGCCACGATCACGCCACTGCACTCCAGCCTGGGTGAAGGAGCTAGACTCCATCTCAAAGAAAAAAAAAAAAAAGAAAAAAGAAAAAAGAAAGAAAAAAGCAAGCTCATTTCACGTCGGGTATGGTGGCTCACGCCTATAATCCCAGCACTTTGGGAGGCTGAGGCGGGTGGGTCTCCTGAGCTCAGGAGTTCAAGACCACCCTGGGCAACATGGTGAAACCCCGTCTCTACTAAAATGTAAAAAATTAGCTGGGCATGGTGGTGCATGCCTGTAGTACCAGCTACTCAGGAGGCTGAGGCACCAGAATCGCTTGAGCCCTGGAGTCAGAGGTTGCAGTGAGCCGAGACCACGCCACTGCACTCCAGCTTGGGCTACAGAGTGAGATTCTGTCTCCAAAAAAAAAAAAAAGCTCATCTCAACTTTCCAAACTGCTTTTCAGTCAAGCACATGAGAAATTAAAACAGCAGCTGCATGAGGTGTTTACTCATCTCTTAGAAATGATTTACCTCCTGCTGAGGGACTCCTGGCTCACCTCAATTCCTGGCACTGTTGTTCTCATTTTTATGTGCTAGTCACAACTCCGTCCTCCTGGGAGTTTGTGGAGTGTGGTGAATCCAGGATGAGCTTCCTTATTTTGAGGTGGCTTTCAGTGCAGTGGTCTCTTTATTTGGACTTGCTATCGGTTAAACCATTGGAGCTATTCTGTGTAAGTGTCCATAGACATGGGTTGTAGGGGACTGATATTTTAGCTGTGTTTAAATTCTCATATGGCTAAGGGCAGCCTATTTTTTCTGAGGCAAAGGAAAAGAAACACAGGAAACATCCATCAGGTCATATTTAATGCTGAAAAGTTCTGACGCAGTTTGACTTCATGGTGCTAATTACAGATTTAAATGGAACTGATGCACATGGATCTGAAACTCAAATTTTTTCTGTTTCTGGAAAATTAACATGCATCTTTAGAGGCATGATCTGTCCTCACACCTGGGAAGACATGAATGAGATATCTAAAGCAGCACTCAATAGGATAACCAGGAAAGCCACAGGAGGGCTAGAGCATCGGCTGGTGGAGTTGAAAGCCACATCAAATGGTTAGAACTTAGTTACTAGTATATAATCTCTTAGATAAGAGATGTCTAAATCCAGAAGAACAAATGCCAGAGGTGAAGGCCATCCATCCATCCATCCATCCATCCATCCATCCATCCAGGTAAACCTGATGGGATCCATAGACAAACAAGAGGCAGCAGCATGTTTTCCTGCACAGGGAAGCTGGGTTCAAGACTTATGCCAGTCAAGCAGCCTGGAGGTCTGAAGTGTCAACCTGAGGAAAGAAGGAAAGTGTGGAAAAGACAAGGGAAGGCAGGACATGGTGCTGTAATCCCAGCACTTTGGGAGGCTGAGGCGGGTGGATCACCTGAGGTCAGGAGTTTGAAACCGGCCTAACCAACATGGTGAAACCCTGTCTCTACTAATAATACAAACTTAGCCAGGCATGGTGGCGCATGCCAGTAATCCCAGCTACTAGGGAGGCTGAGGCAGGAGAATCATTGGAATCTGGGAGGCAGAGTTTGCAGTGAGCCAAGATTGCACCATTGCACTCCAGCCTGGGCAACAAGAGGGAAACTCCATCTCAAAAAAAAAAAAAAAAAAGACAAGAGAAAAACTTCAGGGCCCGCAGCTTATGGTGGAGGGAAATGAAAAGGCGAGAGGGGGTGTGTGCTGAAAGCCTTCTTAGCCCTGGTCATCCTGGAATGTCCCCTCATCTGGCATGAGGATAACTCCTTGCTCTGAATCAGATCCCAGCGTCTTCTGCACTAGGACCCCAGCTGGTCTGGGTGCACACGAACAGCCATCATCTCCTTTGCTTCCCACCTCTACATTTTCTTATATGCCATGTGTTCTTTAAACAATTCTTTCTACAAGATTTTCTGTGTCTTCAGAGAATGCTGCTTGAATGTTGCTAGAGTTTTTATTCATTTCTTATTTAATGTGATATATTAACAGAATGTCTTATAGGAGGGCAATGAAGGACTAGGGAACAAAGGAGTGACACAGAAATGAGAAAAATTTGAAAGGGAATGTCAAAAAAAACCTCCCAAAGTCAATGAAAAATCTATGTCTTTATAAATGAAGCAATTACACTAACTGAAGGATACAGATCTGAATAAATGAATAGACCAAGCATGTTCCTGAATGGGAAGACTCAATAGTGAAGACACTGGTTCTCCCAAATCAGTGGATGCTATTTTGTCTCAGTGCTAATCCAGTGCTTCTTCTCTTGGTTTCTACTTATAGGTCATTATTTATATGAAAACTTACTCAAGTACTGTATCTTATATATTTATTAACCATCAGTACCTTTTACTATGAATCTAATGTTCATACATTTTGCTTATATGTTTATATTGTTTGCCTTTTTTTTTTGGTAGGATTTCCATATATATTCTGGGAATTATTACCGTTCATTCTTGTTGTTGTAAACATTTTCCCTGCCTGTAACTCTGCCGCTTATCTTTATACTTTGTTCATGGTGTCTTCTGTCATACAGAACTCTTACCTTTTTTTTTAATTTTTTTAATTTTTTTTATTATTATACTGTAGGTTTTAGGGTACATGTGCACAATGTGCAGGTTTGTTACATATGTATCCATGTGCCATGTTGATTTCCTGCATCCATTAACTCGTCATTTAGCATTAGGTATATCTCCTAATGCTGTCCCTCCTGCCTCCCGCACCACACAACAGTCCCCGGAGTGTGATGTTCCCCTTCCTGTGTCCATGAGTTCTCATTGTTCAATTCCCACCTATAAGTGAGAACGTGCGGTGTTTGGTTTTTTGTCCTTGCGATAGTTTACTGAGAATGATGTTTTCCAGTTTCATCCATATCCCTACAAAGGACATGAACTCATCATTTTTTATGGCTGCATAGTATTCCATGGTGTATATGTGCCACATTTTCTTAATCCAGTCTATTGTTGTTGGACATTTGGGTTGATTCCAACTCTTTGCTATTGTGAATAGTGCCGCAATAAACATACGTGTGCATGTGTCTTTATAGCAGCATGATTTATAGTCCTTTGGGTATATACCCTGTAATGGGATGGCTGGACTCTTAAGTTTTATCTGGGTTCAAGTGATTCTTATGCCTCAGCCTCCTGGGTAGCTGGGATTACAGGCATGCGCCACCATGCCTGGCTAATTTTTGTGTTTTTAGTAGAAATGGGGTTTTGCCATGTTGGCCAGGCTTGTCTTGAACTCCTGACCTCAAGTAATCTACCTGCCTTGGCCTCCCAAAGTGCTGGGATTATAGGCATGGGCCACCACACCCAGCCATTTCCTTCTTTTTATTTATAATTCATCAACAACATGCCTTGTTCAGCAAGGATTCTTCCACCTTTATAAGTTTGTATTTAAAAAATTCCTATATGTACTTTTATTCCACTGGAAGTTTTATATTTATCCTTTTATTCTAGCTAGAATTCACATTTGCATATCGGTCAAAGAGGGAACTGACTTTATTTTCTCTTCTAATTGTATTGCTGGCTGTACAGCAGTTTATTTATTTATTAATCATAACTTACCCTTTCCCCACAGTTTTGATATACCGTTTTGAAACACTGTATATGAACTCATTTCTACTCCTTTTCTGCTTCATCGGTTGCTTAACAATTCCGCCATCAGTATTGTTTCAAAATGTATTCTGATATCTGAAACAGCAAGCCTCTTTTCATAATTCTTCTTTCTCAAAATTTTATTGGTTATACTTATGTGTTTCCTAGAAGAACTTTAGAATCACCTTGTCACATTTTATAAATCATCCTTTGAGAATCTTGATTTGAGTGTAATAAATCTCCTAACTGATTTGGTAGAACTGATAATTTTACAGTATGGGGGATTCTCAGCCAGAAAAATGATTTGTTTCTCGTTGATTCAGGTATTTTATAGTTTTTCAAGAATGTATGATTGTTTTATTTATATATGCCATAAACATTTCTTATTAGTTTTTAGGAGTCTTAAGGGCTTAGGAAATTTTTAAAAGAGGACTTTTTTCTATTTTTTTTTTTACTACAAAATATTGATTTCTGTATGGCATTCTTATTAATCACCCATCTCCCTGAATTCTATTACAATTTTGTTTAGTAAGTTATTTGTCTTGGTATTCTAGGTACATAATCCTTTCAGTTGAAAACATAGAGTTTTCTCTTTTGTTTTCAAAATCATAGCTTTGCTTTATTTTTCTTAACTTACTCTATTATCTGAAACCTCTGTGCAATGCCACACAGTAGCAGTGATTACAGAATTATCTTATGCCTGACTTTGTCATATTTTCTAACCCCTACAAACTGAACCAATATTCAAGAATCTTAGTTCTAGTTCCATCTCAGTTGCTGCTCTTTGTTAGTTTCAGCCTATTTATAAAATAAGGAAATTGAATTCATTGAGATCTTATTTTCCTTCCTTTTCATGTATTACGTGATTTAACAGATAGGCATGACAACAAAGATTATCTTTTAAAAGTGAAAATGGGAACAAAATAGGGCCTAATTTATTTATAATAAAATGGAATCTATTTGATAACCAGGTTACAATTTACCTACAAGATTTGAAAAGTCAAGAAAAACTGCCAGTTGGAGATGTAAATCCCAAGAGAGGTCTTCACCCTTCTTGAAAGCTCATATGCCAGAGAAACTAACGATTTGATCAAGAGAGTTCCCCCCCCCAATATTCAGTTGTGCTAAATTGGCTAAAAATGGTGCATAATTGCACGCCACAAGTATCCATACCCAAACTGCCTTACTTTCTTTGACTTTTCCCTTGTAAAATCTTATAATGGACAGAGAAGAGAAATTGGAGAGAATTTGAAGGTTGTGCTAAGAAAACACAACGTATTGCAAGATTCAGTTCAAGTTTAACCTTCATTCCTTTTCTTCTGAAAGTCAGCCATAATTCTCTAGCCAAATTGTCTGAAAAAGGATCCTAAGGGGTGTCAGAGAAAATGAAGCAGATCAGAGAGTTATGGGGCCTCCATCCACTCAGGAGAAAGCTAAGGGGCCTTGCAGGAGACAGTGATGGATTCAAGCCATAGGAAAAAGCATGCATCAAGGCCTCTACCTCATCCCTATCTTTGGAGGATGTATATAATTTATAGAGTGTTTAAATTAGACAAATGGCCCAATCGATTTAGAATAAGGGACAGGAAACACATGTTTATTTTGCATTAAACTGAACTTCACCAGGGTAGAAATGCTTATGATCTCCTGAGTTATGGTGCTTGGGTTCTCCATGAAAGTGTGCCTAATTACTGGGATTGCTTCTTTGCACAAAGACGATCCATTATGGAACACACTGTCTCCATAAAGAACAGGGAATAAGCTAAGCAGCTCAGGCTAAGTGGTAATTTATATCATTGTTTATAGAAAGAAAGAGCAAGAGCAGGCAGGAGGGCAAGATGACAGCAAGAGAACAAGAAAGAAACCTGAAGAAAAGAAGTTTTAGTGAAGATGGAAAGGTTTGAAACATACCATGGAGAATGACCTCAGCCTTCTGTGCAGAGGATTTGTGCTCAGAGATAAGGAAAGAGAGGGACTTCGGAGAGTTGAGCAGTTCAGTTTCCTTTGCATTTCTTACATCTGAGCAGGTGACCAGAGTGAACACTCTGGAAGCCACAGTGGAGTCCTCTGCTTAGGGCCTTTTTCTGGAAACCAGATCGATTCACTGAAAAACAATTTGCGAATGGCTAGTTCATTGAGAAGCAAGTGACCAAAACTCCAAGTCACGGAATGACCTGCTCATTGATTTATTGAAGATTTTATTCCAAGGTCTACTTCCCTCTGCATTTGTGGCTGCCATTTCATATGTGAATGGGTGGGCAGTTTGCTGTCGTGCCCTTTTTGTGCATCTCTATGCTGACCCTGTATGCGGTACCGCCTTTTCCCAGGCCCCCTGCCCCTGCCCTGGCCTCTGTCTGCAAAGCAGCTGCAGCAACCTCCCTCTTGCTGTTGAAGATACTCATCTGATATCTATTGTGAATTGGCTGGAGCCCTTCTACAGGTTTGTCAGAGTCCCTCTGCATCCAGGCCGATGGTGCCTGCCATGCTTCTACATGCTGTTCTCTGCCACCCACCTGAGCCCAGCTAGAATCAGTGGGGAAGTGGAGGAGCCACATCAAAACAGTGTGGCCACCCCAGTCACCCTCCAGTGTGCATTGATGACCAGGCAGCCATTAGACCCAAATGCAGCCCCACAGTGTAGAGGCGAATGGAAAGGCAACACATCCTCTTTTCATTCTCCTTCCGTGTGAGGCCCTGCAGAGCCTGGCATCTGCCTTCATCATCGTGGCACCCTCAGACTCTTTCTTCTTCCTGGAGCAAGCTGTGCTCTCTGAAGCCACTGCCTGTGTGGGAAGTGCCCCAGCCTTTCTTCGCTGTTGCCAGGCATCCCTTCCTGTCCTACCACTTCAAATGCATCTTTTCATGTGTCCTTCCTGAGCACCTCTAGCAGCTGCATGTTCCTGTTTCAGCTTCTGCCTTTCCACAGCTCCTCCAAGATTCCTCTATTGCAGAGCACAGCACCACCTTGCAGGAAACCTCCCAGAAGACTGTGAGGACCATGAAGCAGGGGGCTGCATCTTATTCTCCTTGGTGTCTGTCTGGCCCAGTAGTGGGCCCAGGCCAGGTAAGTCTTCTATGCGTGTGCTGATCAATGGACAAGAAAACCAAGCAGTGATGGGCCTGAGAGATGAGCACCCTGGGGTGCTGGTGGTGTCTTGATATACTGAGTTTTAACAAGCTGAGTGATCAAAAAATGCCAGGGAACTTGAGAGAAGATGGGAAGGAGGTGGAGGGTCTCTATGAGGTGTGCGTTTCTTCCAACCTGGTGTATCCAGAGTGGGGAATGAATCTTCAAATGCCTAGAGCCTGCTGTCTGTACCATCCAGTTACACTCCAGGACCAACCCACAATTGATAATTCCCTTGGTGAATTCAAGCAAGGATCTCCAATTTATTTTTAGATGTTAGATGTACTGGTTAATTGAACATGCCCCACACCAGCACAGTCCAACCAAACTTCCTGCAATAATGGAAACTTCCTATATTCACTCTCCAATATAGCTTCCTCTGGCCACACTGGGCACTTGAATTGTGAATAGTACAAACTGAGAAACTGAATGTCGTATTTTAAAAAAATTTTAATGGATTTTGGCCACTGTCTTGGATAGTGCAATGAGAAGCAAACCATATGGATTCAAAACCTGTCTCTACCAAATGTATACTGGCTGTTTGCCTCATGTCCCATTTCCTCATTTATTAAAGGTAATAGTATATGTACTCTTGTTTTTTGTGATGATTAAATTATTAATGTGCTGTGGTTATCTATTGCTACATGACAAATCACTTCAAATGTTGTGGCTTTAAAACACCAGGAGCAATTGATGACCTTTCATGGTTTCTGTGGGTCAGGGATTTGGGCAAGGCTGGGCTGTGCAGTTCTTGCTTGGTGTCTCTGTGGTTGCAGCCATGTGGCCTTCTCTTCCGAAGTGGCTCAGTCACACGGCTGGCAGGTGGTCCAGTGGCTCCTCCATTGGCTGCATGAGTGTCCTCTCAGCACAGCAGTTGGCTTCCCCAAGAGCGAGCCACTGTGAGAGTGGGGAAACTGCAATGGCTGTGATTCTGTAGCCTCAGAAGCCACTCACTCTCACACTGAATGAGCACCCTCGGGGGCCATCTCAGAGGCAGCTGCCACAGTTAACACTGAGACCGGGCCTGAAGAAACCCTGAGCAGATAAAGCCTGTTAAGTCTCCTAAATGATTTTAACCTTACTTGCTTTGCGAATATTACAGAGACTTAACTTGAGCTATTTCTTGTAAATATCTATCTTAAAGAAAAGCAGAACGTAATCTCAACCAGTCAGAAGCAGCCAGCTCACTTATAATTGCAAGCATACCCTGTTTTATTGCAAGTCACTTTATTGAACTTGACAGATATTGTGCTTTTTTAAAAATTGAAGGTTTGTGGCAACTCTGTGTTGTGCAGGTCCATCGGCACCATTTTTCCAACAGCGTGTGCTCACTTTGTTGTCACGTTTTGGTAATTCTCACAATATTTCAAATCTTTTCATTATTATTGTATCTGTTATAGTGATCTGTCATCAGTGATCTTTGATGTTGCTGTTGTAATTGTTTGCAGGGGGTACAAATTATACCCATATAAGACGGCGAACTTAGTAGATAAAGGTTGTGTGTGTTCTGACCGCTCTACTGAACAGAGAGAGACTGTTTCCCTCTCTTTCCCTCTCCTCAGGACTCCCTTTCCCTGAGAAATACCAATGTTGATATCAGGACAATTAATAGTTCTTCAATGACTTCTAAGTGTTCAAGTGAAAGGAAGGGTCCACATCTCCCACTTTCAATCAAAAACTAGAAACGATTAAGCTTAGTGAGGAAGGCATGTCAAAAGTGGAGACAGGCTGAGAGCTAAGTCTTGTGCACCAAAGAGTTAGCCAAGTTGTGAATGCAAAGGAAACATTCTTGAGAAAATTAATTTCTTAGAGAAAATCATCATTCATGTATTCAATGAACACATGAATGATAAGAAAGTGAAACAGCCTTATTGCTGATACAGAGAAAGTTTAAGTGGTCCAAATAGAAGATCAAAACAGCCACAGTGTTCCTTAAGCCAAAGCCTAATCCACAGCAAGGCCCTAACTCTTCAGTTCTATAGAGGATGAGAGAGGTGAGAAAGTTGCAGAAGAGAAGTTGGAAGCTAGCAGAGGTTGGTTCATGAGGTTAAAGGAGAGATGCTGTCTCCATAACATGAAAGTAGAAGGTAAAGCAGCAAGAGCTGATGGAGGAGCTGCAGTAAGTTCTCCAGAAGATCTAGCTAAGATCATTGATGAAGGTGGTTACACTAAACAACAGATTTTCAGTGTAGATAAAACAGTCCTCTGTCGAAAGAAGATACAATCTAGGACTTTCATAGGTAGAGAGAAGTCAATACCTAACTTCAAATCTTCAAATGACAGGCTTGTTAGGGGCCACTGCAGTTGGCAACTTGAAGTTGAAACCAATGCTCATTTATTATTCCAAAAATCTTAGAGTCCTTAAGAATTATGCTAAATATCCTCTTTCTGAAAAAACAAAGCCTGGATGATGGCACATCTGTTTACAGCATGGTTTACTGAATATTTTAAACACAAAAGTGAAACCTAGTGCTCAGAAAAAAAGATTATTTTTAAAGTATTACTGCTCATTGCCAAGGCACCTGGTCACCCAAGATGGACATATACAAAGAGATTAATGTTTCATGCCTGCTAGCACAACAGCCATTCTGCATCCCATGAATCAAGGAGTAATTTTGACTTTCAAGTCTTATTATTTAAGGAACAAATTTTGTAAGGCTATTGTTCCTATAGATAGTGATTCCTCTGATGGATCTAGGTAAATTAAAAATCTTCTGGAAATAATTTACCATTCTAGATGCCATTAAGAACATTCATGATTCATGAGAGATCAAAATATCAACATAAACAGGAGTTTGAAAGAAGTTGATTTCAACGCTTGTGGATGACTATGAGAGATTCAAGGCTTCAGTGGAGAATGCACCTACAGATATGGTGGAAACAGCAAAAGAACTAGAATCAGAAGTGGAGCCTGAAGATTAAACTGAATTGCTGCAATCTCATGATAAAACTTGAACAGATGAGGAGTTGCTTCTTACAGGTGAGTAAAGAAAGTGGTCTTTTGAGATGGGATCTATTTCAGGTGAAAGTGCTGTGAACATTGTGAAATGACAACAAAGGATTAATAATATTATATAAATGTAGATTACAATAAAGTAGTGGGAGAGCTTGAGGAGATTGACTCTAATTTTGAAAGAAGTTCTAATGTGGGTAAAATACTATCAAACAGCATCACATGCTACAGAGACATCTTTCATGAAAGAGTCAACGGATGTAGCAAACCTCATTGTTGTCTGATTTTATGAAATTGCCATGTCCACCCCAACCTTCAGCAACCACTGCCCTGATCAATCAGCAGCTGCCAACATCAAGGCTAGACCCTCCGCCAGAAGAAGATTACGAGTCGCCGAAGGCTCGGATGATCATTAGTATTTCTCAGCAATGAAGTCTTTTTGAATTAGGGTATGGACATTGCTTTTTTAGACATAATGCTATTGTACACTTCATAGACTGTAGTATAATATAAACGTAACTTTGGTATTCAGTGGGAAACCAAAAACATGTGACACACTTGATTGTGATATCTGCAGTATTTGCAGACAGTAGTTTGTCACTGAACCCGCAATATCTCCAAGGTATGCTTGCATGTAACTAGAGGTTTTTCAGTGGGATAGACTCAATAAGGCAATTGCATATCCATAATCAATTAAATATTTTCTTTTGTTTGACTTCCCTGTTTGTATTATAGAAATCTCCTTCTTGCATTCCTTTGACGGAAAGAAATCCCTGTTTGCTCAAACTCTTTAAAAATTTTACTGTGCTTTGGATTACCTTTTTAACCCTGCAATGTGTATCAAAGGGTGCTTAGCACATAGTGAATGGAGATATTAGTGGCTCTTCTCTGATGCTTTCCAAGTTCGGCGAAACCTTGAGGCTCTCCACTCACATTTGCAAATGCTAAACGCTCCTGTGGTGGAGAGAGCAGGGGGGCTGATGTGTGGACACCCTCTGAGGTGTTCTCACTGGCCACTGGCTCCTTTTGTTGTGTCCCTTTCAATTCAGTACCAGAACACTCCTTCATCGGCAACTTTCAAGTGGGCCTGCTGAAACAAGTCAGGGTCTCCACTTAACTTTGAGAAGATAGTGTGAGACAGATTTAGAATAAGAAGCTGTGGAACTACTCCCAGTTCACTCTTACAATTACATACACAAACAAATCAAAACCTCAGTTTATTTGTCCAAAAATGGAGATAGTATTCTTGTCTTACATGATGAGTGTACTAATCCTTCCAGCCAGCATTCACCTGGGGCTCTGTGCTCCAGGCAGGGTATGGGTTAGGACTGCATGCAGGTGCTGCCTTCACACCCAGAGCAGGCTGGAGGGAGTGGTGTGAAGCCTCCCAATCCCATGGCTGGGGGCAAAGGCTGTGCTGAGGCACCCGGACACGGAGCTGGCCTGGCCTGAGGACTCAGGGTGGAAAGACAGGAAAGACACTGGCTGCGCTGAAGCGTTGGGACCCGGGAAGGGGCGTCTAGGCAAGTGCGCCTGTGAACAGGATTTGTAAGCTGCTCTTGGTGACTTTTGGACAGACACTCTTACTTGCTTTATTGCTCCCTTTTGTCTTCTGCCCCCTTTCCCTAAATGTATTTCCAAATGTGTCATGCCCACCAGGTTCCTGGGCAGTGCAGTGGAATGGCTGCTTGGTTTCTGCTGATCCTCACAGAGCCTGGTGACTTCTTCCTCCCAGGTCTGTGGATCAACACTGTCTCCCTGGCCTCTAACCAGCGCACAGGTCCCCTTAGCAGAGCACCAGAACTCAGGTTGGAACTCATTATTGCATGGTGCTTGTCTTGCCACCTGTCCCGATACTGCCTTAAGTGACAACGACATAGGCATCTGACAATGTATGTGGCCATCACTTTTTATCATTTTAAGATACATGGGCCTTCTTTTTCCAACTCCTTTCCCCCACCAGACAGCCAGGAGCCCAGAGAAGGGCTGTGTTGTGTCCTTTACTGAGCCAGACAGGCCTGTGGGCGCCAGAGGCTTGGCATGCCCGGGAATAACAGCGCCAGCCTTTGGCCTTCCTGTGGCCTCTCCTTGGGGCCTTTAGGGTCCCCACAGGCCCTCCCCTCCCCTCTGCGTTTTCCAGGATCCAGCCAGCAGCCGGCACACTTTCGTCCTCCTCCGCACACGAGGATCCCCAGGCCCAGCGGTGTTAGCCCAGAAAGGAGCGGGGTTTGGAATGTGATCCACAGCTGATCCCTCGTGGCCCCTCCTCCCCCGAATCCTGAAACATGAGGAGGCCCCTCAGCTGCTGGCTCGGAGTCCGACTATGGGAACTTTCTCCAGTCTATGGGGGCAGCAAGGGTCTCGCCTCAGGGACTTGGTTTATTTATCTAGCTGGACTCCATCCCTTAATATCCAACTTACAGAGGAAGAGGCGTTAGCAGCTGAATGCAGCCCCATCCCCTCCTGTGGAGACTGTGAGCAGAAAAAGAATAGATACTTACAGAGTCCTGAGCTCCCCTTGGTGTTTTCTGCAAGGCTGTCGAGCGGGTGGAGCTTCAGGATCCTGGTCAGGAACCCCGAACCCAGCGCTGGAGGCCGTGAAGGTCAGGGCACCCGACCCGCCTCCCAGCCACCAAAGGCCTGTGTTGGTCTGATTGTGGATTCCAAGCTCTAATTTCCATCCATCCCCCCAATCCGAATTCCCTTTGCAGACATAAACACCACCAACAATGTAGAGAATGTGTTTCCTCATCTTTGAATATTAACACTCATCTGTTTAATTGAGCTACTTTTTACATACATGTAAGATGTGCTGCAATTGCAAAAGAAACATGTGCTTCGTGTTGTATAAGCCATATCTTCTGCAAGACCTGCCATCAAATGATTGCTCAAACATTTGTTGAATAGGATGAGCAATGGAGGTTCAGACAGGTGCCGTGACCTGCCCAGGCTGGAGGGTAGGGAGCTGGAAATTCATACAACCATGCCTTTTTCTACTTGTTTTGTGAAAGAATCATGTGACCAGTGACAAAGAGGCTGGGCAGCTGGGCCAGGCAGCAGGGAGAGCGACTGAGCTGGGGGGACTACGGTGCTGTGCTCCTCTGCACCTGTGCTGGGATGTCCGAGGTCAAGCTGACACCGGCCCCCACAATCCCTTGGGGCTGCTCCTCCTCAAGGAGCGGCTCTCCGGGTTTCCCGCTTGACTCCTGCTGCTCTTGTGTTGAAGGGCCGTCTCTGGGCAGCTCCCCCTGGCCCCTGGCCAGAGAGCCAGGCCCTGTCAGGCACGCACATGGAGGATGAGGGAGGTGCAGTTGTTTTCACAGGTGCAGACTCTAGAGGGACCCCACGTGGACTCTGTGGCTTCTGCCCTGACGCACTTGTGGGAGGACACGGCTCTGCCCGGAAGGGAGAGTGCTGAGCTGGGTCCCTGCTGCTCATCTCTGTGGCATCACCCTGTCAGTCCTTCCCTCTCACACATATGTTCCGCAAGACCTGCTGTCAAACATTTGCTCAGTCAAACATTTGTTGAATGGGATGAGCCATGGAGGTTCAGACAGATGCCGTGACCTGAAGTGTCAAATGAGGGGATGCGTGTGTGATGGTCTTCACCATTATATTGTTTTAAACTTGGTAAGCACTAGTTAAAATAAAAAAGCCAACACTTTTCTTTACATTTTTACTCTCTCTCTTTCTAACATATAGTACGTAAAAGGAAAAATCTTGGCTATTCCAATAGAGGAAGTGGCTGTGTTTTGTTTTGCTATTTATTTATTTATTTTTTCTCACTGTGTTAGTCTGCTTAGGCTGCCATAGCAAAGTACCACGGGCTGGGTGGCTTAAACAACAGAAACTCGTTTTCTCAAGGTCCTGAAGTCCAAGAACAAAGTGGCAGCAGGGTTGGTTTCTGGTGAGGACTCTCTTCTGAACTTGGAATGGCCGCCTTCTCACTGTGTCCTCGTGGATTTTTCCTTGTGTGTGTGTATTCCTCATGTGCTTTCCTTTTCCTATAGGATAGCAGTCCTGTTGGATCAGGGCCTCACCCTTATGACTGCATTTAACCTTATTACTTCCTCAAAGGCCCTGCCTCTAAATCCTGTCATACTGGGGATTAGGGCTTCAACACTTTGATTTTGGGAGAGACACAGCTCAGTCCATAGCACTGCCCAATGGGCAAAGCTTGGCCGGCCTCCCTGTCTGTGGGGCTTCTCTTTCCTGCGAGGGCCTGGTCTCCTAGAGAAGCCCCAGTCCTCCCTGTTCCTGGTTGTCCCCATCCTTCCTCCTCTCAGGAGAGGAGGCCAGACCTTCTCCTTGGACTCGGTGCTTGACCAGCTACTCTCTCCACAAGGTGCAGGCAGGAGGAGTTGAGTGTTAGTAGCTCAGCCCAAGATGTCTCCCAGGGTTGGCTCTCACTGATCCATGCCAGGGGAGCCAATCAAGCACCTGGAAGTCTCTAAGGGCAGCTCTCTCCTCTGGCCCTGCTCTCCTCTTTTGTCTCCCTGCAGTGGGTGCAGTCTGAGGGCCCTGGTGGTGCATTTGCACCAAGGAGAGAGAAGCCACTTCTGCCTGACACATATATATTCTCTCCTCCCTTGTCTATGGTTAGGAACTGTCAGAGTGTGGCTCAACTGAGAAACAACTTTCTGAGTAGAGCTGGGGAAAGATGGGCTGAGAGGCTTCTGAGGTCATGTGTTCACCATCACTGAGGCTTTGTGATGTGTTAGGTGGGTCTGAACCCTCTGGCTTCAGAGAGAGTGCCTGTGGGGCACCAGGTAATCTGAGACTGCAGCTCAGAGATTACTCCAGCAAAGGGTCAGGTAGGTGTGAGCCCTCCATTCAGAGAGAACTCTTGGCCTTTTATTACCTTCTCTTATTTCATTCTTATTTAATAATCATTCTTATTTCATTAACTTGTATTTTAACTTAATGTATTTTTTCCTCTGTTAAAATTGTTTTTTGTTTACTTTGGAGTTCTTCTGAAATTGAATGTTACTTCAGTACAATATTTTAATTTATTTTCAGTGTATTTTAAAGCCAATGCATTTGAGGCTGTAAATGCTCCTTAGAGTACTTTTTGGCCATATCTTATAGGTTTCGATAAATAATGTTCTGAATTACATTTCCTTTTAAAGAGCCTTTTTACCTTTGATTTCTTTTTAAATCTAAATATTATTTTGAAGTTGTTTCATGTTTTTAAATGTTAACCTTATTTTGGGCAGAGAGGCTATTCCTTTCTTCTTCATTTCTGGGTTATTCTACATATGTAGTTGTTATAATTTTTCCTCTTTCAAAATTAAAATTTTATTGGGAGCAAAGTACAGTAGTCCTCACTCATATGCAGTGTGGCTTTCCATAGTTTTGGTTACCCCAGTAAACAGGTGTTCAAAAATATTAAATGGAAACTCCCAGAAATAAAGAGTTCATAAGTTTTAAATTGCATGCATTCTGAGTAATACGATGAAATCTGGTGCCATCTTGCTGTGTCTCACTGGGGAGGTGAATCATCTCTTTGTCCAGGTATCCACACTGCCTATGCTACCTGCCAGTTGGTCACTCACTCATTGTTCTGATGATAAGATTGACAGATCACAAGAAGGGTGAGTACAGTACAGTAAGATATTTTGAGAGACCACATTCACATAACTTTCATGAGTATATTGTTATAATTATTCTGCTTTACCATTATTGTTAATCTTTTACTGTGCCAAATTTGTACATTAAACTTTATCATAGGTGTGTATGTACAGGAAAAAGCAGTGTATAGGGTTTGGTGCTATCCAAGATTTCAGGCATCTGCTGGGGGTCTTGGAACAAATCTCCTGGGGATGAGGAGGTGGTATTGTACACAGTAGAATTTTATAAAATTTTTATTTATTATTTATTGTTTTTGGTAGAAACAACGTCTCCATATATTTGTCTGTTTTCTATTTCTAGCTATACAATCAAGTTTGTTAGTTTTATTATTTACACCCTTGGCCTTTTGTGCTCTTGCTTCTTTCAATTTCTGACATGTTTGTTAAAATCCCATCCAGTTTTTGGAGGGAGATAAATACTTGCACATCTCTTTTGGGTTCTTAGTCCACTGGGAGCACAGCTGGATGAGTCCTAAGAACAGAGGTGGCTTTATTATGGAAAAGTAGTCTTGTGCTTAAGGGAAAAATGGAATTTCCTTTTCCTTTTCCTTCTTCCCCGAATTGGAGATTCTTGGTCCTGCAGACTGGATGACTAAAGTGCTCAACCAGCCAAAGCCTGGGAGTGAGGAGCATGAGACGAGCACCAGCTTGGCCTCCCAGAGGCAGCAATGTGCCCAGCCCTGCAATGACAAAGCACAGGCAGGTCCTGGAAGCTGCAGGAGAAAGTAGAACATGCCCTCCCTGCTCACCTTTTAATGTGGGGAACTCAGTAACGTGGTCATGAGAATCCAATAGAAGTCACCTTCCCTGCGTTTCCCTGGTCAGAGAATTCCCTTCTGGATAGAGACCTGCACATGAGGGAGTGGAAAGGGGGACCAGCCAATGGCTGGAGTGGCGTGCTTATCTCTCTAGAAATGTGAGCGGGGGATTAGCAGGCTTCTGTGACAACTCTGATACTGTTGTCTATCTTAATTTCAATCCTGTATGTGTTTGTGTGTAAGATTTTTGTATTAACAATACATTTAAGTTGACATAATTTGCCTTTTGAAGGGAAAATTTAGCCCAGTAATAGTTATTATAATCAGTGATATATTTGGAATTATTTATACAATCGGTCTAATTTTTTGACTTCTATTTAATAGACTTTATATCAAGAAAGAAGCAGTATAATAGTTAAGGGTGGGGGTTTTGCATTCAAATTCTAGTTCTTAAAGTTACTAGAAAGGCCATCATAAGAAAACCACTTAACCTTTCTGCATCTAAGGTTTTTTGTCTTTAAGATGCATAACTCATAGGATAGTGAAATAATTCTTTGATATTTATAAAGTATTCAGAATAGTGCATGGCACCAAGTAAATGCACCATCAGCTATTACTGTTTACTTTCTTCCCGAATTTTTCCATTTATTAAATTTCTGTTGGTTCTTTTTTCTGATTGGTTTGATTTGAAATTTATACCTCTGCTAAGGCTGTCCTCAGAGTTTTAATTAATATATATTTGTTTTATATTAAATGAGTTTTTTGTTTAATTAAAAATAATTTCAAGGCACTGAGATTTATGGTTAAAGTTGCTTTGAATGATACTGAAAACATAAACCAAAACTAGTAGAGAAAAGAGAGGGAGAAAATGAACATCTTAAATGAAACAACAAATTGCCACAACTTCAAGCAGAAATGATGTAAAACATTCACTAAATACCATGCCTTTGGACCAACATGAAATGAATGCGTATCATCCATGCCCGGAGACCACATACACCTCCTGGGACGACAGTAAGTACCCCAAACCTCCCAATTGTTGCTGTGACCACCCAGAAGTTGCTTTCAATGAACTCTAGACTAGACATGGTCTAATCCTTGGATGGTTTAATGATGAAACCACTTGGCCACAGGTGACCCCACTCATCTGTACAGACACTTTAACATCTGTGGAATCCTGCATGAGGTCAAGGCTACTTTGTGTCTGTTGTTGATGCATTTGCTAGTACAATCCTAGTGCTCCACTTTACTGACTTCCTTTATGTGATGAAAGAAAAACCACCACATTGCCTCCCTTTCTGACAGTTCACTGAGGCAGAAATAGCCCCAGTTGAGATGTGTTTGTAAGGAATAAATTTAATGCATTGTCTTGGCAGGAAGCATTTTCTTGGTGCCACTTTCCTAGGTGGGGTTTCTTCTTGCAGACTGTGGATTGAAGTTCCAGAGCAGAGATGTACATTACTGTCTACCGCTGAAGTGAACTGCTGCCCCTCTGGAGTCTGGATATCATCAGAATGAAAAAGGTTCAGCATTTTTTTTCAGGAGCAGTAAATCACACCCTTTGTGAGGTGTACATTCAATCTCCTTGCCTCTCTTTCTTTTAGAAGTGATGAAGCAGAGTGATGCCTTTGTCTTAACTCCTGTCAGTGTGGGGAGGGGTGTCTGGGCTGCCAGGACCCTCCTTCCAGGCCCATAGGCCTACTGGTTCCTGACTGGATTCCAAATGTGCACATGTCCAGAGGTGCACCTTGCCTCCAGCATCCCTTGCATCCCCTCACACCCTCTCTAGAGCACACAGTCCCTTAATGCCTCATATCCATGGTTCAAGGCATTGGAGTCTTCTCTGCTTGGCTTCCCCAGGAGTAAGGGAGCATTATCAGGTGGGCAGGGCCCTGCAGAGCTTTGTCTTTTTGCACACTCTCCCATCTCAGGTGACATGCTTGGAGCCCCCATGCACGTCATTAGCAGGGACTTCCCATGCTCTTGGGAGGCCCAGGAATAGTTATGAAATTGTGTTAACTGTAGAGACAAAACTAAAAGATATAATATTAGCAGTGATTAACATATAACATTTATTTGGCATTCAAAAGTTAATTGTGCAAATATGAGAGAGTGAATGTTTTGGAGTTTGTGGGTGTCTTGCAGCTTCAGTGGGAGCAACGACGTCACGCATTGCTAACAAGGCCATGATGGGATGCATTAATGCAAAAATGGGGTGTAGATCAGAGGAGGCGACGGCCCTATTGTCCTCTGTGCTAGCTAGTTTGTCTGGAACTTTGTAGTCTCATTGTCCGTTGCATTATAGAAAGAACCTTGAAAGTGAGTATACGAGACAGTGATAACATCTTGAGGGATCTAGAAACCATGCTGTTTGAAGACGAGTGGAAGAACTGTCTAATCCCACAGCGCTGTCTAAAAAAAGACTGGAGGAAAACGGTTACTGTCTCCAGATGTTTCAACGACTGCAACAAGGCAGAGAAAACAAACCGATTCTGTGTAATCACCATAGGGTAGGACTTTGATCTGTAGGTGGATGTTGCTGGGGGCAGATTTGATTTCATTCCAAAGAGTAGCTTTTGAACAGCCCTGAGGGCAGCCCTGTGGGAAAGTGCTTACCATGTTGCCCCAGATGCCCAAGCCAAGGCTGGCTGCCCTTCTTCTGGAGCTTGGGTGGATAAATGTGGGGTGTCCTGACTCTGAGTGCAGGGGCTCTGCAGCTGTAGGAGGAGGCAGTGGCATGGCTCCCACATCTGCAAGTCTTGGACGGGAAGGGCGGCCTGTACCAGCTGTACTCCTGGAGGGCGCAGGCCTGCCAGCTGCCACAGGGGATGTTTGTCCAGCTTGGGGTCTCAAGCTGGTGAACTAGGCCTGGGGTTTCACCTGCAACCTCTCCTGCACTCCTGACATCTGAAGGGAAGGCCCCAACCCTGAGACTCAGACAGTCTGTCCGCACCCTGAGGACGAGGCGGAGGACGAGCTGTCTTGGCTTGAGGATGAAAGACGGGGTGGAGTTAGGGGTTGGGCTAGGCTCTCTCCTTCCTGGGGGTCTTTTCTGTTTATGAAACCCATTCCCATGAACGGGTGCTGTCCTCAGCACAGTAGGAAGCAGCTCTAGTGTTCAGAGTCCAGTTGAGTCATTTGCCCAGCCCGTCCAGCAGGAGGCGCTTGGGCCGGTGCATTGGGCCAGTGTGTTGGGCTGGCCTGGTCCACCTTAACCACTGGGGGCTCTGCAGTCACCTGCTAGGCTGGTTGGTGGCACCCAGCAGGGTTCAGGGGCCTACTCACCACACACGTGCCTGTCATGTAAGCTCTCAGCAGTGAGTCCCTCCCACGCCCTGTCATACAGATACTGCTTTTTATAGGAGAAGGAGAAGCAGAAGGAAAAGAAAACTGATGATAAATTTACTAATGAAAAAATCAAGTTCCAAGGGAATCCTGAAGTTAGTTTTCATTTTTTTCAATTAATATACACCTTTATTTTGTCTGCATTTTTAAATTTCGATTTTCTATAATTTTATACTTTACGAAAAAGGTGAAAAAAAGCATAAAGAATTTCCATATACTTTTCGGTCCAGATTTCCTAGATGTCAATTTCTCAGGCCATCTGAGTACAGGGAACAACATCAAGAAATTAACATTGATAGAACATTCGTCTAATCCATAGACTTTATGCAGATTTTACCAATTGTCCCATGAATGGCCCTTTCCTGATCCAGGATCCAACCCAGGTTTACATGATGAATTTAGTGGTCATGCTTCTTAGCCTTTAATCTGGGAGAGTCTTACCTACAACTTTGGCAAGTTCATTTCTACAGAAGGAGAACTTATCCATTCAAGAAATGCCGAGTGTTTACTAAACCCTGTCTGTAGCCTGCTAGGAATGAACATCACATTGAAAAGTACCGACACCATCCCTGCCATTGGAGGGCACTCCATCTGGTGTTGAACACAGACAAGAAAACTAGCAGTATTCACAAAGAATGACAATTACTCTGTGGAGGTGAGAAGGGAGCATATAGGTTGAGCAGGTGGACATCTAATCCATATAGGCTGGGAGGCAAACACCTAATCCAATTTGGAAAGAGGCAAGAAAGGATACTTAGAAGAGGCAATATTGGAGTTGAGGTCTTTGGGATGAGTAAGAGTTATTCAGGCTGGGAGAAAGATTTTGCTGGCATGAGATCATGCAGGTGGTGGAAATGACATTAGTGAAAGCCCAGTGGCATGGGACCTCTTCTCTGGTCACTAAACTAACCTGCCTTCTAGAGACTAAACATGAGATATAAGACAGAGGAAGCAGAAGCCACAGGTTTTGGAGACTGGTAGGAGGGAGAGGGTGAAGCATAGGGTGATGGACAGGGTAATGATGGAGAGGGTAGTAGAGAGGATGATGGAGATGGTTGTGGAGGGCTGGTGGAGAGGGTGGTGGAGAGGGTGATGGAGAGGGTGTTGGAGAGGATGATGGAGAGGGTGGTGGAGAGAGCAATGGAGAAGGTGGTGGAGAGGGTGATAGAGAGGGTGGTGGAGTGGGGAGGGTGGGTGAGGGGCACAGTGAGAAATGAAGCCCAGGCTTTGGCACT
Source organism: Nomascus leucogenys (assembly GCF_006542625.1). Lineage (NCBI taxonomy): Eukaryota > Metazoa > Chordata > Mammalia > Primates > Hylobatidae > Nomascus > Nomascus leucogenys. Next base: position 42,185,651 of record NC_044398.1, on the reverse strand, counting down.
GAGTGGGAGCTGGTGTCATTCTCTAAGGCAGAAGACACACGGGAGGAACAGTTTTGAGGATGCGTTTGCACTGAAGTGTTTGGGTAATTTGAGTCAAGTTAGAGTATGAAGCTGAGGTTCTCTTGATCCCCAACCTGCAGCTGTTGACCTTATGCCATGTTCTCAACTCTTTTCAACCCAGCAAGTCTTCATGGAGAAACTGCTAGGTGTAAAATGCAGACAGGTACTCCTGAGATGCAGGCTGAGTGCCATGGTCCCTGCCCTGGGAGCAGCCAGGGCCACCCACTATGGGCAGACCACATAATAAAGGTTGTCCAAGGAGACCCAAGCCTGGTCAGTGATGGCTCAGGAGGGCACCATAGATGGGTAACTGTCCCACCATGCAGAGTGGTGTGCTGGGAGCGATGGAGCACATGGCCAGGCCAGAATCGGCACTTGGCTGGGATTCCAAATGCCAGGGAGTGGTGGATGCACATCCATTCCTCTGACCTGCTAGAGAAGGGCTGGGAGGAGCTCCTTCTAAATGGAAGCCACCGTGATAGCTTCCATTCTCCCATTTCTCTGTGGGGGAAGTGGGGGCTCTGAGAGGGTAAGCGATTTGCTCAAAGCCACACAGGTAGTAAGTGCAGAGCCAGGACTTTGACAGAGATCTAACACTAAAGCACCTGTTTCTTCCCCTCTTCTATGCCTCCGATATCAAATGAAAACTCAGGTCTAGTCTGGGCAACTGTTGAAATCCACAGATGAGGTGAGAGAATGTCTGGATGGAAGGAGCCATGGGAAACATTATAGTTGCAACCCTGGAGTTGTCATTGGCACCAGAAAAAGCCCTGTCCATTGTCAGGAAAAGCCCTTCCCTACAAGCCCCCCAAGAAGAAATAGGAAGATGAGGCCTAATTCCGGGGAATGGGATTAAGGCCTGGCAGGGAGGGCAGTTACGCCAGCCCTGGCCTGGTGGCAGGACTGACCTCAGGCGAACAGAATGCAGCCAGGACAATCAATGGCACCAAGAAACATCAGGCTGGATCTGGCGCGAGGCTTGGCCCTGATGCATCTTCCTTGTCCCTCATTCCGGATCTTTTTGTTGATTGACTGGGAGGCTGCTAGCGAGGCTCCAGCTGGGGCCTCAGTTCTAAGGCATGGTGTTGATGTTTACAGAGGCTGTTTCTTCCTTTCCGACCCCTGCTCACCCTGTTTGCAGACCTGCTTTACTCGGACTGGCTGGGTTGGAAGCACTTAAGAAGAGGGGCTCTCAGCTGGATTCTTCCTCAGAGAGTCAGAAGTCGCTCCGCCCCACAGTCCACCAGCCTCTCAGCAGCTCAGCTGGTGAGGGAAGTCCAGGCAGCCAGGGGCAGTGTGGCTTTCCTGGATTCTCCAGGGTGGGGCGGTAAGAGCAGAGGAGAGAGTGCAGGACTTGGAATGTGAGACCTGGGGCAAGTGACGGGCCCTGTTGCTCATCTGCTAGGATTAGAACTGAGGAGTTGGCTGCAATCAGGAAGTGTTAATTGATCTTGAAGGTCATCTGCCCAATCTGTCAGCACTCTGTCTCCTCTTCACTCCTCTGGAGGCCCCAGAGGTCCCAGTTGAGCAAACCCACAGTCCACAGATTGGTACGAAATCTGCACTCATAGCCTGATTTGAGACCTGAGAGGTGGGAATGATGGCCAATCTATAGAGGGACATAATCC